>NC_057344.1:138089777-138404777 GCF_016509475.1 Prionailurus bengalensis | reverse complement strand
AAATAAAACTTAAAAAAAAAAAAAAGAACCAAGACTGAAGATCATTTGTGCCTTTGGGCCCTACCTTCACACCTCAGTGTGGGAAGAGGTCTCATTAAAGCAAAAATATCCCTTGATAGGAGTAAGCATTTGTTAAACAGAATGTTAATGGCTCTTAATCATCATAGAATGGTGCTGACAGCCTTCTTCCTGAAGGGAAGTCTGTAAAACAAGCTGACCAAACTGAAAGATTGGGGAAAAGGAGGGGATGAGTTATTTTCTTCTATTCTTAAAAAAAAGTCAGACTATGGGGTGCCTGGGTGGCTGAGTTGGTTGAGCTTCTGACTTTGGCTCAGGTCATGATCTCATGGTTCCTGAGTTTGAGCCCCGCATCAGGCTCTGTGCTGACAGCTCAGAGCCTGGAGCTTGCTTCAGATTCGGTGTCTCCCTCTCTCTCTGCCCCTCCCCCGCTTGCACTCTGTCTCTCCCTCTCAAAAAATAAATATTAAAAAAAATTTTTTTAAAAGAGAGAAAATGTCAGACTTATACCGTTCTGCTTCCAGTCCACTTTTGAAAATGTCTGGCGTCTTTGGGGTGCCTGGGTGGCAGTCGGTTAAGCGTCCGACTTCAGCCAGGTCACGATCTCGCGGTCTGTGAGTTCGAGCCCCGCGTCAGGCTCTGGGCTGATGGCTCAGAGCCTGGAGCCTGTTTCCGATTCTGTGTCTCCCTCTCTCTCTGCCCCTCCCCCGTTCATGCTCTGTCTCTCTCTGTTCCAAAAATAAATAAACGTTGAAAAAAAAATTAAAAAAAAAAAGAAAATGTCTGGCGTCTAGTAGGAGTGGCCACACAAGTGTTAAAAGAGCTTTATCAGAGTGGTCAATTGCTTAATATTTTAGTAAAAATGCAAAAAAAAAAAACCCCACAAAACAAGCAAAAATCAAAGTTATTTTATTATTTTATTATCTATAAGTATTCAGCATGACACCAAAGCAAATCCTTGAGAGACAGCTGTTCAAGAACACAAAGTAATTTAGACTTGGATCTCTCTACCCTTCCAAGTGGCTTCCTGCTTCCTTTATGTCCTCTTGCTCTCTTCCTCAAAACTCTTCCTCTCCCTCAACTGATGCAAAGCTTTTTTGGGTGTGGGGGTGGGTGGGAATCATTTATTAGGCGTGAGACTCAGAGCTCACTGGAACAACTCATGGAGGAGGTATGGGTTCCTTTCACGAAGTGAGGAGACGCACAGGTAACTGAATTGCCCACCTGCCATTTCCTAGCTGGGGGGCGGGGGGGATGGGGCAGGATGTTATCTTACACTTTCTTTGTCTCAGCTCTCTTATCTGTGAAGCAAACAAACCAACAAAATAAAAGACTATCTCAAACGGTTTAAGACAAATGAAAATGTATATAAAGCATTTAGTAAACAGTAATATCTCAATAACCATTACTGAAAACACCATTATTCTTTTTTTTTTTAGTTTATTTATTTGTGTTGAGAGAGAGAGAGAGAGCACAAGCAGGGGAGGGCAGAGAGAGAGGGAGAGAGAGAATCCAAAGCAGGTTCCGTGCTGTCCAACGTGGGGCTGGAACCCATAAGCCATGAGATCATGACCTGAGCTGAAATCAAAAGTTGGATCTTAACCAACTGAGCCACCCAAGCTCCCCCCAAACACCATTATTCTGATCACTAGGCTACCCTTGCAAGGCTGAGGCTGGGTGACCAGGAAGCAGGGACTTCAGGGGAAAGAATGCCTCAGGTCCCAGCAGAGACTTTTTCCTACCCTGATCCTCAGCCCTCCCAGGTTCTCTGAGGTGAATTTAGAAGAGCAAACTCATTCGGGGTTTGTGATTCAGGATAACTCCCATCATCCATCTCTCTTTCTCTCAAACAATTAAAATCAAACACAATTACTGAAATTAGAATTACAGATAATTGCGCACAAAGAGAATAATTTACTGCACTATGGATACACTGAATTTCCTTTTCCATTAATTATTTGGTTTTGATTTTCTCTTGGGCAGTAAGTGTGTTTATGGGGGGGGAGAGGGAGGTGTGCATACATACATTTTGCTATAGCTATGTACATGCTCATTAATGTCTCTGACCATAAATGAGCAAGGACAATGTCAAAAACGTTGGTCCTTCTGAAGGAAGACTAAGATTAAAATCATGACCCAAACTAATCAATTTGGGGGAAGTGGCAAAAAAAAAGGATAATTTCTGCCCTCATCGTCTGAAATATCTGGGTAACTATGGATCATCATCCTTCTCTCTCTCTTTTTCCTAACAAGCAATTTCTCTAAGGAAATCAAGACAGCTAGTGGTTGGAGCCTAGGACCCGGAAGTTTAGGCAGGAGTTAGGCACCTTCTCAGCAATGAAGCATAAAGACTGGGAGACCCAGACCCTCAGAGGGCCGAGCCCTGGAGGAGCATCTTGGGGGAAAGCTCTGACAGGGCGCCACTGCTGCCTTTATGTCTAAGCCAAAAGAGCTGGTAAAAAAAAAGTCTATGGAAAGCCCCCTGGGAGGTACTGCTTTCTATCCCCATTCCCTTCAAGGCTCTCCTCATTCTCCTCATGCTCTCTTCTGACCAGAGAAAGGTCCTTCCCGGGGCTTGGCATGAACCCAATGGATTCTGACCCAACCTCCCCCACCTAGCAACCACAGGCCAAGGACACAGATGAAAAACTCTTGGTGGTAAGGTGTACTCGGTGCCCCCAAAGGAAAAAATAACAAAACACAGTTTTTTTTTACCACAGTAACGAATCTGCCTTAAGTAGGAAAAAAAAAGTTTAATTGAATAATAAAGCATTCTATCAACATAGTAAGAAATCCCCTTTGATTGTCTGGTTAGTGACCGCATCACTGAGGCAGCCTGACCTAGTTCATGAACTCTGGTTTCAAGGGTTTTCTTCACACATTTTTATTCTTGCCAAGTCTGTAAGTTGCTGTGAATAACCCAGGGAAGATTTGTTTTTTCTTTGCAGCATAATCCAGGACCTGGTTTTCTGATCTTCCCCGGTTTTGATGCATAAACCTGATTTTAACAGGTTGCCTTAGCAAAATGTAAGTATCCATTCACTTGTTTCTGAGCAAACAAGTACCTTCCACGTACCGGGTTTTCTGCAAGGTACCGAGTATGAGAACGGTCAGCATCTCTCCCCAGGGAGGCCCACGGCTAGCCAACTCCTTCCGCTACAATCAGCCCAAAGACTTTTTGTAAAAAATGCGCCAACAATTAAAAATAAATAATTTCAAATTTTCAAAAGTCTCTATTTCTGGCTTCTCTGGAAAAATGGAAAGACGTATCAGGCCACCTCACTTTCCTACATGGCCACTTTCTACTAGAGCTAAATGCCCCTTCCCCTTAAACAGTCACCCCCACTGACCCCATGCACCTATATGCACTCAGAATCAACCTTCTTCAATTACTCCTTGCCTGGCCCCTGATCTGGATCTGGATGGAGCATAACCTGGACTAAGTTATGCATTAGGTAGAGTAGACACAGTGCTGAAAGCCCATAGTACATTTCCTTCCAAAGGAAAACAAGAGAATATAACATGAAATACATGATAATGAACCCAGACCTAGGTTGTATTTCTCTTTATACCAACACAGTTGCAAAATGTAACTTCTGATGTTTTTATGGCAGAGGGGGTCCACCTTGGCAAAAGTAATAATGCCACTCTGAACAGAGCTGAATTATATCAACTCCTTACTTGGAAAATGGTGATTAAATGGGAAAAATGTAAGCATTTAAGATTTTCCCCATATTTTTAGAAAGGAGCATATAATTCATTGCAGTTGATGAGAAAAAGCTCTTCTTTTTGGAAAAGCGCCAGGTAACAAATGGAGATTTGGGGGAAAATCACCCTCTGCCATCCCCAGTTGTCCAGGCGCTGTGGTTCCTGCCTCAGCTTCATGGCCCGGACACTCAACCCCCAACTGCCCGCACTATTGGTGTCCGAAAGCTCACGGCTGAGCCTTTCTCTGGGCACTGCCCTCATGGAGGAAGCTGGCAAGCCCAAGGTCTTGTCCTTCCCTGGTGGGAGGCTGTGTCTAATGTCTAATGTTTAGTTGATAAAGGGGCACAAAGGCCTGGCCCTTTGCCTCAATTTGTAATATCCCTGAAGACCCATCCAGATATACAGCTGCCTGCAGTGTAGACTGAGGTCTCTGTTGCAGCAGTGGTGAACCTCATCTTCTCTCTCTGCCCAGTCTTGCTTCTCCTAGTCTCTCATGGATGTCACCAAGCACAGTCCCTGAGAAGCCAGCACACAAATCTGCCTCCCAGGATCTGTTTCCCAGGGAACCCAAACTAAAACCCCAATAAATAATGGATTCCAGTGAGAATCATCAATGGATGCTGCTGTGGGTTGAATTGTGTTCCCTCCTCCTCAAATTCTTATGTTGACGTCTGGACCCCCACTGTCCCCTGAATGTGACCTTATTTGGAGATAGGGTCTTTGCAGACAGATTCAAGTTAAAAGGAGTTCATTGGGGTGGGCTTTACTACAATGGGACCAGGGTGCTTATAAGAAGAGGAGATTTGGACCAGGCACCCAGAGAGGGAAGGGGATGTGAGGTGACACGAGGAGACAGTCATCTACAAGCCAAGGAGAGAGGCGCCTGGACCGGATGCTGCCCTCACAGCCTTTAGCAGGAACCGATCCCGCCAACACCTTGATTTCAGGCTGCTACCATCTAGAACCATGAATTATAAATTCCTGCTGGCTAACCCCCAAATCTGTGGTACTTATGAGAGCAGCCCTTGCGAAAGAATACAGATGCTAAAATCATTAGGTCAAAGGATTGCCAGGAAGCAGGATATTCCCACGGTGTCAAAGCATCACCCTCCAGACTGCCTACTAGCTGTGAAGGGGAAAATCACCTTTTACCATGGAGGAATCTGGCACTTTACCAAGAGATTAAACTTAGCATCAGTAACAGTGGAAGAACTTGACATCAGGTGCCTTTTTTTACATTTATTTTTTTAATATAAATTCAAGTTAGTTAACATACAGTGTAGTCTTCGCCTTAGGAGTAGAACCCTGTGATTCATCACTTACATATAACACCCAGTGCTCACCTCAACAAGTGCCCTCCTTAATGCCCATCATGCATTTAGCCCATCTCTCCCCCACCCAACACCCTCCAGCAATCCTCAATTTGTCTTCTGTATTAGAGTCTCTTACAGTTTGCCTCCGTCTCTGTTTTTATTTTCTTATTCTTTCCCTTTCCCTATGTTCATCTGTTGTGTTTCTCAAATTCCACATATGAATGAAATCATGATATTTGTCTTTCTCTGACTGGTTTCACTTAGCATAATACCCTCTAGTTCTAGCCACGTTGTTGCAAATAGCAAGATTTCATTCTTTTCCATTGCTGAGTAGAATTCCAGTGTGTGTGTGTGTGTGTGTGTGTGTGTGTGTGTGTACATACCACATCTTCTTTATCCATTCATCAGTCAATGGACAGTTGGGCTCTTTCCATACTTTGGCTATTGTCGATAGTGCTGCTATAAACATTGGGGTGCATGTGCCCCTTCAGATCAGCATTTTTGTATCCTTTGTATAAATACCTAGTAGTGCAATTGCTGGGTTGTAGGGTAGTTCTATTTTTAACTTTTTGAGGAACCTCCGTACTGTGTTCCAGAGTGGCTGCACCAGTTTGCATTCCCAGCAACAGTGCAAAAGTGTTCCTCTTTCTCTGCATCCTTACCAGCATCTGTTGTTTCCTGAGTTGTTCATTCTAGTCATTCTGACAGGTGTGAGGTGGTATCTCATTGTGGTCTTGATTTCTACTTCCCTGATGATGAGTGATGTTGAGCATCTTTTCATGTGTCTCTTGGCCATCTGGATGTCTTCTTTGGAAAAGTGTCTATTCATGTCTTCTGCCCATTTCTTCACTGGGTTATTTGTTTTTTAGGGGGGTGCTGAGTTTGGTAAGTTCTTTATAAATTTTGGATAATAACTCCTTATTTGATATGTCATTTGCAAATATCTTCTCTCATTCTGTCAGTTGCTTTTTAGTTTTGTTGATAATTTCCTTTGCTATGCAGATGCTTTTTATCTTGATGAAGTCCCAATAGTTCATTTTGCTTTTATTTCCCTTGCCTCCAGAGACATGTCAAGTAAGAAGTTGCTGTGGCTGAGGTCAAAGAGGTTGCTGCCTGTTTGTCCTGTAAGATTTTGATGGTTTCCTATCTCACATTTAGGTCTTTCATCCATTTTAGTGTATGGTATAAGAAAGTAGTCCAGTTTCATTCTTCTACATGTCATTGTTCAGTTTTCCCAGCACTATTTGCTGAAGAGACTTTTTTCCATTGGATATTCTTTCCTGTTTGGTCAAAGATTTGTTGGCCATATATTTATGGGTCTGTTTCTGCGTTCTCTATTTTATTGCATTAATCTACATGTCTGTTTTTGTGCCAAAAGCATACTGTCTTGATGATCATAGCTTTGTAATGCAGCTTAAAGTCAAGAATTGTGATACCTCCAGCTTTGGTTTTCTTTTTCAACATTACTTTGCCTATTTGGAGTCTTTTCTGGTTCCATACAAATTTTAGGATTGTTTGTTCTAGCTCTGTGGAAAATGCTGTGTTATTTTGATAGGGATTGCATTATATGTATAAATTGCTTTGGGTAGTATCAACATTTTCACAATATTTGTTCTTTCAATCCATGAGGGTGGAATGCTTTTCCATTTCTTTGTATCTTCTTCAATCTCTTTCATAAACTTTCTGTAACTTTCAGGATACAGATATTTTACCTCTGGTTAGGTGTATTCCTAGGTGTCTTACGGTTTTTAGTGCAATTGTAAATGGGATCAATGCCTTAATATCCCTTTCTGCTGCTTCATTATTGGTTTATAGAAATGCAACCGATTCCTGTACATTGATTTTATATCCTGTGACTTTGCTTAATTCATGTATCAGCTCTAGCAGTTTTTTGGTGAAGTCTTTAAGGTTTCTCATGTAGAGTATCATGTCATCTGTGAAAAGTGAAAGTTTGACTTCTTCCTTGACGATTTGAATGCTTTCTTTTCTTTTTGTTGTCTGATTGTTGAGGCTAGGACTTTTAGTCCTATGTTGAACAATAGTGGTGAGAGTACACATTCCTGTCATGTTCCTGATCTCGGGGGGAAAGCTCTCAGTTTTTCTCCATTGAGAAATATCATTATTTCATTGAGATACCATTATTTAATTATTTCATTGAGATGATATTAGCTGTGGGCTTTTCATATATGGCTTTTATGATGTTGAGTTATGTTCATCCTATCCCTACTTTCTTGAGGGTTTTTATCAAGAAAGATGTTGTATTTTGTCAAATGTTTTTTTCTGCATATATTGGGAGGATTATATGGTTCTTATCCTTTATTAATGTGGTGTATCACGTTGACTGATATGTGAATATTAAACCAGCCTTGTAGCCCAGGAATAAATCCTGCTTGATCATGGTGAATAATTCTTTTGATGTACTGTTGAATTCAATGTCCTAGTATCTTGTTGAGAATTTCTGCATCCAGGTTCATCAGGGATATTGGCCTGTAATTGTCCTTTTTAGTGGGGTCTTTTTCTGGTTTTAGAATCAAGGTAATACTGGCCTCATAGAGTTTAGAAGTTTTCCTTCCATTTCTATTTTTTGAAACAGTGTGAGGAGAAAGAGTATTAACTCTTCTTTAATTTCTTTTTGGGAGATTTTTGATAACTGATTCCATTTCTTTGCTGGTTATGATCCTGTTCGAATTTTCTATTTCTTCCTGTTTGAGTTTTGGTAGTGTGTGAGTGTCTAGGAATTTGTCCATTTCTTCCAGATTGTCCAGTTTGTTGGCATATAATTTTTCATAGTATTCACTTATAATTGTTTGTTTTTCTGTGGTGTTGGTTGTGATCTCTTTCATTTGTGATTTTATTTACTTTGGTCCTCTCTCTTTTCTTTTTGAGAAGTCTGGCTAGGGGTTTATCAATTTTGTTTAGTCTTTCAAAAAACCATCTCTTAGTTTCATTGATCTGTTATACTTTTTTTGGATTCTATATCATTTATTTCTGCTCTAATCTTTATTATTTCCCTTCTTCTGCTGGCTTTAGGCTTTATTTGCTGCTCTCTTCCTAGCTCCTTTAGGTGTAAAGTTAAGATGTAAATTTGGGACCTTTCTTGCTTCTTGAAACAGGCCTGAATTTCCTCTTAGGACTACTTTTGCTGCATCCCAAAGGTTTTGGACTGTCATGTTTTCATTTTCATTTGCTTCCATGTATTTTTTAATTTCTTCTTTAATTTCCTGGTTAACCCATTCACTCTTTAGTAAGGTGTTCTTTTAACCTCCATGTATTTAAGGGCTTTCCAAATTTTTTCTCGTGGCTGATTTCAAGTTTCATAGCATTGTGATCTGAAAATATGCATGGTATGATCTCAATCTTTTTGTACCTGTTGAGGACTGAATTGTGACTAAATATGTGATCTATTCTAGATAATGCTCCATGTGCATTCAAGAAGAATGTGTATTTGCTACTTTAGGATGAAAGTAAGCAAGTCCATCTAGTCCAGTATGTTATTCAGAGACTTTGTTTCCTTGTTGCGTTTCTGCTTAGATGATCTATTGTTGTAAGTAGAGTATTAAATTCTCCTACAATAATAGTATTATTATCAATGAATTTGCTTATGTTGGTGATTAATTGATTTATGTATTTGGGTGCTTACAAATTGGGGGTATAACTATTTATAATTGTTAGCTCTTGATGGATAGACCCCTTAAGTACGATATAATACCCTTCTTCATCTCTTGTTACAGTCTTTGTTTTAAAATCTGGTTTGTCTGATATAAGTATGGCTACTTCGGCTTTCTTTTGGCATCCATTACCATGATGGATGGTTCTCCATCCCTTCACTTTCAATCTATAGGTGTCCTCAGGTCTAAAATGAGTCTCTTGTAGATAGCATATAGATGGATCTTGTTTTTCTATCCATTCTGAAACCCTATGTCTTTTGATTGGGGCATTTAGTCCATTTGCATTCAGAGTGATTATTGAAAGATATGAATTTAGTGCCATTGTGTTATCTGTAGGTTTTGTGCTTGTGGTGATGTCTCTGATCCTTTGTAGTCTTTGTAGCATTCCACTCGCAGAGTGGTAATGAACTCCTTTAGTTTTTGTTTCTCTGGGAAAGGCTTTATCTCTCCTTCTATTCTGAATGACAGCTTTGCTGGATACAGATTCTTGGCTGCATATTTTTCCTATTCAGCACATTCACTATTTCCTGCCACTCGCTTCTGGCCTGCCAAGTTTCAGTGGAAGGGTCTGCTACTACCCTTATGTGTCTACCCTTAAAGGTTAAGGCCTGTTTGTTCCTAGCTGCTTTAAGAATTCTCTCTGTATTTTGCCAGTTTCACTATGAGATGTCATGGTGTTGACCTGTTTTTGCTGATTTTGAAGGGAGTTCTCTGTGCCTCTTGGAATCAGGTGTCTGTTTCCTTCCCCAGGTTAGGAAGTTCTCAGCTATTTGTTCAAATAAACAAATCTGTTCTCAGCTAATTTGTCCAAATAAACCTTCTGCTTATTTTTCACGCTCTATTTTTAACGTTTGTTTATTTTCGAGAGACAGAGAGATAGACTGTGAGCAGCGGAGGGGCAGAGAGAGAGGAAGGCACAGAATCGGAAGCAGACTCCAGGCTCTGAGCTGTAGCACAGAGACCAATATGGGGCTTGAACCCACGAACCACAGGATCATGACCTGAGCCGAAGACGGATGTTCAACCAACAGTCACCCAGGCATCCCTGCATTTGTAAAGTTCGGAAGAGCACGCATTGTTGCTGCTAGGCTCATCCTACTAGGTGGAGGGTATCCTGTCTCTAATGGAGTAAGGTCTATTTTTCTTCACAATCATCACAGGATAACACAGGGGTGTGTTAGGGTCACCCCATCTCACATCTTGAGGCTCTTGGGTTCCCATCCAAGGAGGAGAGATTTCCCCATCAGGCAGACGCACCCAATTCTGAATTCCTGATCCTTGGATTCAAATGAAACCCCAAGCTCCACTATGAGACGTGGGGATTTGGGTGCAACAATGACATGTGGTGGACAAGGCCAAGTGCTGCCCAACTGCTGAAGGTACAACCTGGAATATTCCAAGAAGGGATGTCATCCACGTAGAGCACAGTGAGGATGGCACCCTTGGAGAGCTGTGTATCCTGGCCCACTGGCAAGGAGTTGAATATATTTCAAATGCTCTGAGGCCCTTGTCCTTACCCTCTTTGAGTGCACAGGCTCCACCCATGGGTTGTGGTCTCCCCCATATCAGGGGTTATGGCCTCTGTGAACAGTTTTACTTTCATCTCCCAGAGATAGGGGCTGCTCCAGGCTTTGGTTCCCTTTTGATTCTTTTGAGAAGTAATGGTTTTTCCTGTCTGCTCCTTGGACATCCCCATGGACAGCCAGTCAAAACCATTCTGGTTTCACAGGTAAATCCCTTACCAACTGGTGTTTCCCTGTGTCTTGGAAGGTCCAGCTTCCCTTGGGCCTCCCCTCTTCAGCCTTGAGCTTTTCGATGAGCAAAACTACCTATTTCCTTTGTCTCCTCTGAATCTTTTCCCTGTCTTCCACTAGTCTAGTAGAATAGGCTGTTTTAAGAACCCTCATCCCAGGGGCACCTGGCTGGCTCAGTCAGTATAGCATGGGACTCTTGATCTCTGGGTCATGAGTTCAAGCCCCACATTGGACACGAAGATTAAAAAAAAAAAAAAGGAATCCTTATCCTGAATTTACTTGTGCAGGTCTTGTTTTGCCTACCTGGCCTTTTTTTCCCCTTTAATGACTTATTTTAATTCTCAGAATTCTTCCCTGGCATTGTATGCCCCCTAGAGATGCTAATTAAGAGTCTCCTCTTCCTGCAAATAGTCATCAGGCGGCCCAGCTCAGCAGTTGTTCTCAACCTGGGTGGCACATCAGAATCACTTAGGAAGCTTTCAAAAGTCTCAGGAGCCCCGGCTACACCCCAGACCAGTTAAATCAGGACCTGGGGGTGGGGCCCAGCTGTGATATTTTTAAAGCTCTCCGGGCAATTCCAAAGCGTAGGCAAGGTTGACAACCACTGTTTATTGTTCCCATTTACAATGCATGTTTCTATGTTTAAGACACTTCTGTAGCCAGTAGGACAGAAGCTCCAGCTTCCAGAGTGAAGACTATTTCCATCCCCATTGTCCAAAACGGTCGCTTGCAAAGGTCACATCTCAAGCCAAAACGTGCATCTCAGAGAAACAGTCTTTTAAATAAAAATAAAGCCAATTGTTATTCCCTAGCACAACACAGATGTGAGGATGCCAAAGGGGACCTGACTTGCCCACCAGCTCTAGAAGCCCCGGTCCCAGGAAGAAATACTGAGGGCGATTTCATCTCTCAAGATGAGACCCTTAGGGCCCCAGGATTAAGATGGCAAACCCAAAGGAAGAAGAAGTGCTACAGGCAGTAGTGACTCCTGTAGGGAGGAGGAGGAGGAGTCAGAGGCTGCAGAGAGGGATGTGGTTTCTGACCTGGGTTTTTGATAACGAAAGGGACTTTCCCAGGCAGAGGGGAGGGAGAAAGGCACAGAAGTACTTGGAGAAGGGCCAAGGGAGCCACAGCTCTTTGATCCAGACCTCACCAGTCCACCTCATAAGGGAAAGAACCAGCTCTGAGTTTCCAAAAGCTGACACTGTCACACTGAAATTAAAGAATCCAATCCACCAAGAGGTATCCATCCCAAAGATGTGGTAAGTGGCCAAGTCTGTGAAGATGAGCAGGTTGCTGTTCAGAAGGCAGAGGGATTCGTTTGAGGCTGGAAGGGTGGAGTAGAGTTTCCTGAAGAGAGAAGCTGCACCTCAGGGGGTGAGGAGAACCAAGGGGATCATTTTGGGGAGCACAGAGGTTGGGCCAAGTTGGAGGTTGGGCAGGTGGCTGCTGAATACCAGGTTAGGAATGCAGAGAGTCCTAGTCAGGTATCTTTCCTTGCATCTATAACCTCGTCTGAGAAGCTCCACTGTAAGCTCCCTGAAAGCAGCGGTCAGCTCTGGATTTCACCCCACCTCCAAAAGCAGCAGCACACAGTTGTACATCTGGCAGGTCCGAGTAAAGAAAAGTTCGCCAATGGAATAGTAAGCATTCTTGGAAGTAGTGGAAGTAGGAAGGACGGAAGGGTTGTGTTTAAGAGAAAGAATTTTCAACACGCCACTGTCTGATTGTACACAAAGAGCTCACTCTCTTGAGAGATACTGCTTCTTCTCAGGAAGGTTCCTCAAAGCCAGCTTACCCTTCCCGCTTGGGGTGCAAGGAGGCCCCCAGACCCACTGACTACCAGTCTGGGATGCTCACCCCATCAGGATGTTTCGGTGCTTTTCAACCCTTTCATTTCATTTTCATTTTCAGCTCCATGATTGATATGCGGAGTACCCACCAAGCCTGCCATTCTTGAGAGCAAAATCGGGGAACAGGATGTGGAGGAAACGGAAGAGTTCTCCTGGGCCACTTCTGCTGGCCAGCTGGTTGTAGTTGGCACCAGCACTTCTTTTGCCTCCATCAGGAATCCAAGGTGCAGGACACAGCTCCTTGGCCAAGGCCTGGCATGGGTCTAGCCTGGCTAGGATAGCTTTGAGGAACCTTGCAGGGGCCGTGAGTGCAGAGCAGGTCACCTGGGGAGAGCACCAGCTCCCTCCCCTTCCCTCCTCCTAATCCAGAGGTAACTTTCTCAAAGCCTTTCAGCCTCAGTGCAATGAGACTTGCTGTGAGCACGGTGGGACAGGCTTGGGGCTGTGAGAGCTCACTGCAGCTGCCAGCACCGCTGCAGCAACTAAAAGCAGGGAATGCATCTGGGGGACACGTGGTCCGGGACTTGGAGTCACATCCCAGCTCCGGTCTTGCAGCCTACAAGTGGAACGTTTATTTTCAAAGCTCATCCGCTTCCCACGCAGAGCCTCTCCAGGTGCAAGGAGGCAGCGCGGGTTCCACGAGGGTGGATTCCATGGTTCGGAGCCCTGGACCGGGAGCCCTGTCACACTCTATCCACCAAGACAGAGTGAGCTGGAGAGAATTCAGACCTCACAGCCACACAAACATAAGCCCTCCGCCCGGCCCGAAACACGCCAACTTATTCCTCACTCCTTTCCCTCCCTTGGTAGCAAAATGACTGCGGTTCCCGCCTTCCTCTCTTGCACACCTTTGACTTCGGAAAAGGAGAGCTGTCAACTCCTTGGTTCAGACCAAGGTGCCTCCAGCTTTTGCTTCTTACAAACCCCACATTTCCAACAGTAAGTGTTGTAAATTAGGGCCCCTCCCCCTCCTCTCCTCACTCAACCTTCCTCATTTCCATTTTTGCTCCAAGAACATTTTCTGCTGGGGAGGAAGATTCTTTTCTCCCCTCTCCTATTACTTCCAGAGTGACCTGCTGATTTCAGTCATGGAGCCACTCGTCCAGGGGTCTCCATGCCTCTCACGTGCTCAACAAATGATAGCCCAGTCATCTCACCGGCTCGAGTCCCCTTCTGGCTGAGATATCACGGTCAGATCCTGCTGAAGCCGGGGCCCCTGGCTAGGTTCCGAGACGACATCTTTCACCGATCACGGCCAGCCCTGCCAGCGGAGGCACAGTCCCCGGGTCCCCCCACTCTAGGCACAGTCAGCAAGTGCAAGTACTTCAGGGACCGAGCTCCTGGAGAGAAACAGAACTGCAGTCACTGGGAAACAGATCCTCCTCCTCGTTCTGGGTGTGGTTCCCGGATAAGAAGCAGCGGCAGCACCTGAGCTTGTTAGAAATGCTCTTTTCTGGGCGCCTGGGTGGCTTGGTCGGTTAAGTGTCCGACTTTGGCTCAGGTCATGATCTCACGGTCTGTGAGTTCGAGCCCCGTGTCGGGCTCTGTGCCTGACAGCTCAGAGCCTGGAGCCTGTTTCAGATTCTGTGTTTCCCTCTCTCTCTGCCCCTCCCCTGTTCATGCTCTGTCTCTCTCTGTCTCAAAGATAAATAAACGTTAGAAAAAAAAATTTTTTTAATTAAAAAAAAAAAAAAGAAATGCTACTTTCATCACCACTAGTCTGGGAGGTGGGGCAGTGGTTCCTAAACACTGGCATGAACGATGATGGTGGTGATGATAATGGCTGACGTTAAGCATAGTAACTCTGCACCGACCCCTGTTCTAAGGATTTTATTAACACACTTACTCATCACAACAACTCTCGGAAGAGTTAAGTACTATTCATATTCTTGCAATTTTACAAATGAGAAAACTGAGAACAGAGGGTTAGGCAACTTGGTGTCATCAGAGTAAATAACAGAATGACAGGTCAGGCTACACACACACACACACACACACACACACACACACACACACACCCCTTCACTGACTCCTCACTTGGCTTCAGTGATCTCCTCCCGGAACATGGGCAAGCTCAGCCTGGCTCACTCTCCCAATGCATTATGCAGCTCAGTGGTCAAAAACCACTTCGGGCCAAATGCTTGGGTTTAAAGCTTGGTTCCACCACTTTGTGAACTTGGACAAGTAACTTAGGCTTTCTGTGTCTGTTTCCTCAGCTGTACGATGAGGATAATAACTGTGCCCATCTACCCCATAGGGCAGTCATAAAGATTAAACTGGTTAATATACATAATTGTGCCTGATGCATAACACACGTTCAGTAAATGTCACCTTATTATCTTGAAGGCCTCTAATTTGTAGAGGGGTGGAAAAAAGCAAGACACATATAGGAAGGAGAAGAAAGGGAGAAAAAGAACTTGGGAACACCAGCCTGAGAATTCTGTGACAACTCCTCAGGTAAACACTCATTCAGGCCCCTGCCCCTTCTCCCCTCTGCTGGAAAAGCACACACTAATGAAGCATTTTGTGCACAACTGAGGGAGGAGATGTGAATCTCTTCATTCTGGGTCTCAGGCACATATTTCATCTTCCCGTGAAAGCAGATGGTGTTGACCCAGGCCCACCACCTCTAACTCTGAGAACTGCCTGGTGTAAGCAGAATTCCATGTCAAAGTACAGAGAATCACAGATGTTTGCTGCATCAAAGAAGCAAATAAAGTGGGACCTACGAGATTCAGTGCCCTGCTTACACAGGAGCAAGGACAAGAAGAAAAACGGCCACTAGTCAATAAAATGAAGTCTGAATCTAAACCCTTAAGAACATCTAGCTATTTAGAGGAAATATGTGACTCTATTTTACTAGGGTTATTGTTGCTCTTCAAGGTGGATAAGACAGCAAAAATAACCATCAGAGGATGCCAAGCCTGTGGGGCAAGAAGGACCAGGCGCAAAGGTAAAGGGCGCCTAGGATGCTGAAATGTATTGACTTAATTAAGGAGGGAGAGTCTTACAAGTGGAAAAAGGAGCCAACACTTTGCCTCTTCCTCTCTCCCAGACTGGCCTCCCTCTCTTCCAGAAACGCCAAAATGATCCAACCACCGGGTCCACGTAGATAAGGCTCTGGCATCAGATGAGCCAACCAGATAGCTAATTTGACGTGATTTTCTCCTACGGTCACTCAAGGCTCTTGGTAATCACATACCCCCTCTATGTAATCAGCAGAGGATCTGTGCAGTGAGGAGATGCAGTTTCTGTGCTATTCCAGCTCATGTTTAAGATCTGGGCAGCTGTCAGAAACCACATGACAAAGGGTAAGAATTTACTGTGCTTCTGTCCTTGATAAATTATATATTAAATCTTATATTAAATAGAAATTAAATAGAGAGCAGCCTTTAAAATTGTGTTTTTTATTTATTTTATTTCTTATATGCATATTTATTTTTGAGAGAGAGAGACAGAGCACTAATGGGGGAGGGGCAGAGAGAGAGAGAGAGAGAGAGAATACAAAGCAGGCACCAGGCTCTGAGCTGTCAGCACAGAGCCCGACGTGGGGCTCGAACTCACAAACTGTGAGATCATGACCTGAGCTAAAGTCAGTCACTTAATTGAGCCCCTAAAATTGTGTTTTTAGAAAGATAAACACAAATGTCAAAGCAACAGAAAAATGAAATTCACTTCTCACGCTGCCATGTAACAAAAGTGAATACTGTCTTTTTAGTTTCATTGCTACTTGGTCTTTTTTTTTTTTTTAACATACTTATAGTCAATATTCACAAAATTTGGGCTTAACTATTTTTCACTTAGCATTATTTTATATCAACATTTCTATTCCTTTCATCATACACAAATGTAACATTCTTAATAGTAATACTATATTTCATTATATATCATAATATGCTTTTATTTCATCATTTTTTGGTATTTTTTCCATTTTTTTCTTTTTGTCTCTTCTCTGCCCCATGATTTTTCTTTTTTTGAGTTATTTATTCACAATACGGTCTCAAGCATATGTTTACCAGGCCCAAGGATGTGATATTTCATGGCTCATTACACTTTGCCATGTTGCTTTCCAGAAATATTGTATTAATTTATGTTACTAGGACAATACAGCTTTCTCAAAAGCTTTGCCAGATTTTGATTTTGTAATCATAATTTGCTTTTACCAGTTTAACTGGCATGGCGTGACTTTGTGCTTTAAGTTCCTATAATTACTAGGAAGGATGAATTCTTTTCCACAGATTTGTTTTCTATTTCTATTGCCTCTTGTGTGAAGGACATGCTCAGATTTTCTTTGACCACGAATGCAGTAGAAATAGTATTGCCCTTGTGGATTTGGTTTCATTCCCTAGAGATTCTGGATGTTCATTTTTTTCCATCCATTCTGTTTATACCAAACAATTTCCCTCCTAAGTCACTGTGACTCAAGAAAGTTTTGCTCAGTCCATGCAGGTTCCATTCAGGCGGAAGATCGTCCATTCAGCCCGGGTTCCTGGTGCTTTAATTACTGGTGGCTGCACGGCATAATCCCTTCATACATTTTCCTGCAGGCAGCCTGATTTTAAGTTCCCCAACTCCCTAATGAACTCGGTTCCCAATTTGTCAAATATACCCAGCAATTGTTCAATGCTGTATCAGATGCTCCTAGGAAAAAAAAAAAAATCAGAGAAACTGTTTTCATATTTGCCTTTCTGGGCGTCTCTGATTTATACGATACCTTTCTGGTAGGGTATCGTTTACTGATTGCAAAGCTTTCTGTGACTACTGGGTCAGATTCTGAAAAGGGAAGAAGAACCAAAGTGAAGATGAATCTATGGCACACGGGGGTAGAATGGCAGGGGAAGAAAACCAGGTCATAGACAGGATAAGATTAACTTAAAACAAAACTTACGTGTTTGAAATATGTTACAGAATGGACATAAGGCCAATTTAGTTGGTTCAAAGGATATCCACCAACTAGGAATATATCTACCTTTTGCGGGCATCACACAAAATTGTAAAGCAACAACAATAATTAAGAACTGTACCAGAAATGCTAAACATTGCAAAAATTATTTGATTTTCAAAAATGGCCAAAAGACTAACAGACACATGAAAAAATGCTCAACATCACTCATCATCAGGAAATACAAATCAGAACCATAATGAGATACCACCTCACACCTGTCAGAATAGCTAACACGAACAACTCAGGCAACAAAACATGTTGGAGAGGATGCAGAGAAAGAGGATCTCTTTGGCACTGCTGGTGGGAATGCAAGCTGATGCAGCCACTCTGGAAAACAGTATGGAGGTTCCTCAAAAAATTAAAAATAGAACTACCCTCTGACCTAGCAATTGCACTACTAGGTATTTATCCAAGGGATATAGGTACGCTGTTTCGAAGGGGCACACACATCCCAAGGTTTATAGCAGTGCTATCGACAAGAGCCAAAGTATGGAAAGAGCCCAAATGGCCACCGATGGATAAATGGATAAAGAAGATGTGGTATATATATACAGTGAAGTATTACTCAGCAATCCCAAAAAGAATGAAATCTTGTCATTTGCAACTATGTGGATGGAACTAGAGGGTATTATGCTAAAAGAAATTAGTCAGTCAAAGACAGATAATCATATGACTTCACTCATATAAGGAATTTAAGATACAAAACAGATGAACATAAGGGAAGGGAAGCACAAATAATATAAAAACGGGGAGGGGACAAAACATAAGAGACGTAAAATATAGAGAACAAACAGGGTTGCTGGAGGGGTTGTGGGAGGGGTGATAGGCTAAATGGTTAAGGAAGACACTTGTTGGGATGAGCACAGACTGTTGTAGATAGGGGATGAATCACTGGAATCTACTCCTAAAATCATTGTTGCACTATGTGCTAACTAACTTGGATGTAAATTTAAAAAGTAATTAATGAATTAATTTTAAAAATGGCCAAAAGATTTCTGTTTAAAAAAAAATTTGTTGCTGTCTATCCCTTGGCTTTTTTTTTTTTTTTTTTTTTTTTTTTTACCTATAAGAAGGATCCCAAGATGAGGAAGGAGGCGTCTCAGCACGCTTCCTCTCTCACTCAATTCTTTCTCACCACAAGCTTAGATTATGCAGCCACACACTGATGCCCCCCACCTCTCCATCCCCACTCTCCCAACCAGGCTAACTCCTGGCCACAACTTTGGGTCTCTGGAGAGGAGAGACTGGTGGCAGAGAAGCTACTCTGAAGAGCTACATATCTAACTGGTGAGGGGAAGGGGCATTTCTCCTCTGCGGTAGACACAACTACATTGTAGTTCCAAAGTTCAGGTGCCAAAGAGTTACCATTATTATTGTTACTATTATTATTAACACTTACTGAACACTTAGAATATGCCATGACCTAAGATACTCACTTAAATACCTTATCTCTTTTAAATTTCACTACCACTATTATCCCATTTTACAGATGAGGCAAAGTGATGTTTAAAAGCCTGGCTATAGTCACCCAGCTGATGATAACAGACCGGACTGACACTCTCTAACATCTTGCCTCTCATAGTATGGGTATACGTCTTGATTGTTTGTAATAAATTATAACTTTTGCCACAAGTGTGCTATTTTTAACTATTAAAAAAAAACAAACAAACAACTACTAGTTAAGAGCTGACCATTCCTAGGAAGCCAAATGCAAGAAGCCCTAACTTGTGATTTCCCAGGCAAACAGCACCAACCACCTTACCATCTCATGTTCTTTTCTAATAATTCCACATGCAAGCTGTGTTCCTTTCAACACTGGTAAGATATCTGAGATCACACCAGGGGCAGAGGTGGAGGAGGACAGAGGGTAGGGATCCCAGCGTGGAAGTCAAGAGGCCTGTGTTTTGGCCCGGCTTTTACCACTGACTCATCTCTTTGAACCAGAAGTTCCTCATGGGCAAAGGAAACCCGTGGTTGACATGATTTCTAACATCCACTCCAACTTTAATTGTCTAACAATCTAAGAAGACTGGTGGTGTCAGCATACTCATGGCTACAGGTGTAGACACAACACCCCCTACCGGCAGCCTTTTGGCAGTGAGGTCGTGGTCACTGGCTCAGCACTCCAGCCTGCTGGTCCTTGGGGGGGGGGGGGGGGGCGGTGGCTGTGGGGACTGTGGGAAAGGCCAGCAAAGGGGGAAGCGGTTCAGGCATGCCCCCCACTCACCCAGCTCTTCTCTAAAGTATATATCGCCATGTGTCCGCTGAGAGAAATGTGCTTAAGATTCAGATAGGCAAAGGTTTTACAGAGGGCAGGAGGATTACAGAATAATTTAGGGGAGAGTCAGGTGGTGGGGGCTGGGGCAGGTATCAAGGCCTGTGTGATCATGAAAAGCCACAATTTTTTTTTTCATAAAAAATGCTTTTCTTTTAAAGTAAGGTATAGTCTCTTAAAGGCAGGCATATATCCATTCTCTGAAAGTGAAAAATAAACTCTATGGATTTTGTGTGTTCGTCTAAAATATAAGGCAGGTAAAGGTTCTGTGCTTCCCCCCAAGGATGCTTATCAGCATCAGCTATGTGCTGTGTGGGCCTGCTCACCTCTGTAGCTGAAAACCAGCCCCAAGCACTTCACTTCTCGGCAAAGTGACCTGCCCTTCCAATGTCATCAGCCTCTGTTCCCTTCCTCCTGGGGCATCTGATGGGAAACACAGGCCCTTTCCATTTAGACTCTAGATAAACACACATAACACAATGACATTTCAAGGCTTTAGAAATGGTTTCAAAAAATGAAAATTCTGAGCATCGAATCTGCAGCCCACAGCACAGCAATAGGGCAGCCAATCGCCTGGGTCTCCTAGCTTCTCCCATTCACCTCTTCCTGAAGCCTCACACCTGAGGACAGGGCTGTTGGCCAGTACCCCGCACCTCTCCTGGGAGTCACCTTCCCTATGAACATATCAGAGGAGAGGAAGGATGGGGGGTGGAAAATGTGTCCAAGAGGGCAGGTGGGAGAGGAGGAATCCAATCTATGGTAAAGTCCGTTTTCACATTAAGTTCCAGAAGATCTCACCCACCCACCCCCCCCCAATTCACACAGAGATATTGACTGCCTCTACCGTCATGAATGGAAAAACCAGCCTGGCCTGTTCTCTACACCAAGGGCTCCAGGTTCCCAGCCTGTGGTCCATCCCCCTGGAATGCTTCCCCAAAGCCCCTCAGTTGGCTCTGCTTTCTTCCCCTGGCTCTTACCTTCTGGATCTTTTCCCTTCCTTTCCATCCTTTCAAATAGAAGCCCATCAAACCAACAGAGACTGATTTTAATCCCTCCCCTAACCCTCCACCCCACATCTGCTCGAGCTGGCCGAGACAGAAAGCCCTGTAGTGAGTGAACGGGGAGAGCCAAAGACTGTAAATGCTAATGGCAGAGTCTTTTCTTCCCACCTACTGAGTTTAGGCTGGTCTTGTGGTTTTGCTTTGGCCAACAAAGTGTATGATAGTGATGCTGTGTGATTTCCAGAGCCGAGGCCTCCAGAGGCCTTAGAGCTTCTGCTCGGGTCTCTTGAAATGTTGCCCAGATCACCATGAAAGGAAGCTTGTTTAGTCTACCAGATAATGAGAAGCCATAAGAACACGGCCCGAGGCACCCTGCCACCAGTCAGCACTAAATGCCAGCCACGGGAGTGATGGCTGACCCTCCAGCTCGGTGCAGCTGCAGAAGCAGGTCCCGGTGAAACCAGCGGACGAGTGACCCAGCTGACCCACAGAAGCACGAGAAATGATATACCAGTGGTGTTTTCAACCACTCAGTTTCAGGGTGCTAAGCAGCACTAGACAACTGAAATGCACACTTTTACCTTTTTCTCTATTGTTTATGGAATAAGATACTAGGATGGGATTCTTTCTGCCTCTGCTTTAGCTAAGGCACCAGAATGAGAGATATCAGATACCCGCGTGAATGTGGAACAAGCCCCCTTATCCAGAATTCACAAAGGACATTTCGAGACCTGGCTGCTTCATTCTTGGATGCCTCACTCAGCTCAAGGATATGAAAAGGGGTCGGAGGGCGATGTGGCAGGGAAACATAGGTAAAGAGGTTTTTTGTTTTTTTTGTTTTTTTTTTTGTAAAGAGCTGTTAATGAGCTGTGAGTGTCCCCTTAACACCTCAAGGAAAGAAGGGCTACCGGTGCATCTCTTTCATCTCAAGCCCGGTGAAGCAGGCTTATGTGGACCACCTGGAGTGTCTTGAAATACAGTCAGGAAACAGCACATGATGGGTCCCAGCTTTGTGCTTTTGACACTGACAGTGGGCTGTGACAGTGGGGTGGAGGGGCACGGGGGACTGATCTGGTTTTGTGGGGTTTCTTGGGTAGAGTGTGTCCTGTGGACCAATTGTGGTCACTCAGAAGAGAGAGCTGGCATGTGGTCAGCTTGGGTGCTGTCTCATAGAACCACCTAGAGAGGCAGAGAGACGCCAGCAGCAAAAAACTGGAAGTGGGCATTGGATTGCTAGGGTCTTAGAAAGAAATCCAGAGGGACCTCCTAGAATAAAGATACATCTTCACATGCCCCGAGAATTGCAGGAGGGATGGCCCATAGTGGGGGTCTCTGAAGAACCCACCACAACACCCAACAAGGGAAAGGGTCCACATCAAACACTGGCCAGGCTTGGAGAGTGGGAAACCCACCTTGCTAATTCCCTTGTCCCAAACTCCCTACCTGCCCCCCAATCCTGGAAGTCCAGAAACTAGCTAGCAAACTGAGAACTACAGGCAGGAGAAAAGCAGAAGACAGAGACCACAGAGAGGCCACCAGCTACCCACCACCCCTTCCCACACCAACCCCCCAGCCTGATGCGGGCTAGAGATGGGGAGGAGGAGGGGAATTGACATTAAAAGGGGTTCAAGGCTTAACCCTCGTCTTGGGCTAGAAGTTCTGATTTCTGACTTGAGACAGAGTTCAACTTAGAATGACACAAGTCCTATCGATTTCCTAAGAATGAGTCGAAAAGTCAGGGCGCCTGGGTGGCTTAGTCGGTTAAGGTTAAGCATATGACTTCGGCTCAAGTCATGATCTCACGGTCCATGGGTTCGAGCCCCCTGTCGGGATCTTTGCTGACAGCTTAGAGCCTGCTTCGGATTCTGTGTCTCCCTCTCTCTGCCCCTCCCCTGCTCACGCTCTCTCTCTCTCTCAAAAATAAATACTAAAAAAAAATTTTAAAGTATGAGTTGAAAAGTCATAAGCCTACTGAGTTTTCACATCAAACTTCCCCTATTAAACAAAATTTAAAACGGCAATGGGGGGGGAGTAATATTTTTATTAACTCGTTAATTGTATCTGTTAGACATGCTAATTACATATTTTGTCTATTCACCTTCTATTCACCGTTTCTCAGGAATACAGTTCCTAGGGATGAAAAAGTTATCTTTGTGCAATTCTCTTTTTCCCAGTTACCCATATGCCTCTTTGATCACATTATCCTCCTACTCGTACAAACTATGTGGGCTTATAACTTATCTCATCACGTGATTACATTCAACCAGGTCCAGAAAGTCCCTAGCTGCTCATCGGTTAGGACAGAGAAGACATTGAGGCTACAAACTTGGAAACAGGTCTTTCCAGGTGCTTAAGGCCCTGGCAAGCTTTCTCCCCATGACCGTGGGAAGAGGTCAGCACAGGTGTCTGTTGGCGTAAGGCCAGTCTCACTTGTCTGGAATGCAGGACTTCATCTGGCTACTTGCCTAAAAGCTTTCAAAGACTGAAATCTGTTGGTGAGTTTTTGGACTTCATGCCGGGAAGCTGAAATCCAATAGGGAGGATGGGTTGGCAGAACCTATGTCAGAACTTCCAGCAAGTAAATTTTTATAAATAAAAGATGCAATCAA
The DNA here is from genome assembly GCF_016509475.1 of Prionailurus bengalensis. Taxonomy (NCBI): domain Eukaryota; kingdom Metazoa; phylum Chordata; class Mammalia; order Carnivora; family Felidae; genus Prionailurus; species Prionailurus bengalensis. The sequence continues at coordinate 138,381,633 of NC_057344.1, read as the reverse complement.
TTATTTAGCATAACCAAACATGCTTGAAAAATTTAGGTATCACTTGCTAGTTCTCAAGAAATTAATGTATAATCACACAGATGCATAATATATGAAGACATGGCCCCACTGGATATTGTCTTAGGAGGGAGACTGGCTGGGCTGAGAGAGAGAGGGATCACATTTCAATCAATTATTTGCAGGGGATGCACTGCATTTATTCATGTAGTATAATAGAGCTCAGGTGGGAAAAGAGCATCAGTTTCTTTTCTCACAAATATGCGAGTCAATGAGGACGTGTACTGATGAAGAAAAGGGTGCTGGGCTCTCTTTCTGACCACGGAACAGACAGTGCTCAATGCCATGGAAGCTTACAACCCTGCTCAGTGCTGGGAACCACCACCCCTGGGAGAAACCTGCAGGGAGAAACCTGTCCTACAAAAGGTGTCACAGCATGGACATTGAAGATTTTGTCAAGGTTCAAGGCACAGTCTTCAGCCTCACTGGCACCGACTCTGATCCAGCAACTCCATTCGCAAGACCCATTTCTTGGGGGCAGATTCACATTATCCAGCCTCACAGCCTAAACCAAAATGACAGTTTACTAATTCATGAGGATACTCAAGAATCAATGCATTCTTTCCTGGCAGACAGACCTCTGTCAGCGTCCAAATCCTAAGCACTGGGTAGCTGGGTGAGCACGGCACCAGAACCAGGGGAGATACGGATAGAATGTTTCAGGCACCCAGCCGAAACAACCTGATGTGTCCATCTCACAACAGGGGAGGTCTGGCCAAGGGTTTTCAAATTTCGTACCATTAGAATTGTAAAAGCATTTTGCGAGTCACTCCCAGACACCATTTAAAAAACAAAACAATAGAGGCACCTGGATGGCTCAGTCAGTTAAGCGGTTAAGGTCACTATCTTGGGGTTTCATGGGTTCAAGCCCAGTGTCAGGCTCTGCACTGACAGTGCTAAGCCTGCTTGGGATTCTCTCTCTCTTCCTCTCTCTGTCTGCCCCTCCACCACTTGCACTGGCTCTGTCTCTCTCAAAATAAATACAGCTTAAAAATAATAAAATAAAATAATAAAACATAGAGTAGAATAGAAAGTATCAGAAAGTATTGCATATAACTGAGATAAGTAAGAGGCAGTACAAAGTGGTGGTTAAGAGGGTAGGCACTAAATACAGGCTCCATAGGACCAAATACCAGTCATACAACCCGAGGCAAGTTGCTAAATCTATGCTTCAGTTTGTGTGCAAAATGGGAATGCTAACAGTACATACCTCCTAAGGGTATTGTGAAAATTAAATGGCTAAATACCTACAAAGGGCATAGAACTATGCCTGGCTATATGAGTTTTCATTACTGGTAAGAATTACTTTGTGAAACTGTTGCCCACAAGCTGAGAGACCAGAATAGAGTTCCTACGACAATTGGAGTCAGACGTGCTGAGCAGTCCATGAGGAGAATGGAGGGAAGGAGTGTTTGCCATTGTATGGGGATCAGAACATTATGGAAGCAATGCCAATTTCAGGAAAATGAGAACCGGAGGAAATGATCCAAAAGGATATCTCAGATGACCAGGCTAGAGCTCTCTTTAAGCCGAAGAGTACTTTTCAGTGAATGAAGATTGAAAGTGCTTTTGTTGCATCGAGATGCTATAAATACCTCTTTCCTGGAGAGAACTCTCATTCTCTGCTGTACGCTTTGCCTTTTTTCTCGCCTTCTGGCTTTCATCTGAGACCTTGATGACATATTTTGGTTCACTAGAATGGATCATCAGTTTAAATTTAAACTTGAACTTGAATTTCCTCTCTTCGGGTCAATCAGAATTCCCATCTTCGCTTTTAAGAGTGTCAGCTATACCAACTGACGATTCACGCTATACCACAAGTCCTCCTTTCATATACTTTTTCATGTTCCACAGAAATCTGGACAAACAAAAGGTGACTGGTGAGGTAGAGGCAAGAGACTAAAATGTATTTCAAGAAGAAAAGATGTCGTTGAGGAAGACAGGACACAGTAAATGGGGAAGAGTTAATGATATCCAAATAGAAGTAAGAGTAGTTATAATAGTTACCATAGACTGAGTACCTACCACATGCCAAGCACAGTGCTAAGCCCTTCATAACCATGAATCATACCTTTCACAACGGTTCAGAAAGGTTGATGGTACTATTTACGACGACAGGTGAGGAGAACATCAAGGACCGTCTGAGGCTCACTGCTAGTACGTGGCAGGGCAGCATTCCAACTTGGACTCCCCGACTCAGGCTCTTCACTCACTCACTACCGCAAGGGTTTCAGAACCAGACCCGCTGGGTCTGCATTTCAGCTGTGCCATTTACAAGCTATTTAACTTCTCCAAACCTCGCTTAATTTCCTCTTCCATAAAACAGGGGTGATAACACTAGCTTCCTCACAGGATTTCGTGAAAATTAAATGAGATGTTTATTCAAGTATTTCACATCGTGGCTGGCACACGGTAAATGTTCAAATAGATGCCAATTATCATTATTGTCATGCCAGCCCTTGCAAGGCTGCCTGCAATTGCAAACATTAAATATGGATGATCAGTGGACCGGGCTGGCCAACAATGTGCCATTTGGCCAACTGCCTTTGGACCCCTCTCTCTATAAAGGCATTTCCCATGGCACGTCGTTCCTGCCACTGGCACAAGGAGGAAACAAGACAGCACCGAGGACAGAAGCATGGAGTAGCAGGGTAAAATAAGGAAACCAGCGGGGGTGCCCAGGTGGCTCAGTCGGTTAAATGTCCGATTTCGGCTCAGATCATGATCTCACAGTTCGTGAGTTCGAGACCCGCGTCAGGCTCTGTGCTGACAGCTCAGAACCTGAAGCCTGCTTCAGATTCTGTGTCTCGCTTTCTCTCTGCTCCTCCTCCACTCATGCTCTGTCTCTCAAAAATAAACATTTTTAAAAATTAAAAAAAAAAAAAGGAAACCAGCACCCATCTGAAAGGTTCTGTTTCCGCCTATGGTATCAGGAAGACAGAAAGAAAGAGCTGCTATTGAAGACCACCGTGGAGCTAGTCTTATAAAAGACAAATTCAATAAATTGTGGAAGACAGGAAGATTACTACTGGGGGAAAAACAACTTCCTTGGGGATTTGAGGGGAAGCTCTTGCTCATGTTACCATGTGAAGGAGTAGTCCCACAGAAGAACTAAACGATTAGGGTTGGGAAGAATTTAATCAGTTTCACAAGCCCATTTTAATCTAAAAGAGAAGGATTTGATTTCCAAAGTCTTAAATGGGAAACAGAATTCCAACTGAATCAAACCAGGGGAAGAGAAAAGAGGAGACAGACTCATTCAGTTTCCAGAAATCAAAAGGAAAACATGTGCTTGTGGGAGAAGTGCCCAAGTTCAGGTTTAAGAGCTAATTTGACTCCGCAAGCACAGGGCATGGGGAGGGAGTGGGGGTAAGAGGGCACAAAGATGAACTGTCAGTATTTCCATTCTTTGCGGGGAGGGGATCAGCTAGACGAGGACATCAGATTCAGCTGTATTCATTTCTGCTCTGCCAGGCCAAGGATGCCAGGATTTTAAACGTAAGTTTAAATAACCAATAGGCAATGACATTTATTTTTAATATCTGCCCGTCTGAGAATTAATGCATCCGCTGAAATCCCTGGGGTACATAGGCAAAAAAGTTGCAAGGCATCTTTGTTATCCCAGCAATGTGGAATTTAGACATATGGTCTTGAATCTGCAGATGGCTGAATATAATATATACTATGAACCCTGCTATAGAGGGTCCCAAACAACTCTAAGACCCAAGAAACAGCGTAAGTGAGTTTACAGAGGTTAGTGGGAGGAGAAAACAAAACAGGAAGAAACAAGAAGAATTCAGGGTGCTAACTTCATCATTAGACAGCAGAAGTGGGCCGAACAGTGGGCAGACAGTCACATGTTCAGTGAGCAACACTTTTCAGTGACAAAAGGCAGAAGGAAGAGACAGCAGTAGCTTCTGCCATTATCAGCACCGTCGTCAATAAGTATTATTCGCTACAGTGTGTGTGTCATTGAAGGACACTGTTCTCAAGAAGCTTACAGTCCATCTAAGGAAACAAAACATGTACATAAACAGAAGAGTAAGGTAACAATTCTTAGAAGCTGCTGAGAATCTTCATATTACAAAAATATATACCCACCTTGCTGGGCACAAGCCAGCAGGTGACGCTAGACTCAGAGGAAAAGCCCCAAATGCCAACAGGATACACTGATCGTCCTTCTAAGCCATCCAACCATGCAGCAGACCCATGCTTAACAGGAGAGCTGTGATGTTAAGATATTAGGAGTCACTGCCTGAGAACACATTAGACAATTGCCTTATGTGCTGTTTAAAACTGTCCATTTTAGGGGCACCTGGGTGGCTCAGTCAGTTACACATCCGACTTCGCTCAGGTCACGCTCTTAGGTTTGTGAGTTCAAGCCCCGCATAGGGCTCTGGGCTGACGGCTCAGAGCCTGGAGCCTGCTTCAGATTCTGTGTCTCCCTCTCTCTGCCCCTCCCCCGCTCGCAGTCTGTCTGTCTGTCTGTCTCTCTCTCTTTCTGTCCCTCAAAAATAAATAAACATCAAAAAAATTTAAAATTGTTCATTTTAGCCTCATGCTGATTTGGGAGTTACTCATCTAAAATGACTTTAGGCTTTAGACCTTCAGCATATTTTATGTTTATTTTGGAAGGCAACAAGTAGAGTGGCTTAAGAGTAAGGACTCCGGAATCAGATTTCCTGGGTTTGAATCCCACTTCTACACTGACTAGCTGTGTAAGTGTGGCAAGTTACTTCACTCAGCCTTGGTTTCCTCATCTGTCAGTGGAATAACAATAGGATTTGCCTCATATAGCCATAGTGAGGATTTCATACAATAGTCCACAAGGTACACAGCTCAGAGGATGGCACACAGCCCACAGAATCTTTCCTTTCGTTGTTATTGTCAACTGAGGTGGCTGAGAGCCAGAGCTGGTGCATGATGGACCCAGAAGGGGCCAGGGCCCTGCACAACCGTGGGCTCCCACACTGATACCTCTGAGCCCCACCTCCCCATTCTCGTGTTCAAGGGCAGGTGCGTGCACAGAGACAAGGAAGAGGCACGTAACAGTCTGAGGGAGTAACACATGAGGAAATATTATATCCAATACACCTGCTTAAAAATTACTGGTTCTGGGGTGCCTGGGTGGCTCAGTCAGTTAAGAGTCCGACTCTCGATTCTGGCTCAGGTCATTTGAGATCAAGCCCCACACTGGGCTCCATGCTAGGCACAGAGCCTGCTTAAGATTCTCTCTCTCTCCCTCTCCCTCTGCCCCTCCCCTCCCTCCAGAAAAATTACTGGTTCATATACATAAAAGATAAAAAGAAATTTGGAATTGGAAGCAAATAAGCACACTTTGTGAGGATTGAGAATGTGATGGGCACAATGGGTGAGAGTATTCCCTGAAGCCAATAAAATTACCTCTAGAAAAATGTTGTTAAAGATCCAGGGAAGTCATGTAGGGCCCCCTGAGTCTCAGAGAATAGCTTTATTTCCGCCCGCTGCCAGAGAACTGCTTGTAGCAAAGAAGTTGTGAAATCAAAAGGCTGTTAATTAAGTCTGTTTTAAGAAAAGTATTGCAGGCGAAGAAGAGGAAGCTCTGATAAAAAGGTCTGGGGGGTGGACGTTCAGAAGCCCATATTACACTCAGGGCTGATCTCATGTGTCAGGCCCAAGTGCTATTCTTGGCCGAGGGCTCTGTGGCCCGGGTTCTTCTAAAGCTCTGCAGCAAATACCAAAGAATATGCCTTCCTCAGAGTTGCCCAGCCGTGGCAAAACATGCGCGGACAGCAGGCCCGGGGCCAGGTCCGTGCCTCTGTTCGGTGCTCTCAGCTCTGTACTCTCCTCCTTCCACTGCGTGCACTCATTCATCGCTGCCACTATTGGTCTCCCATGCCAGTCTTCAGACTTCAGGATGTCTGATGCTATGTTTTCCATAGCATCTTAACTGCTTAGCTAAGAGCTATGTAAGCATACCATAAAGCATATAATAAGCCTGCAACAAATACCTGCGGAATTAACGTATAAGCAGATGAGCAAATGTGTGAGCGAGAACAGTAGCTTGAGGACTGAACACCTGCATTCTGCTCTTTATGGGGATGTTTACGGGGCACCTGGGTGGCTCAGTCCATTAAGCGTGTGACTCTGGATTTCAGCTCAGGTCACGATCTCACGGTTTGGAAGATAGAGCCCCACGTAGGGCTCCACACTAACAGCACGGAGCCTGCTTGGGATTCTCTCTCTCCCTCTCTCTCTGACCCTCCCCTGTTCTCTCTCTCTCAAATAAATAAACTTAAAACAATATTTTATGGGGATGTTTACATTGGGCCTGATTATTGGTATTGCTTTAAGTATTTCCATTATATATCAACTAAATCTTTGGGTCTCAGAGGACTGAAGAAAATCAGATCCTATGAGCATCAGTCAGGGAGGTAACTTCTCTATATATGCAATTTTCAAGTTACAAATGTCTGCCTCAGAGCACAAGGGTTAACCAGGTAAACCTTTTGAATTTCTACTTTCTAAAAGGACACCAATTAGATTGGCCAAAAAGTATCTTTCAAAACCATTTAATAGATCAAAACAATCTCATTAGCAAATGATTACTATTTATGCTTTTTACTATAATAAGGTTTATTGCTAATGGAAAAACCATAATAAAGTATGTGTGTCTAGGGGTGCCTGGGTGGTTCAGTTGGTTACGGTTACACGTCCGGCTTTGGCTCAGGTCATGATCTCACAGTTCGTGAGTTCGGGCCCCGCGTCGGGCTCTGTGCTGACCGCTCAGAGCCTGGAGCCTGCTTCAGATTCTGTGTCTCCCTCTCTCTCTGCCCCTCCCCTGCTCATGCTCTCTACCTCTCAAAAATGAATAAACGTTAAAAAAAACAATTAAAAAAATAAAGTATGTGTGTATGTATATATGCATATGTATGTATATGTACACATATACATACACACATAGACACACACATATACATGTATACATACACAAACACACATATGCATATTTCCCATTTCCTGGGGTTAGTCACACCCAAGAAAACCCAGCCTATTGGCACATTCAGTTATAACTAAGCACCGTAATTCACCTGCTGGCAGCTACTTTTATTGCTTACATCGTGTTTTCCACAGGGATGGCAAACACACAGACCACATGACCCCATGCCCCTGCTGTAAGTCCATGTAAAACATTGCTAATCCATGATGGCACTTTCTCTCTGAGTCTAGACACTGCCTCTGAATTGTTTTCAATACAGTATCCTAGCCAGCCACTACAAATCAATTAGTGTTGGAATACAAAATGAAATAGCTTTGCCTCCTCGGCCTACAAGTATATATTCTAAAGCATTTAATAAGGCATTCACATCAAGCACACACACAAAGTTTCACTAAATAACACTAGCCCGTATTTGTGTGATGTATTCTGACTTTCTCTTCTCTTCTATCTCGTTTTTCAAAATGCCGCTGGCAACCTACTGATTTTATAATCTATATAAAAACTTTGCTATAAAGGACTACCTCTGTGACTTCCAAATTCTAAGGTCATGGCAAACAACATTAGGAAACTGTGTTAGCTTGGACCGAGTTAGTCGGTCCAGAGTTAGTTGGACAGAGCACTGGGCTCCTGTAACCATGAGCTTCTGCCCCACTGGGCCCTGCTAACTCTGAGGTCCTGAGCCATCAGTGAATGCCTAACTCTAGACGATCATCTCAACAGGGCCCATCCTTGGCATGGGCAGGGTGGGACAGGAGGAAAATCCCTTATTCTTTTGGAACAAATAATTTAGAATACCCATCCTTCCACAGTGGGTCAGGAAACCACTCACACCACATGGAAGACAATACTACCTGGGAGAAATCTCATTACTGATTGCTCGATTCCCATAAAAACTACCCAAAGTATCTTTAGCTTGCTGAAATCACGTGTTCTCTCACTACTGTGTTCTCTCTGCCGGGCTAATTCCCACTTATTTCTCTAGATTGGAAAATTGGAAAATGTCCTCATTAGAGAAACATTCTTCTTCCCTAAACCACAAGTTGGAGGAACCACTGAAAACAGGACAATGACAAAAACCTGGACTGTGTGGATTTTAGCAAGAAATACTCCTCTGTTAGAGACTTGTTCTAAAGCAAAAGAAATCCCCATAATTATGTGGGCAAGGGAATCACCACCACAAAGTCTGAAGTATCAAATCTTAATTAAACATAATTTTAACCCAGAGGAATTTGCTCCTGTTTGGCAATTGGTAGCTCTATAAAAATTAGGAAAAAAACACCCAGAAAACAGAATGTAGGCAACATTCTCTGAGGCTGACTTTGACTTTAAAATATATAGGTAACTGTGCAGAAGTCAGGCAGAATCTTTTTTTAATTTTTTGTTTATTAATTTTGAGAGAAAGGGGGAGGGAGAGAGAGAGGGAGGAAGGGAAGGAGAGAGAGAGAGAGGGAGAGAGAGAGAGAGAGAGAGAGAGAGAGAGAGAGAGAGAGAATCCCGAGCAGGCTCTGTACTATCAGGGCAGAGCTGACATGAGGCTTGAACCCACAAACTGAACGGTGAGATCATGACCTGAGCCAAAACCAAGAGTCTGACACTCAACCGACTAAGCCTCCCAGACGCCCCTGTCAGACAGAATCTTGCAACTCCAAGATGGCATCTATAGCTCATAGGAAGGCTGGGGGAATGGGGAGGTGGAAGGCTGGGGGAATGGGGAGGGGAAGGAGACAGCCTTTTAAAAGCAGCCAGCTGAAATGATCTGACCAAGAAAGGCAAACTTTTATTTCTGCTCCTAGGTTCAGATGATTTGAAGCCCAGCATAAACCAAAAGCTGTCACTATAAATCAAGAATAATTGGAGCAAATGGCTGCTTAGCACAGGAAAAAGACAGGGCTGAGGAAATGGAATCTTTGGGCTTTGAGTTCTGAAAAGCAAGAGCTTTACCTTAAATCCTAGCTGAATAAAACTGCCTCTTCTCATCTCTTCACCATAACTGGACTGGGAAAAGCTCACACATTTGTCGCCCTTTGATCTTCCCAACCCCTAAGATTCATTCAAGATGGAATATTCACCCTGTGAGCACCCCTACGTCTCTCTCTCTCTCTCTCTCTCTCTCTCTCTCTCACACACACACACACACACACACACACACACACACAAGCACACTGCCATCTCTGTCTTCCTTTTCCTCCCTAAATACACCTGCTCCAGTGTTGAAAATGGATATGGTTGAACTCTACCACCAAATACTGAGTCACATGTTCCCAAAGCCCATGTCACTTTGCCCCAGTGACAAAAGGGAACTCTTCCCCACTACCATCAAAATGCCTCTTTCACTTATTCCCTGCCTTTTCTACACCACACAGACACACACACACACACACACACACACACACACACACACAAAAGAAACCCTATAGTATCAGAGCTGCAAAAACTTGAAGGACCACCCCCCACCCCCCGCCACCTGGCCTTTACCACCAGAGGATGGATGGATGGGGCATGAGCACCAGCTGCCTCACCCGGGAGCCTGCTGGAGGGCCATACCCTCTGGCCCCACCGGAGCTTGCAGAATCAGAGTGTGCCTGCAACAAGATCCCACGTGACTCACAAGCACACTCCAGTGGGAAAGACGCTGGTCTAGGTGGCACTTCTCAGGCCTGGCTGCACGTGAGGATCACCTAGGGAGCCTCAAAAGCTACCCAGTCGGCCCCCCTCACCTGAGAGCAAATTAATCAGCAATGTCAGGAGGCTGGTGTGGTTAAAGGCTCCCAGAGGTTCTGTCATGCAGCCAGGGCTGAGTGGCACTGTTCCTGTCCAAATCTCCCATTTTGCAGATGAAGACACAGAACTGAAGAGAGGCCAAGGTGACAGAGTAAGCTAGTAGTAGGGCTGAATTCAAATCTACCAAGCCATGTGCCCTAGGGTTCCTCAAGAGGCTGGACTCCCACAGTGGGAGTGTCTCCTTTCTGTGCCCTCTGGAGTCTGGCTCTTCTTGGGCTGAGTGACGTGTGAAGAAGGCTACATTCATAGAGGGTCATCCAAATTACTCTTCTGAGCCGTCCTGTACTCTCAGAGAAATCATTCACTCTGGCTTGGAGTATAGCCATAGAAAACCACATGACCATTACATTTCTGTCTGACCCACCACATGTGTGTGTGAAACAACCATATCTGCCCTCCTAGCTGACTCACTCTTTTCCCCCACTCTGGCAAAGCAGCCAGTACACAACACCCTGACAAAAATCTCTGAGAAAACCCAGCTCAGGGGAATTAAAAGACAAGACAGGGCATACTCCATTTCCTCGAAGCCCTGGGGAAATGCTTCCATTGGAGGACGACTGGGGCCTGCCATCTTTAATTCAAAAAGCCGTGGGACTACCACCTGTAGGTGGCAAAAAAGTTGGTCATGAGATTTTGCCAGGGCACTGCAGAGATGGCATATGGAAAGCCCAAATGTCCCTGCTCCTTGGGATCCTCTCACAGAGAATGCAGTTCCTTATCAAGCACAGACCAGCCTGAAAAATGAGACCTAAGAATAGGGGCAGGCGTGAAGAAATCTATTCAAAGACTCAGACTCTCCGAGGCTGGGGGGTTTTCATGTGGAGGAAAGGCTTATCTCCCTGTTTCCCGGCAGTTCGAAGGACAAAATGGACGAAGGCAAAAGAATTTACATGGAAAAATCAGCATAGAAGGAGGAGGAGGAGAGAGAACAAGAATTCAGGGGGAGAGAAATGTGTAGTTATTAAAAATAAATCACAAAGGCCCTGCTTTTCACTTTCTGAATTTCGATACCCGAGAAAAACGGCTGAATCTTCCGAGATAGCTCAAATGCAAGGACTAGGAACGATTTGGAGGCATTCCACTGGAAGGCCTGGTGACATGGCTGCAGCTCAGGAAGCCTCCTGGGTGGTCCATGGAGGGAGCAGGCTCCTCGCCGGGCTCCACTGCAGACCCACTTTCACAGAAACTGGGACTGAAGCAGCCAGCACTCCTCCCCTCACCACAGGGAGGAGACAGGCTCAGTGCTTCTACCTACGACTTCCATTCAGGCCATTGTCACATTTTGGAATGGAGTCGGCTAAAGGAGAGAATTTCAGCTCCTCGTCTATTTTCTGGTTCCCTCTTCAACGGAGGGTAGTGTCAATTAAGCTCCAAGAGGTAATTTAGAAGTGGAGGTGGTAGGAAGACAGGAACCCCCGCCAACCTACAAACCCGCAGAGCCTAGGGATGAAGCTTTTATTTTTAACACCGGGCTCCGTGAGGCTGACCTATATTTCACTTCTTATACTGACAGACATGACAAGCCTCGAAGGCCAGGACACAGATCCAAGCAGATGCCCTCTGAAGGCTTTGCACAGAGGAGCAGTAGGGGTAAGACACCAAAACTCCACCATGGACAGAGACTGGGACTAAAACAGAAGGATCCGGCAGGTCTGAGTAAGGGGTGCAGTCAGGTAGAATGGAGGGAAAGAACCAGATCTTAGCTTTAACTTCACAGCTTGGAAAGTAGTCCATAGCCAGCCCGAACCATGCAGCTAACAAGAAAAATGGGGGGAGGGGTGGAGTTTGCACAGATCAAATGCTCGGGAAAGGAGAAAATTAGGATGTGAAAGAGATGAAAAGGAGTGGTCAGGATGGGGATAGAGGGGTCAACTGAATTTCCAGATTTCAGGAGGAGAACCTGTCCAACACATCGTAGTCCCTTGGTTAAATAGGCAATAAAGGAGGCGATTTTTTTTAAGTTTATTTATTTATTTTGAGAGAGAGGAAGCAAGAGCAGAGGAGGGGCAGAGAGAGAGTGAGAGAGAGAGAATCGCAAGCAGGCTCCACACTGTAAGCTCAGAGCCCGATGCAGGGCTCGAACTCACAAACCGAGAGATCATGACCTGAGCCAAAATCCAGAGTTGGATGCTTAACAGACTGAGCCACCCAGGTGCCCCAATAAGAGAGACAATCTTAAACAATGTGATAAAAGGACTGCTTAACACCATCAGATATGTTTTTTTAATGTGTCATCTCTACAATTAATTTATTTCATATTTTATTTCTCCTATTCATTTCTCAAAACCTAACCCTCTAAATCATATTTGTCTGGCCAGCCTTATGATGACAAGTCTTCAAATGCGTAATGCAATGTTAAATGTAATTTTATGCCTGACACACTGAAGGTTGGCACGGCTAAATCATTTTTTTGTCAAACCTTCACATTTTAATCTGCCATCCTGTCAGTAGACTGGAAACAGAGAGAAATCACATTAGATTATGAGAGATTTTAGGACCTGAAGCGCCGAATTATTTTTTTCTTATCAGCCTGTCATCTAAATGTAAAGCAGAATAACGACTTAAGCCCCATGGCTCAGTGACGAGAGGCTCCTGGAGGAAGAGCCTAAGCTAGATTCCTCCACTGGGAGCTCCACAGGCACCTCACAACAGACACGCGTAGCATGGAGTCCAGTGTCTTTCTCTGCTCCCATCTGGGGTCTTTGGTCAATGGCACCACCATCCATTTGGTCATCTGGAGGCGATGGCGGTGGTGGCGGTGGCCTGTCATCCAGATGCCTTTCCCTACCCCCAGGGCTCACTCAGGAGTGCTGCAGCATGGTGAGGAAGAGAGCAGGTGACAGAACCAGAATACCAACCCCAGCCCCAGTTTGTTCCTTGCTGGTCATGACAGTGCCCTTGGGCCAAGTACTGAGCCTCCTTGTATGTCATGTTCGTCGTCTATAAACCCTCTAAAGTTGTGGTGGGTGTAAATGAGTTAAAATATGTCATACATTTAGAACCATGTTTTACACTTACTAAACACTCAGTGGTCCCTGAGACTTCCTGCTCCTCTAGCCCATATCCACTCAACATGCACGATCTGTCAAATTCAGAATCCTCCCCACCCCCACACTCTTTCCTACTTGAAACCCTTACCACCTCTCACCTGGATTCATACAACACCTTCCTCCTGGTCTCTTATCTATACTTGTCTGTACTCTTGCTCCCTCAAACCATCCTCCACAGAGCCACTTCATTGATCTTTCTACAACATGAAATCGAACATTTCATTCTTGTTCTCAAAACCCTTCGATGGCACCTCGACCTCCACATGGGGGAAATCCAAATTTCTTACAGTGTCATGTTAACCACCTTCCCCATCCTGCTCCTCCCCACCTTCCCTCCCATCCCCTTGCCTTCCAAACCAGTTACACTGAACTGATTCTCAGCCCCAATCTCGATGTCTCAAGTCTTTATGCCTTAGTCTGGGTGAATCCTCTCTGGGAAAGTCCTATAGGTCCGTTTAGTCATCATTTCCTTCAGACAGGCTTTCCAGAACCCAACCCTGGGAAAGCTCCTCATTCTGGGTTCCCAAAGCCTGGTGCATTTCTCCTGCAGTCCATCCACCAAGTCATACTAAAATTTTCCTGAGCTTGAGGGCAGGACTCATCCCAAGCACCCTTATGCCCCCTGCACAACCATCCAAACCCAAAGTGCTTATTTTGATGTGTGGTGGTTAAAAGCATGGACTCTGGTGGGGCGCCTGGGTGGCTCAGTTGGTTGGGCAACCAAATTCACTCAGGTCATGATCTCACAGATCGTGAGTGCGAGCCCCGCATCGGGCTCTGTGCTGACAACTCAGAGCCTGCAGCCTGCTTCGGATTCTGTGTCTCCCTCTCTCTCTGCCCCCCCGCCACTCACTTTCTAGCTCTCTCCTTCAAGGGTAAATAAACATTTTTTAAAAATTAAAAAAAAAAAAAAAAAAAGCATGGACTCTGGAGCCAGAGTGCTGGGCATATATCCTGGCACCATCATGTACTGGCTAATTTGGCCGAGCCACTTACCTTGTAGAATCTCATCTACAAAATGGGGATGTGGTACTACCTCCTTCACAGAGATATTATGAAGAATGGACACAATTAACACATAGTCCTTAGCTCGGTACCTTGCACATCCTAAGCACGCATATTGTAAGGGTTAAATTGTGGTATAAGGCTACACTGTAGCTTGAAAAATAACAGCTTTGTTCTGACACTGAAGGTCAAGAGATAACAGCCTCGCTTTACTCTTGTAAATTACGCTTCATACTCTTGTAAATCAGGCTTCACCAATGAAGGAAACAAAAGCTCAAAGAAAAGAGCATCAGAGGCAAGGTCAAGGAGATCCACTGGTTGCAACTTAGGGCAGAAAGTCTAAAATAATCACCTCATCCGGCAACTGTTTCTAACTCATCTGGGAACTGTTTCTCTGTTCTATTCCCAGGTGATGATAAAACGATGTGATCGGCCATAAAAACTCTGTACCCCGGCTGTTCGAGGTCGCAATCTTATCAAGAGTGTTGGTCCCGATCGGTTGGCCTTGCCTCTCATTGCAATAAACTTTGTTGTGACTGTCACTGGTGCCCGTAGCATTCTGTTTCAGGAGTTGTGTGGCTGCAACAATATAAACTTCAGGGCAACAAAGTCCTGACAAATAAAAAATAGCAATAGGATACAAAAAAAAAAAAAAAAAAAGGGATGGCCACCAGCTTCAAACACTTTTGCAGTGCAGAATTCTTTAACGGATAATGCCAAGGAAATCTTGGATATGATGTTCATCTGGCTGCTTCTGAGACTTCAAAAAAAAAAAAAAACAACCCAGAGAACATAGTAAACAAGAGAAAACAGTTGAGTCAGCAGGTAGAGTCCCATTCTCAAGAGGGTTAGTGACAGCAGTCCTGTGAGGAGCAAGTGGAGACATTCTGGAGGATTCTGGAGGATAACAGTGAATCTGGAGCAAGTTGCTCACCGGCTGCAGAAGCCAGAGAGCGGGGGGGGGGGGGGGGGGGGGGGGGGGGGGGGGGGTAGTGGGAGTGGCGGGGGGGGGAGACAGTCAACAGAACCCTGGACCCACCTGTCAGTCTCTACAGGAGATCAACTTGTCAGAGCCAGGCTTTGCCAAACTCTTTCAAACAACAGGTTATTGATCTGCACTTTGCCCAGAAGACCTGCTTAACTAATCTCTGTTTCCATGACTTCCCTGTACCTCAGCCCCAGCACAGACAGCTGCTGCTGATGGTAATCGGAGATGATTCTCTGCCCTTCATGACAGGAATTTAAGTGAAAACCCTCACGGCTCACTAAATGCTATATCCCCTTGTAAATCCCATGAACCCATACTGAATTTTTGTTTTTTTAACTGACCTCCTCACAAATCTAACACTTGTCTGGCGGAGCGTATCCTGAGGTTCTACCACTTTCAGTAATAAGAATCCTCCGAAAAGGAAAGAGCTGGGAAAGGGGGACACACAGATGTTGACCAATTCTCTGAAGGAGCTGAGGGCCAGTCAGTCACAACTAACCTTTCTTTTTTTTTTTTTTTTTTTTTTTTAATTTTTTCAACGTTTATTTATTTTTGGGACAGAGAGAGACAGAGCATGAACGGGAGAGGGGCAGAGAGAGAGGGAGACACAGAATCGGAAACAGGCTCCAGGCTCTGAGCCATCAGCCCAGAGCCCGACGTGGGGCTCGAACTCCCGGACCGCGAGATCGTGACCTGGCTGAAGTCGGACGCTTAACCGACTGCGCCACCCAGGCGACCCACAACTAACCTTTCTGAGCGAGACTCTCAGTGACCATACTGAAAACGCCGATTTCAACGACATCAGGGAAGGGACCTCACAGACTGTGACGGTGGCATGGTCAGCGGTGGGAACAGGCCCCACAGGCTCCTGGTCTGAAAGACTTCATAGTTACTGACCCTCTGTATTCATTTGCAAGGGCTGCCTTCCAAGCACCCAGACTGGGGGGCTTCGCCAACAGAAACTTACAGTCTCAGTTCTGCAGGCCAGACACCCGAAATGAAGGCGTGGACAGGACTGGTCCCACCGAGGGCACTGAGGGAGACTGTGTCCCGTGACTCTCCCCTAGCTCCTGGTGGCTTGCCGGCAATCTGTGGTGTTCACTAGCATACACAAGCGTCCTCCTCCCCCTCTGCCTTCATCTTTATATCGTGTTCTCCCTGTGTGTGTGACTGTGTCCAAATTTCCTCCTTGTATAAGGACACTGATGATACTTGATGAGGGTCCACCATAATGGCTTCGTTTTAATTTGATGACCTTGTAAAGACCCACCCACCCCCCCCCCCCGCTCAAATAAAGTCACATTCTGAGGCACCGGGGGTTAAGATTTCAACATATGAATTTATGGGGAAGCAATTCAACCCATCAGACCCCCACTCTCTCTCCAGGGACCATTCCGTATCACCAGTAAATACGCCTTGGGATCAATGTGACAGGATCTAGTGTCCATCAGCATCCGAGTAAACACAGTGAGACGAACCGGCACTTCTAGAGCCCCAGGCTCCACTGAGAGGGGTCCCGGTGGGCACAGAACACACAGGGCTGCCCATGCCTGGCTTCAGCCGCCACAGTTACAAAGACGCCCCCACTGTGAAACAGCAAGCACATCACCTCACAATCACGAGGCACACACGGATGTCTGCCCTCCTTCCACAGCCTGACCTGACCCTTGCTCCCGACCGACGTCTACATCTCCAACAGCTGTGTGATGAGACTGCCATTCACCTCTCCCTTCCCGACAGCACACGCCTCTCGGCGATGGCCCCAGCAGAACCCTGCTCTTTTCCTCTACACTTTCCTTGAACCTGTCTTTCACTACTTAGCCTGATTCTGCTGGCTTTTTAAGTTCTTTTTTTCATTTCTTATTTTTATTTTATTTTTTTCCAGAGAGTGCGCGAGTGAGGGAGCGGGGCAGAGGGAAAGAGAGAATCCCAAGCAGGCTCCACACTCAGTGCAGAGCCTGACTCGGGGCTCGATCCCATGACCCTGGGATCATGAGCTGAGCCGAAAATCAAGAGTCGGATGCTCATGGACTGAGCCACCCAGGTTCACCTTTTTGAGTAAGTTCTTAACAGTGAGGAGAGGGAATTTAGTCCATTCTGTTCCCTTCTGCATTTCCAGCACCCACGGTAGCACCTGGTGAGTAGGAGGGTCTCAACACATGAAATCTGAATGTTGGAATGAACGGTCTTTTTTTTTTTAACTTTTTAAAAATGTTTATTTATTTAAAAAATGTTTTTCTGGTTAATGTTTATTTATTTTTTAGAGAAAAAGAGACAGAGCATGAATCAGGTAGGGAGAGAGGGAGAGGGAGACACAGATACAGGCTCTGAGCTGTGAGCACAGAGCCTGACCTGGGGCTCAAACCCATGAACCATGAGATCCGACCCGAGCTGAAGTTGGACGCTTAACCGACTGAGCCACCCAGATGCCCCTGGAATGAACAGTTTTTTCCCCTACTAGATGAACACTTTCTCGAGACAGGGAGACAGCCTTATTCACCTCTTTTTTTCCTAGAGTTCCTGCCTTGGGGCCACCTCCTGTGGAGGTCCCTCCATAAGAAGGAATGAGTGAATGGATGCTTCCCACTTACGCGTTCTGCTTCCCCTCAAAATAAACTCTGAAGTCAAATATAATGTATACTTCTTCCTCAAACTCCCCCCACAACATTCAGCTCAAGACCCTCTCTGGTGAAGACATTCCTGTCCTTCCTCCTCCCCAGAACTAACCAGTCCTTCCTGTGAGCCCCTCAATGAACTTCGTACACGCTTTTATCCTAGACCCCCTAATCACACTCATCTTTTCCAACTAGGGTGTGAGCTACTTAAGGGCAAGAATTTTCCTCTTACCTTTTTGATTAACACAGGGCTTGGTGAGCATCATTTCGTTTCAAGGTGTAAACTCCTTTCCTACTGACTCAGACTTAAACCTCACACTCTCCTCTGCCTTCTTTGCTGCATCCTGTCAGTGAGAAGCTATTCTTTCTCAGTATCTCTGGGGTCCGTCCATGCCTCCACTCATTTCTTCCATTCCTGCAACCTCTATCCTAACCCCTGAAGCAGTTTCCCATCCAATCTTTCTGCCTCTTCCTTCCCTCCTTCAAACCATCCTATACAGGGCTCCCAGATTAAGAATCCTGCAATGTTACTTTGCAAAAAACAACACCCCCCTTGCTCTAAAACCTTTGACAATCCCTCACTGCCTACATGATAAAGTCTACACTCTGCCATGCCCCCTCAGAATCCTGACAACCTGAGCCCCCGACTCCCCCTTGTCAATTTTATTTTCACTGTCCTCACAGAAGTCTGCCGCTTTCCCTGAACAACCATCCACTTTCACTCCTGTCTCAGTACTGGGCGCTCCCACCACTGTCCTCCCTCATTTGTTTTCAAGATCCTCCCCGTGACCCCAGCCCTGCCCTTCATTCCAGCCCAGATCAAGTCCCTGAGCCTGTCCCTGATCACCCCAGCCCCGGAAGAAAGGCTGCCCTTTTGAGTTCCTATGGATTTGACTGCACCAGTGATCTGAAGCCCATGCCACCTTGCATTACCATTTATTCTTGTCATGGCAATGTTCATCCTTCCATTTGGACCACAAGCCTCCCAAGGCGCAGGACCTTTGCCTGGTTTCACTCCTTTTCCTAATTTCAAAACCTAACACAGCGCTCTAAGCACAGCACACACACCACAAGAGTGTGGGTGAAAAGAAGCAAGTGGCCCTTTGGAGGATTTGAAGTATTAGCCTTTATTTGCTGCAGATCTACCCCAGGAAATGTGAGCAATCAGCATTCACTGTGGCAGGCGTGCATTTCACCAGCGTGATGGATGCTTTTGGTAGAATTCAATGCTAGGTAATCTATAAATATTTTATCAAATGAATGAATTGCAGCCTCTGGTTATCAAAGCCTGAAGGCAGGAGGGGAGCTGCCATGGTCTTTCTAACCAAAGAGCTGCTGCCACGATTCCCACAAAGATCAGGAGAGCAGGTGACCGCTGAAATCCCCCCTAGCGACTTGAGGCCTGACTCTCAGGAGAATCTTCCTTAATAGCTAATCCAGATTTTGTGTTCTCCCTTCTAAGTTTAGTCCAATTTATTCTGCCCTGGGTCCCCTCCCTCCAACTGACACCAAGATTCTGTCCACACAGAGAGAACACTGTATAGTAACCGACAGAGTCAGCTGAGAGGTTGCCATGGAAACACAATGGTGATTTCAGGAAAACCATCTGGTTTTAAATTGTTCTATAGACTTGCTCTAACTTCTTTTACAGATCATGGAGCTCAGGGCCCCTGGAGCCTTCTCTCCCACAAAAGCTTTCTGCAGCCTCTTTCCTCTCCTTCAAATTTCAAACCTCACCTAGAAACCTTGCACCTTTGGGGCTGAATTTGATGAACTAGCTCCAGTCTCCTAACATATAACGAAGTGAAGCCAGAACTATCATCTCCACACTAGTGGAGAATGAATGTTGTCATGGCAACAGGAGGCAGCCTGCCACCGATGGGAGAGTTGGTGGGCTTATGGAAGGATCAGCATTTTCATTGGTTCTTCTTCTGCACATCAGAAGAAACAGTGTTTGCTTGAAGCCTTCCTTTCATTAATTGAGAAGGAGAAAATATATGGTAATCTTATCAACAACAACAACAAAAGTATCTCAGAGGCACAGTTTGTTGTTAGAAGGTTCAAGAGAAACAAGAGAGCCAGCACAAGATTCTGGGTAGACCCGACTCCCTTCCTCTTCATTTTTGCGTCCTCCGTGACTCTCTTGAGAGGTGAACCATAGCCACACAACTTTGGCCCCTTCTCTCTTGGGTTGATTCTTGCCTCGTAGTCATCATAAGGCCAGGAAGGCACTGTCTTCTCCAGATAATTATACCACACCATGAAAGCCCAAAGATACTGTGCTTGTAAGGACATTTATGATGAGCAATGTCCTTGGCTGATATAGGCTGAATTGTGTCCCCATCCAAATAATTTATATGTTGAAGCTCTAACCCCGGTACTTTAGAATATGATCGTATTTGGAGATGCGGTCTTTAAAGTGCTGAGTAAGTTAAATGAGGTTGTTAAGGTGGGCCCTAATACAATCCATCTGATGTCCTTATAAGAGGAGGAAATTTGGACATACAGAGAGAGCCCGGGGGTGCATGTACATAGAAGGTTGACCATGTGAAGAGGCAGCAAAAGAGTGGCCATCTGCAAGCTAAAGACAGAAGCCTCAAGAGAAACCAAGCTTGCTGGCACCCAGAACTTGGACTTCTGCCTCCAGAACCGTGAGAAAATTAATTTCTGTCATTGAAGCCACCCAGTCTGTGGTATTTTGTTATGGAAGCTCTAGAAAATTGGGGCACCTGGGTGGCTCAGTCGGTTAAGCGTCTGACCTCGGCTCAGGTCATGATCTCACAGTCTGGGTTCAAGTCCCGCGTCAGGCTCTGTGCTAACAGCTCAGAGCCTGGAGCCTGCTTCCAGTTCTGTGTCTCCCTCTCTCTCTGCCCCTTCCCCACTCATGCTCTCTCTCTGTCTCTCAAAAATAAAACAAACAGTAAAAAAAAAGAAGCTCTAGCAAACTAATACATTTTTTCCTCAGCTGCTCCCACAGCAACAACATAATACTAAGGATCACTAAAATTTTTGTCTTCAGAGAGGTTATGTCTTCTTGATATCCACTATGATATTATAAATCAACCTTTATTGGTTGATGTTTGCATGATATATCTTTTTCCATCCTCTTACTTTTAACCTATTTGTCTTCATATTTTAAGGTTTCTTTTGCCAGCACATGCCTGGGCTTTGCTTTTTAGCCAATCTGACAATGCCTGCCTTTTCACTGAGGTATTTAGAACTGTGCTGTCTGATAGGCCACTAACCACATGTGGATATTTTAATTTAAGTTAATTAAAATTTAATAAAATTTAAAATTCAGTTCATGAGCCATATTTTAAGTGCTCAATAGCCACGTGACCAGGTATCAGAGAGCATAAAGAACATTCCATCATTACAGGAAGTTCTATTGGACAGCCCGCTTTAGACCATTCACATCTGGTGCTATTATTAATACAGCTGGTTAAATCTGCCATTTTGTTATTTATTTTCTATTTATGCAGCTGCTTTTTGTTCTCTCATTAATCTTTTTCTACCCACTTTGAATTAATTGAACATTTTTCCTGATTCCATTTTATCTTCTTTGTTAACTTATTAGTAATAACTCTTTGATTTTTTCTTTCAGTGTTCATAGTATACATCTCTAGCTTATCCTCATCTACCCTTACATAATATTAACATCACATATTATAGAAGAATCTTTAAACAGTCTATTGCATTGCCTCTTCTTGGCCTTTGTGTAATTACTTCTACATATGTTGAAAACTCCAGAAACATTGCGATTATTTTTACTTTCAACAGTATTTTTGAAACAAGGGACGCCAGAGTGGCTCAGTCGGTTGAATGTCTGACTTCAGCTCAGGTCATGATCCCACAGTTCACGGTTTGAGCCCTGCATCAGGCTCTGTGCTGACAGCTCAGAGCCTGGAGCCTCCTTCAGATTCTGTGTCTCCCTCTATTTCTGCCCCTCCCCTGCTTGCACTCTTTCTCTATCAAAAATAAAAAAAACATTTAAAAATTTTTTAAAAATATTTTTGAAATAAGGAAAAAGGTGGGGCTCAGTCACTTGAGCAGTCGACTCTTGATTTTGGCTCAGATCATAATCCCACAGACTGTGAGACTGAGCCCTGCATGGGGCTCTGTGTTGACAGCATGGAGCCTGCTTGGGATTCTCTCCCTCCCTCCCTCTCTCTGCCCCTCTCCTGCTTATTCTCTCTCTCTCTCAAAATAAATAAATAAACATTAAAAAAATAAAAGAAGAAAAATGGCTTCTATATTTACCCATATATTTAGCATACCTGATATTGTATTCCTTTATATTGATCCAGATTTCACACTGGTAGATTGTTCATCTAACTGAAGAACTTCCATTAACATTTCCTGTAGTGCAGGTCTGCTGGAAATACATTCCCTAGATTTTTATATGTCTATAAAAGTACTTTATCCTTGTGTTTGAAAGATTTTTTTTTTCAGATATAGCATTCTCAATTGATAGTTTTTTTTTTTTTCTTTCAGAACTTTAAAGACGCTCCACCATATTTGGTCTTGCATATTTTCCAACAAGAAGTTTGCTGTCCTTCTTGTCTTTGTTCCTAGGTATGTGATACGTTTTCACTGGATACCGTTAAGATTTTTGCATTGTTATGGTTTTTAAATTTTTCACTTTGATGTTTATACAGGATTTTTTTCATATTTCTTGAGCTTGTGTTAAACTTGAATCAGTGGGGTTTTCGTTTTGATCAAATTTGAAAAATCTGACTAGTATTTCTTCAAATATTTTTCTTTTCCGTTCCCACTTGGTAGATTCCAATTATACTCATATTAGGCCACCTGACACTGTCTCGTAGCTCACTGATGCTGTTCTTTTTTCCTTTCAGTTTATATTCTTTCAATAGTTTCTATTCTATGTCCTTAGATTCACAGATTTTCTTCTCCAGTATCTACTCTGACATAAATCACACCTCATGTATTTTTCATCTCAGGTACTGTATGTTTTATCTCTAGAAATTTGAGTCTTTTAAAAAATATCTTCCATGTCTCTACATTTCATGCTCAATCTTTCTTCTGTCTTCTTTAACACATATGATGTAGTTTTAATGTTCCTGTCTAATAATTCTACCAGAAGGGTCATTTGGAGTCTGTTTCTTTTTATTATCTTTTCTCCTCATTATGGGTTTTATTTTCCTTCTTCTTGTATGCCCCATAATTTTGTATTGGATGTCAGGCATTTCAAATATTGCCTGTTGGACACTAGATACTTTCATGGTCCTATAAGTATTCTTGAGTTACTTGAAACAGTTTCGTCCTAGTGGGCTAGTTTCGTGTGGGCTAGTTTACTTTTAATTTTAGTGAAATACACATAACATAAAACTTACCATCTTAACAACAGTTTAGTAGTTTTACATTTTTTTGACATTTATTTATATTGAGAGACAGAGAGAGACAGAGCATGAGCCTGTGGGGGAGAGCAGTGCAGAGAGAGGGGGAGACACAGAATCCAAAGCAGGCTCCAGGCTCCAAGCTGTCAGCACAGAGCCCATCGTGGGGCTCAAACTCACAAACTGTGAGATCTTGACCTGAGCTGAAGTCGGTCACTTAACTGACTGAGCCACCCAGGCACCCCTGGTTTAGTAGTTTTAAATATACGTACAGTGTTATGCAACCAATCTCCAGAACTCTTTTCATTTTGCAAAACTGAAACTCTATACTTGAAGTCTTACCTTTTTTTTTTTTTTTTAAGCTTTGGTAGGTGGCAATACCTCTGAGCATTCTACCCAATGAGCCATGAATTATGTGGCTTCCCACTGCGGCTGGTGGGAACACAAACTATTCCCAGCCCTGTGAGATCTCTGGGGATTGTTCCTTCTGTTCCCTTTGGGGTGGTCTTTCTCTGACCTCAAGCAGTTTCCTCACATGCATGCACTAATCAGTACTTACTTAGAACATTTGGAGAAGACTTTCTGACATCTCTAGAGCTCATCTTCCCTCTGTGGAACTCTTCTCCCTGGTACTTTTCTCTGTGAACTCTGGCCACACTGGCCTCCCTGAATTCCTAGCTTCATATCCTCAGCTCAAAGAGATGGCTAGGCTAGATTCCCTACTCCCTACCCCACAGCCTGAAAATTCTCTCTAGAAGTAGGGCCCACCTCATTTGTGTATCTTTTTCAGGGACCTCTGTCCTGTGCCACCTGATGTCCAATTGCTGAAAACTGCCCTTTCATATATTTTGTCTGGTTTTGTAGTTGTTTCTGTCAGGTGGGTAAATCCAGTTCCTCTTACTCCATCTTGACTGAAAGTAGAAGTCTTACTACGTTCGTTCTCTCCAGAGATCTGCTGGGTAGAGTGTTTCTACATATTTTGGTCTTGTCTCTGGCTTCTGTCTTTTTCCCTTACTTCTCTCTGTTCTTGTGAAAATAGTCCTTGATACATTATTTTTTCCTCTTCATTCTTTGGTGGGTACTAAAAACTAATGACACGTGGATGACAGATTCACTCTGAAATCCCACAGCACAAGATAATGATGGAATTTACCAAAAGGAATGTCAGCAGCAACAATCAGTCTGTAAACTCCACATGCGTGGCTAGAGAGGACCCTCTAGTTCCATCAGTTACCCACAGCATGCTGCATAAACATTCTCCCATAGGTCCACTTTTTGAAAGAAAAATAATTCTAGTATATGATATGACTCAAGTGCCAACCTTACAAGGAAAAAGAGCCCCATACTTTAAAGATTAGACTTTTCTTATTTATTTGGCTAAATGAGATTAACCAAAAATTGCTCCTATATAAAAATAATAACTAGTGAGAGGTGCCTCAGTGGCTCAGTCAGTTGAGCATCCAACTCTTGATTTCAGCGTAGGTCATGATCCCAGGGTCATGGAACTGAGCCCGGCAACAGGTTCCGTGTTGAGCATTGAGACTGCTTGAGATTCTCTCTCTCTCTCTCTCTCTCTCTCTCTCTGCCCCTCTCCCTTGCTTGCACACATGCTCTCTCTCTCTCTCTCTCTCTCTAAAAGATAAATAAATAAATAACTAGTGAATACATATCATTACATTATAGATACTCGTTACATACCATATCTGGTTATACATTATTACATTACATTACATTACATTACATTACATTACATTACAGATCTACATGGTAAATCTGTGAATCTGAAATCTGTTTGACACTAAGGCCCATTCTATATGGCAGTGCTGTGGCAAACTGGAAACACTATTGCTTGATGGAGGAAAATTAACATTGGCATAAAATAACTATTAGAATAACATTTCAAATAAGGAATGGTATTCTCTAGTAGATAGAAAACTCTGACCAGTAATTAGGAAGAGTACAGTAATAAAAAATAAGATGTCATCTTTTATAAAGCTATTTGGTGGAAGCTAAAGGTAAGGCTTCCAAAGGTTGGTGGTTTTGGCATTATAAATCAGAGCAGTAGTTATGTGAATTATCTGTAATGAAGTGTATTTTTTATGAAGACACTGTGATAATCTGGGAAGAGTAAGATTAGCATCCTGACTCAAGAAGCGTATCATGGGATTCTTGGTAAGTGCAAAAATAAAGGTACATTTGGAAGAAGAATAAATGGTAGGGAGAGGGCTTTGTATACATGAAGTCATCCTTTGATAAGATGAATCCTTTTTTTTTTTTAAATATTTATTTATTTTTGAGACAGAGAAAGACAGAGCGTCAGAGATAGGGAGACACAGAATCTGAAGCAGGCTCCAGGCTCCAAGCTGTCAGCACAGAGCCCGATGCGGGGCTCAAACTCACGGAGTATGAGATCATGACCTGAGCTGAAGTCGGATGCTTAACTGACTGAGCCACCCAGATGCCCCAAAACCTTTTTTTTTAATGAGTTTTGCCCCTAGCTTCACCAAGGCAATGGTTTTGCTTTTGAAAATTAGAGGTCAAGCAAGATTAATGAGAGGAGGCTGTGTGATGTGGAGATAGAGCTGAACTTGTACTGGACAGAGGTAGAAGGCTCAGGCTCTCACCCCAACTCTTAATCAACTTGCTGGGTAATAATGAGTCCATGTTTAAACTTCACTAGGCCTATGTATTTTAAGTAGTAATGTCCTTCACAGAAAATCTTATGTAGAACCTCAATGCATGAAACAGAGGAGAAATCCAGGATGTCTGATGGAAGCTGGAGGCTGAGGGCTGGGTCTCATGCTTCCTGCTTACCATACACCCTCTCGATCCTGATTCGTTCCAAAGAGCCCAATGGCTCCCCTCACTCACACTAGACTGATACTATCTGAAGGGCCTTCCGAGTCTAGAGTGAGCATTCCTGGGTTCCACTACCAACCACCATCCTAAGGCTGTCATGGCAATGTCTTTCTGGTCCCTAGTTTGATTAACTGTAAAACGGAGTCAGAAGAATATCTAAGATACCTTCCGGCTCCAAACCCGTCTCTTACTAGTAATGTGATGGTTAATAAATTAATAAAATGCCATTGCATTGCAGCAGACTATTTCGGGGAAAGGATATTAACCAAGTAGGCAATGTTTTCCAAGACCCATAAATGTTTCACTACATTATAGAAGATTACAGAGCAAGGGTGAGAATAAATATGGGAATTAAGAATATTCTTTCAGGGGAAAGGTAGCTGGCGTGGTTGGAGCCCCCTTGGTTCTCACCATCCACAGAGGTGCCCGTGGCTTCTTACTGCAAACTCCTCTGATTTTTGACCCGAGCACTTTTCCCACAGCAGAAAGCAGAACGGGTGTGCCGGGTATTAATGTCTGTGAAAGCAGCCCTCAGCTGAAATGGACAGAGTTTGGAGGATAAATACCCTTCACTTCTTCTCCCTTCCAAGCATGTTCTAATCTGCACAATCTCCCAGCTCTCACCCAAGAGACTGAGCCCCAGTCTCCCACAGTGACAGCCAATTTATTAACATACCTCGCATTAACTCCTTTCTCATTCCTATCTCACTTACCTCCCTTCTTGGGTTCTCTTCCCAAATAAGCTACTTGGGCTCAACTCCTTCTTTCAGGTTCTGCTTCTGGGGGAATACACTGCAAGGCAGGTGACATTTCCAGAAGGAAAGAAAAGAAACTAAGTTTCACTGAGGTATAACATAGGTATAGGTATGTGTTAGATGCTATAGCTGTTATCTCATTTGACTTTCACAACCACCCCACAAGGAAAATACAATTATCCTGTTTTTGTAGATATGGGACTAGTGGCTCAGAAAAGTAAATACCTTGTACAAGACCACACAGGTTGGGGAGGCTGAGGAGGAGTTAGCTTTCAAACCTATGCCCATCAGATTGCATGGCTCTATGACTACCTCAACATCATGGTTCCTGAAGCTCTTCATTAATTGCCAGTCCTCTACTGGCCAACTTCCCCCAAGTCCCCCAGACACAAAAAGCTTTGAGTTCACTCTTCCTGGAGTCTGAGTAAGTCAATAAAAAAAAACAAAACAAAACAAAACAGAGAATTCAGTTCACACATGTGTCGCATGATCACTACCACATCCTGCCACATTCTATCCTCAGGAAGCTTCCAGTCCAGGGAGGCAGAAATGCCCATAATAAACAATGGCCATCTAAGGAGCTAAGATACAAGGCACAGATATGCACTCAGGAAGATTATTTAGCTCAACCTGGGGTTTCAGAAAAGTTTCCTAGGAATCTAAGTCCAGCCTGGGTTGTGAAGAATGCAAGAATGTCCAGGGACACAACCAAAAGATATTCTGATGGTAAAATCAGCAGAATGTAGTGGCCAAAGGTGAAAGCTGAGGAAGGGAAAGAGTCTAGGATAATTCTCAGAGTTTGTCTTGATTGTCCAGGTGGATGGTGGTACCATTAACAAAGACTGAGAATACAAGAGAAAGAGCAGGTTGGAAGATCCTGAAGCCTTTTCTGTTCATGCATCATTAGAATGGACAGTGGGAGGCATCCTTTGGGCCAGCCAGGCAAGCTTTCCCACAGTCCTTCTTTGGATTCAGAGCACAGTTTCTTGGCCATTGGGGTGGGCTCTTGAGCTGCCCAACTGTAGCACCCCACACCTTTGT
This sequence comes from Prionailurus bengalensis, assembly GCF_016509475.1. NCBI lineage: Eukaryota > Metazoa > Chordata > Mammalia > Carnivora > Felidae > Prionailurus > Prionailurus bengalensis. Next base: position 138,354,146 of record NC_057344.1, on the reverse strand, counting down.
CAATAATGCTTGAGCAGGTACCTCACCTGTATTAGTTAGCTTTGACTGCTGAACAGACTATCCTCCCCAAAACTTAACCACTTAAAGCAACAACCATTTATCATTTCTCACAATTCTGGGGGTTGTCTGGGTGGGTCTTCTGGTCTAGGATGGTCTAGGATGGCGTCACTTGTGTCTGGGGCCTCCACTGGGATATCTAGGTCTGTCTCCATGTGATCTCTCATATTCTGACAGGCTGGGCTATGTCTCCTCACATGGAGGCAGAAAGGTTCCCAATAGCAAAAGCCTACTTCCGATGCACAAGCACTTTTCAAGCCTCTACTTGTGTCATATTACCAATTGGCCAAAGCAAGTCACATGACCATGCCCAGATTCAAGAGATAGAGAAATAGGGTAAGTGCAACATGTGGCCTTTTTTTTTTTTTTTTTCATTTTACCACATGACCCTAAAATGGCAGTCAGAGCCCTTCCCTGGGAATGAAACATAAGTTCTGAGAAAATGATTTCTCTTTCTGCTTAGGTTAATACGCTGAGAAAGGGCAAATCGGGGCCATCCTTCCCACCCCACGGAGAGCACCTGTCTGCAGGATGAAATCAGGCAGGAACAACCAAACCTGAGAAGGGGCTTGGTGGCCAGGGTCTCAAATCTTGGTTCCTGAAGTTCTTCTATCTCTCCCATGAGACCTTCCCAGCTACTTGAGCTAATACGCACCTTTCTCTGAAATTGATTTGTTTTGGTTTCTGTTATGCCCCATGGAAACAGACTAATTCAACCACCTTCCTTCAGCTGCTTCTGATGAAGGGAAGTATCATCCCCAACCCTTCCTCCCTAAGGCTGTTTTCCTGAGGCAAGCCCTTCATGACACCATCTCAGGGCTCCTGGTATTCCTCTTGGAGCACTTGTCAAATGAGGCGCAGTGAAGGTAGACAGGAGGTCTAGACACAGACTTGATAAAAAAAAAAAAATCACATTACAGATCTTGACTTCAGACTGTAAAGTCGAATGATCCCATAGTTCTTGGATGGAGCAGGACATGTGAGGGGCCAGAAGGCTAATCTCTCTTCCTCCCTGATGGTAACCCCCATACCATGCCAGGCAGCCCCGTGCAGGCAAGCCACTCTGGAAGACCAGTAACACTGGGCAACATGTCCTGCTCTGAGGGCAGCCCAGCCTCTGTCATCTAAGGTGCATTTTCTGGTTTTGGAGCAGGCAGTGTCAGTGGGTGACAGCTCCGGCCATCACCAAGGCCACTTACCCCAAATTCTCTGACCTCAAGGGGATTTGTTGGGCATCTTTTGTGAGGTTTGTTCAGTTTTGCCAGCAATACCCTCAGGGCAGGATGTCTCAAAGGCACCTTCCACTTAGGTTGAAAATAACATCCTCACACTTCAAAACTCAAGTCTCCACTCCAGAGCTTTTCCTTCTCCTGCATTTCACTTCTCAGTTCATGGCACAACAATCCTCCAACTTCCTCAACAGAGAACCTCAGATCCATCCTCTTTTCTTCTATCAATTCTGCACAGGCAGAACAAACAGGACTAAAGAGGGATCGGTAGAGAGATGAAGGGTGCTGCAGCCAATCTGTCATGTTGAACCCTAGGCAACTTTTGCAACCTCTCTGGGTCTCAATTTCCTTATCTGTAAAATAGGGCTGACAAATAGAAACCAACCCAAAGGCATTTTGTAAGGGTTAATGAGTTAGTATGTAAAACACTTAATATAGTATCCTGTATCTGGTAGGGGTTCAGCAAAAGGAAGTTGTAATTTTCAAGTCTTTTCCTCGTCTCCACTCCCATTACTGTTACAATTCCTCCGGCTCTATTGATCTCCTACTTGGATCACTGAATCAGACTTGTCGGTCAGTCAGTGTCCTAGCAGGAAACACATGGTGCACTTAAAAGGGGTGACTAAGGGGCCGCCTGGGTGGCGCAGTCGGTTAAGCGTCCGACTTCAGCCAGGTCACGATCTCGCGGTCCGTGAGTTCGAGCCCCACGTCGGGCTCTGGGCTGATGGCTCAGAGCCTGGAGCCTGTTTCCGATTCTGTGTCTCCCTCTCTCTCTGCCCCTCTCCCGTTCATGCTCTGTCTCTCTCTGTCTCAAAAATAAATAAATGTTTAAAAAAAAAAAGGGGGGTGACTAAGAAGACAAAGGTGTGGGCAGGGCCAAAAGAGCCAACAAGGGTGCTGAAGCACCATAAGGACTAGCAAGGTGGGAAGTCACTGCAGCCTAATCGTGAAAGGCATAGGCCACCGTAGCCCAGGAGAGGAGCTGCCTGCTGGGAGCTGTAGCCTTACAAGAAGGGCCCACAGCCTCAGCCATCCTGCAGTACAGGAGAGCGGGAGCCATCAGAATAAATACCTGACCTCTCTCTCTTCCCTCTGTGTCTTTGAAATTGCATGGACCTAGCCAGAAGCCCACAGGCAAAGGAACCATTGCTGCAGTCCATCCAAGTCAGTCTCCAGGGCTTAAACTAGGGTGAGGAAGAATCGAGAATGGGTTTAAATGGACAAACTCCTAGCTAGTCTTCCTTCTTCCCACTTTCCATCCAATATAGTCCATCTTCCACATTACCACCATAACTATCTTTGTAAATCTGATCTTATCTTATGGTTCCACTGCTTAGACTTCTTCGATGGTTCCCATTCTTCATGACATCAATGATCCCATTCTTCAGATCCAAACACTTGAGCATGATGTGCTCTTCATGGTCTCGCACCTGCCTTTTTTTCTGGTTTCACTTTATACCACAAACCTTCCCTGGAACCAGACCAAATCCCTCACCACTGCTTAAACACCTCCATACCTCCATACCTTTGCTCATGCCATTCCTCATATCTGGAATGCTGGTCCCTCCTTCATGAACTCATCCTTCAGGGGCTCCCTATGGCTTTCCTTCACTGTCCTGGAAATGATTTTCTCAACATGCCTCTAGAGACTGCCCACATTGGTCTTGTTCACTGCTCTGTCCTCAGGACTTAGCATAGGGGCTGATGCAAAGTAGATGTTCAATAAGTACCCATTGAATGACTTCTTGGTCTATACCATCCATGAATGTATCACTAATTCCCTCCTTGAGTTTTTTACAGTACCTTAGTAGTCACTCAACTAGTGCACTTACTACCTTTTATTAGAGACATTTCTGTGTCTGTCTCTCTCCCCGGATAGTCATCTTCTCAAGGGCAAGGACCTATCTTGACTGCCTCTAGTTCCCAGGTCCTATCATGAACAAAGTTGGTTGAATTAAGAAATGAATGGATGACAAAGCTGGATGTCACTGAATATCTACTGTGTTCTAGGCACTGTTCTAGAACTCAACAGTGAACAAAAGAGAGAGGAACTCTTGCCCTCATGGAGCCTACATTCTTAAGGGTGGAAGTAGTAAGACAAGCAATAAATAAAGTATGTTCACTGGTAAAAAGTATTATGGACAAAAATAAAGAAATGATGGGTGATAAGGGGTGCCAGGGTGCAGACTGGGGTACAGTTTTAAGTACTTTGGTTATAACAGTTTCCTATTGTTGCCACAAACATAGTGGTTTAAAACAACACAAATTTATTATCTTATATTTCTAGAGGTTAGAGGATCAACCTGATTTCACTGAGTTACAGTCAATGTGCTGGCAGGACTGAGTTCCTCCCAGAGGCTCTAGGGGAGAATCATTCCCTTGCCTTTTCCAGCTTCTAGAGGTTGCCCACAGTCCTTCCTCCACTTAAAAGCCAGCAGCAGTTTGAGTCCTTCTCACATGGAATCTCTTGGACTCTGACTCTCCTGTCTCTCTCTTTCACTTATAAGGACCTGTGTAATCACATTGAGCCCACCCACACAACCCAGGAGAGTCTCTTCATTTCAAGATAAACTTAGCCACATCTCCAAAGTCCCTTTGGCTCTGTAAGGGAATATATTCACAGGTTCCAGGGATTAGGATAGGGACTTGGTAGCGGGGGGAATTTTTCTGCCTACCTCCACGGTCTTCCAGAAAGACCTCACTGAGAAGGTGACAGGGAGTCAAGACTTCAGAGTGGGAAGCCTTGTCGCTACCTGGGAGAGGAGTGTTCCAGGCAGAGGGAACAGGCTCTAGTGGACTGTACCTAGTGTGCCTGTAATGCCTGTAAGACTGCAGCAAGCCCGGTGGGATGAGGCAGAACTGAGCTCTGAGAGGTCACAGGCAGGGAAGGGCATCGTGTAGGACTATGAATGAGTGGGACTGAGTGAGATGGGAGGGGTAGGAGGGTTCCGAGCAGAGAAGAGACAGGATCAGAGCTACACTGTAACAGGACAACTCTGGGTGTTGTGTGGAGAATGGACTAAAAGGGTCAAGGGCAGCAGCTCGGAGACTTTGTGAGAGAATCAATCATCCAGGGAGCCTTGGACCAGGGTGGCAGCTGTAAAAGGGTTTGCTGTTATTATTCAACTCACTTTTCTATATGATGGAAATATTCATAATGATAAAAAGATGAGTGAGAAAGACCTTGATTTTTGAAAGCATATTCCACCTGCATTCCTTCAGGGAAAACCACATTGTAATGGCCTTGGGGAGGCCAGAACATTTTGTGTTTTCAAAGAGTTCCAGACAAAAGTCTATATTGCTCTGCTTTTGGCAAACTCCAATAGGTCCTTCAGTTCTTAACTTAGACATTAATTCTTATGAGAAGTTTCCCTGACATCAGTCCCTTCCACCACCTCCCACACCCCCATTAGATGGGGTGCTCCCACTCTGTGTTCCCACCACAGCACCTGTAGGTCTCTCTTCATAGCATTTATACTGCTTGGTGAATTGTTAGAGGTTCTATGCTCCATGGGGGCAAGGACTGTGTCTATTTTATTCATTGCCTCTCATGGCACCTGCATTTGTAAGTACTTGGTAAGTATTTGTATTATGAATGAATGATTGTAAGACTTTCCAAAGATGAATAAATGAAGTAGCCTGTTTCAATCAAAGGCATTTACCCGAGAAAGAGACTTCATAGATAGGGCAACATTTCAGAGCTCACAGCACTGTGATATATGGTGTGGGGAGCACTGATGTTTTTCATTTCTGGTGGGGTGGGCCCTGGCCAGCGCCCCGGAACACAGGACTTCACACTCTCTATGCCACTCCAAGAGAGACAAGAGAGGCTTTCTGAGCTGCTCCCTCCTCCTGCACTCTGCAAAGGCATGTGTTCTCCCTGCCTGGGTCTTCAGTGCCCGGAACTAGCCTTCAGGTCCCCAAAGAGCTGCATACAATCCTCTTTTCATTGCAACAAGGAGTGCATTGTCCAGCACTGCACCACCCCCATTCCCATCCCTTCCCTCTCGGCTTCTCTTTCTGTTCTACACCTCCTCCCAAGGCATCTTGCCCTCCTTTCTCCCCTGGGTGCAAGGACAGGCTCCAAGTGGCTCACATTAGTTATTTCCTACTCCAAAACAGCTTGAGTATTCAATTCCTTTTCCAAGTGAAAGACAGGATGGGTTGGGTTGGCTTTGGTTGAGCTCCAATTAAACTGAATACCTAGACCTCATTTTCCTCTGAGACTTAGATGTTCCAGCACCACAAATATTACCAAGAATAAAAATATCTGTGTGTGTGTGTGTGTGTGTGTGTGTGCGTGTGCGCATGATGGAGGATTATTAAGCCATGACAAAGAAGGAAATTCTGTTGTTTGAGACAACTTGGATGGACCTCGAGGCCATGATGCTGAGTGAAATAAGTCAGAGCTCAGAGAGACAGTAAAGTGGTAGCTACCAGGGGCTGGAGGGAGTGGGTGGGGGAGGATATTGGTCAAAGGGTACAAACTTCCAGTTGTAACAGTAACAAGTTCTGGGGATCTAATGTACAGCATAGTGATTAGAGACAAAAATACTCTCAATATATTTGAAAATTGCTAAGAGTGAATCTTCAATGTCCTCATCACACAAAAGAAATGGCAACTAGGTGACAGGATGAAGGTGTTAACTAATGCTATGGTGATAAGCATTCCGCAGTATATAAATGTATCAAATTAACACACTGTCCACCTTGAACTTATACAATATTATGTATCAATTGTAGCTCAATAAAGCTGGGAGAAAATATCCATGTGTCTAAAGCAAAGTTTCCCAATCCTGGTGCTAACTAACATTTTGGACTTGACAGTTGGAGAGGCTGTCCAATAATTGTGGTACCCCATCTCCACCCACTAGACGCTAGTGGCAACTTCCCCTCTGGCTGTGACATCCAACAATGTCTCTAGACATTGCCAAATGTCCCCTGTGAGAGAGGGGTCACCTTGGTTGAGAACTCTTGGTCTACAGCTTTAAAAATGCATCTAGAAATGTATCCTATGGAAATCTATCTAGGATTTTATTCTGAGGAAACAATTGGGGATGTACATGGAGTTGTTAAGAGGAACAGCTTCAACAAGAGAATCACCTAAATTTCCAACAATAGGGGATAAGTATATCCAAACTCCAGAATACTGTATGCCATTTAAAATAATCTGTGATCCCCATCTGCGGACATGAAATATGTCTATGACATGCCAACAAGTGAAAGAAGCTCATGACAAAACAGGGTTATGGTATAATTGCTGAGAGTGAGACTACAGCTCTGTATAGAGAAAAAAGTCTAGAAGGATATGGCCCCAAATGTTCACATCTCTACATTGGGGAAGGGGGATACAGGCAATTTTTTTTCTTTTGCATGCTTGTATTTTCTAGGCTGTCTCCAATGAACGTATATTGCTTAATTTATTAGATGTAAAATAAAATGCTTCAGAAACACAAGGGTCTCAGGCACTCCCTTGCTTCTCCCAGTAAATAAAAGAAATTTTATTGCCTGAGGCAACTGTTAACTAGAACCAGTCTTCGTATTCTGCTTCTCTCCTACCCTGCCTACTTCTCTATCCACTCTGTCCTCCCAGGATTCCAATTAAAAATGAGCATATCAGGGGTGCCTGGGTGGCTCAGTCACTTGAGCATCTGACCCTTGATCTCAGCTCAGGTCTTGATCTCACAGTTGTGAGTTCAAGCCCTGCATTGGGCTCCGTGGCAGGGTGTGAAGCCTACTCATAAAAAGAGAGAGAGAGAGAGAGAGAGAGAGAGAGAGAGAGAGAGAGAGAGAGGATATCAGCTTTGAGAAGAGAAGAACTTGTCAGCTTCAGAGGTGGCAAGTGGGATGGGGAGGTCACTAAAGCCATGTGCCCTGACCACCCCTGGCGCAGCCTGGCTGCCTGAACCCCCCATAGGCCAGCTCTCTGCAGCAGCCCGTATTTCCTTTGGCACATTCCAAATTCTCTAGGCCAAAGGGTTTGGACCCTTGGCTGCTTCCTTCCCTCCCACAGCCTGCCTCTTGACTGGCCATTAGCACCTCAGGCTGAGCCGGGGCAGGGCAGGCAGAAGAGATAGAGACAGAGCCATGGCATCTGCCTCTTGTCAGCACTGCCTGGGTAACCTGACTGCTGGAAAAGGGGTGGCAAGCACTGACTGGGGTGAGTTTGTGGCCATCCCCTGAATTCACTGGACCACAGTTGCCTGTTTTTCCTCCCACATGGCTTCCCTCCCCCCGGTCCCCTCCTTGTCTCCCTGGGGCTGGGTTGGGAGCTGCCTGTAGGCATGGATTCTGGGTGGGCAGGTGCTGTGCAAGCTCAGGTGTCTGGGTCAGCAGCTCTCGGGTCCTGCAGAGGAAAGCACATCCACAGGTGTAGGTGTGGGTATCCGTGTGCTGAGGGCACGGAAGGGAAAGCTGGGGAACCGGAGCATCTAGTTAACCATACTGAACCAGGTTGGTGCTCAGCTGCTGTGCCCTGGCTCTTCTACAGACCTCTCCACCATTAGTTCTGGCCAGAGACCTGTTTGATGAGCAGAAGTCTGGAGGGTCCTCCTTGTAACCCCTCGATGCCAGCCACAGTCCTGGAATATCTCTCAGAGCACCTTAAGCAATAAGCCTCAGGATGTCACTTTGGAGTCAGGAAGGTGATCACGACTCTACAGATGAAGAACTGAGATGGGAGGATCTAAGTTGCTGGTCCCACAGCCAGGAAAGGAAGGCTCTGGGTTCCAAGTTTCTCCTCCTCAGCCCCCTCTCCCTTCCCGCCCTTGAAACGGGAGCTCTCCCCAAAATGGAACCTTTCAAAAGCACCAAATAAATATCCAGTTCAATAAAGACAAGTTGTGTGATAAGAAAGTGAGGTCTCAGCGCCAAGGCCCATGGTCCTGGTGGTTCCCTGGGAGACAGGCTTCGGACACCATTCGTGATATCAGAGTGCCAAGGACATCCATAGGGTATGTTATTTCCTGACAGGGGCATGGCCAGTGCAAGAACACAAGGCCTCACACTTAGATGGGTCCCATGCTTGGTTAAACACTTAGCTGTCACCATCTTAAAATCCTTAACAAGTGTTGCACGTGGGCCCTGTATTTTCATTTTGCACAGGGCCCTGCAAATTATGTAGCTGGTCCTGCTTCCAGGAAAGCTTCCCGGCCACCTCTCCCTATCTTCCCTATCCCCACCTCACTGCCTCATGCAGGGCCATGACTCCACAGTCACAGTGAAGGATGCTTTCCCAACAAGTGTTTGAAACCCAACGGAACCAAAACAAAAGCCTCAAATCCATGGAATTAGCCAATAATATCTCCTCATCAAGACAAAGCCGCTCCCCCCAAGCTGATACTGCCCCCTTGAGACAGATCCCTTTTCTCTCTCAAGGTCTTACTTACTATCATTTTTATGTGACTCATGGGTAAATTACCAGGGGCTCTTCCCCCCCCACCCCCACCGTATTTTCTTGCATAATTTTGCAACTATTTCTGTTGCTATTGTCATTGCTAGTTGTTCTGTTTTCCCATCTCTATCCTCTCATGCCTGCTAACAAACTGTGCACACAATCATAAGGGATATTCCAGGCAGGCCAAGAACATCTCCCAAGCCCCATCCCCAATTAAAAAAAAAAAAAAAAAGAAAAGAAAAAAAGATGGCTTTAATACCCTAAGCTGGCTCCTGGGGTATATGTCACCCCAGGGACTGGTCGGAGGTGGATGGTCAAATATTAGCGTTGGCAGATGTCCTCCGGAAGGTCCCTAGGAGGGCTACGTGCTCTGGGAGCTGTTTGTAGCAAGTGGGCCATAATCTGTGAGATGGCCAGGCCATCTGCAGGCCATCTGAGGATAAGGAGGGAACTTGCAACTTCAATGACCCTTTGATATGCCCATCACAAGGATGAGCTCTCCTAGGGGCACCTGGGTGGCTCAGTTGGTTAAGTGGCTGATTTCAACTCAGGTCATGATCTCACATTTCGTGAGTTTGAGTCCTGTGTCAGGTTCTGCACTGACAGCTCAGAGCCTGGAGCCTGCATCAGATTGTGTCTCCCTCTCTCTGTCCCTCCCCTGCTCACAATGTGTTTCTCTTTCTTTCTCTCTCTCAAAAATAAATAAACTTTAAAAAATTAAAAATAAAAAGTCGCCTGATTAGCAACTTTAATTCCATCTGCAAACTTACTTCCCTTTTGCTATGTAATGTAACATATTCACAGGTACCAGGGACTAGGACAGGGATATCCCTGGGGACATCTTTGGGAGGCCATTAGTCTGCCTATCACACCCAGACACCAAAGAAAACTAATCTGCATTCATTCTTCTGGTTATTATAGGTACCACCTGGACAGAAATGTTCAGTTATATTTGACCTTCCTTCGAGGAGAGCTTGTCCTTTTTTTAAAAAATTTTTTTTAATGTTTAATTTTGAGAGAGAGAGAGAGAGAGGGAGACAGAGCAAGAGTGGGGGAAAGGCAGAGGGAGAAGGAGACACAGAATCCAAAGCAGACAGCACAGAGGCCGACACAGGGCTCAAAGTCACGAAATGTGAGATCATGACCTGAGCCAAAGTCAGTTGCTTAACTGACTGAGCCACCCAGACGCCCCTCCCATACAGCCTTCTGAAAGCAGCCCTGTTGACTTCTTTACCTTAGCCCAGTGAGACCTGGGTTAGACTGCTAATCGATAGAATTGTACGACAGTAAATTTGTACTGCTGTAAGTCATCAACTTTGTAATAATTTGTTACATAAAGAGTTAATACACTGGGTCCCTAGGATTCTTATCACCAGAGTGGTTTTTTTTTTATAATGTTTATTTATTTTTGAGACAGAGAGAGACAGAGCATGAATGGAGGAGGGTCAGAGAGAGAGAGAGAGAGAGAGAGACAGAAGCTGAAACAGGCTCCAGGCTCTGAGCTGTCAGCACAGAGCCTGACATGGGGCTCGAACTCATGGACTGAGAGATCATGACCTGAGCCAAAGTCGGATGCCTAACCAACTGAGTCACCCAGGCGCCCCATCACCAGAGTGTTTTTAACAAACAGAGCTAAGTAGAGGCAGGGAAAGGCCCTCAGGAGTACCATCGCTGCTCCCCTCACAATGAGGACACCATGGCAAAAGTGTGAATTAAGTGAAAAGATGAAAAACACCCTTTGTTCTTTGTCCTTGGGTTGTCCCACAATCCAAGTAGATCCCTCATTTGGGAGGGACTCCATTAAGACCTACCCTGTAAAGACCTACTAAAGCCAGAAGCTCCCAAGTTTTCCCTTCATCCTATCAAAGCTTAATGATTCTATGTAGTAGATATAGCATGAAAGTGATTATATTGACTACAGATACACAGAGGAATAATGGATGATAATATATAAACACATACTATTTATCCTTTTAGGAAATGCTGGCATGTTTAATGTGGCTCGCTCTAGAACCAGCAGCACTTAACCTTTTTAAAGTCACAGGCTCTGTTGGGAATCCAACATGCACAAAATCTATTTCAGCTCGTGAAGCCCCTGAAGCATCCAGCCCCAGGCCGGAACCCCCGCTCTAATTGCTAGGCCAGCTGAGGAAGGCAATCTGAGGGCCCTTCAGGCCTGTGTCCTAAAATCACTTCTCACCATGGGCTACCTACTTCCTGCCGCACATTAGGCAGACCCTGGCTCCGACCTACAAAACTCCAGAATCACTTCTAAGTACCTGTACCTCCTTCCCACTGGTCCAAGAGACCTTCAGGGTCATAGACCAGAAGCCAGTGATGGGAATAAGATGAGAGACGAATGAGGAACTGGGGAAAGGAGACATGAGAAATGAGCAGGGGGTGGCTTCTGGACAAGGCAATAGCAGCCCTGCCGGCAGAGAGACACAAAAGCATCATGCCCTGTTATGTAGTGCCTGACTACCACCGGAGTGAGGGTGGCTGAGCCCCGGCCAAGGGGAGAGATGGAAGCCCATATCCCCATCACTGTCACCAAGAGGACAGATCTCTGCCACCAGGCATGTACCTGTGGGCACTGCTATCCTCACCCACACCCCCTCCAGAGATGTGCCCACGTCCGGCACCCAAATCTCTGCTGTGTAGGAAGTCAGTGTCTCTCAAGATAGTGTCACCTGGGGGTGCCCAGCAGGGCTCGGCAGTCAGAAGAACCTTTGCACAAGCCCTTACCACCCCTTGCCAATTCTGTGATCTTGGACAAATGAGTCCTCCCTACATTCTGCTTCCTCAAATCCAAAATACAGATGATACCAGGACAAGTGGACAGTCTCTTAGCAAAGCCCTAGGGTCAGACGTGCATCAAAATTCAGAATTTTTCAGATTTTAGAAAAGTAATAGAGCACAAAGGCATATAATGAGTCTGTCATCAAACACAAGAACGTGAGTATTCAGTCTACATAGTTTAGGTCACATTTTGCTACCAAATGAGTTCATTGGATCAAGTTATCCCTCCACATCAGTTGTGAGAGAACTTTGTTTGCAAAATGTTATTGTTGTTCTTCAGAACTGCAGTTAAGACATCATGGCCCTGGTGTGCCTGGGTGGCTCAGTCCGTTAAGTGTCCGACTTAGGCTCGGGTCATGATTTTGTGGTTCACGAGTTCCAGCCCCACATCGGGCTCTGTGCTGACAGGGCAGAGCCTGCTTCAGATCCTCTGTCCCCCCTCCCTGCTCCTCCTCCACTTGCACTCTCTCTCTCAAAAACAAATAAATTAAAAAAAAAAAAAAAAAAAAAAACAACTCCCTAGGGTTCTGCTGTGTGAACTAAGAGTTACAGCGCCCCCTAGTACAGCTCATCCCTGCATCCCGGCCTGCTTCTGTCCTGGCATTCATCTCTCTGAATCTTAGCTGGCCTAGGTCTTCTCCCTTTCTAGATCCCCAGCATCCCGTGGGTAGGAAGGACCGCTTGCTAACCTTTGTGTTCCAAGCACCTGGCCAGCCCTAGGCCCATGTCCCCACATGTGTGGGAAATGGAATTTAATTAGACATCGAAATCTCCCAGCCCACCGTCTCCAAGCAGGTGCAGAAAAGGGCATCTCAGAAGTGTTCCCGCATTGTTCCCGAACTTGCGCAAAGATAAAAACGCTAATGTGCATATTTAGCATCCTCACAAGGGTGCCTGGAGAACCTCTTTTGCACTTCAAAATACATTTTTTTCAAAAACCCAATTGTTATCCACTAGGAATGGCGCTGGCCAGGGAGACTTGGGAGATCAGCCCTTCAGCTAAAATTTATTTTATTTGAGTCCAAAATCTTCCTTCCAACCTGTAGACTAAAGAAGCACCTGGCAGACCCAGGAGGTCTGGGAGGCCAGCGTGGGCCTCCGCTTCCCCAGCGACCGCTGCCATACGTCAGGTGCACTCTGGGCAGAGGGCCAAGGGGAGATTTGCATTTAGTGCTTTGCAGTTCTTCCCTAGGAAGACTCAGTCCTGAGAAGCCAGCCTGGCTGAGTTCAGAAGCTCCTGCCTGCCTCTTTGCGCTGGCATCACTGAATGAGAGAAACTGGTGGGGGCGCTCATGGAAGGCTGAGTGAGCCCTGACATCTAAACCAGCACCGGCTTCCTGAGAAGCACTCACGCTAAAAGAAAAAGGGATTTGGAAAGCACATCTCCTTTCCAAGAGAAAGGAAGGGGAAGATCCAACAGCAGGAGGAACTGAAATATCCATTTGGATTACGGTCCTCGGTCCTCGGTGAGAAAGGTCACAGGCCCTTGCTGCCCGCCCCCCACCCCCACCCCCAGTAAGACCACCTAAGTCACGCAGCCACATTTACAGGATGCAGGTTAGGATTAACCCACCGGCCCCCCTCAGGTGCACTGTTAACATCGAGAGCCCAGTGTCTTTCCCCCTCATTCTCATTTGTTGGTGGGTCTGAAACCTTTACCAAGGGCCTTGTATCTCAGGCAGCAGAGGAGCCTGGGTCCAGGATGTCCACTAAAACGTGTCTTGCCCCAGGACAGCCGCACCGTGTCTCCAACCGCCAAGAAGCAGGGGCATGACGGACCTGAGAAGTGTGTGCTCTTCCGGAAATGATGATGGTAAAGCTGCCGACCCTCAGAGATGAAAGGGGTCTTATTGCGGGGCTCCTGTGGCCTCTGTATGAGGAATGAACAAGCATGCTCGACCCAGACATATCTGTACAGTGGACTCACAGCCCCAACGTGCTTGTTGTTCTGGGAGTGATGGCTGCCGGTGCCTGGGGTGGGGGTGGGGCTGCAGGGGCACTGATGCTGGGCAGGCCGCTGCTGCACCTAATTGAGTCCTCACAGAAGTCCCCACAAAAGGAGGCTTGGGGCACTCCCCTGCAGGTGAAGTTTGGGTCTTTCTCCAGGGGTTTTCTTCACCTCTTCCAAACAGCTCTTCCCCCAGGCACCTAAGGCAGGATCAAAGCACCTATCCTCACCCAGGCCCACAACACAAGCCTGCTCCACCCCCACCAAGCCTTCCAGGTACGATATCCTCTATATCCGCCTTCCTTCCTCTCTAGGCTCCCAGTGGAGAAACCCAGCTCTCCTAGGCGGTCTGACCCATGTTAGACCTGTTCTGAAAGCAATTCACAGGAACGTGTGGACTCCTAGGGGGAGCTGTCTGCAAGCTATTCACATTCCTAAAATGCTGCCTCTTATCAACCCTAAGGAATCTTGGGCTAGTGGAATTTCAAGCAATACAATAGGGAGGCCACACGACAACTCTGAGGCAGGGGGATGCGATGTTAAAGTGCGTCACCCCCAGGCCACCTGCCCCTTGGACAGCACCTCCAACCCACAGGGTGTAAGGGCCACCTGTGGTGCCTGTTAAATGCAGACCCCTGGGTCCAGCTCCCAGAGGTCCTGGTTCTGCAGGTCTGGTAAAGCCCCCAAATCTGCACATTCAGTGAGCAACTCACAGGACTCCAATGCAGACAGTCTGCAGACCACACAGAGAGTACTGAAAGGCCCATCTCCTAGCCTGTGTCTCACTTTCTACCCCTTTCTGCTTTTGAAAACAGCCTCTCAAAGCTGTCTTCCCCCAGAGAGCTGGGGCAGTAGGTAGGGGAAGAGTAGCCCCCTCGGTTTTCCATGTGGATGATGTAGTCAGAATTACCCCAACAAATACACAATACTCTGATATTTATACATACAAGTGTCTGAAATTTGCTTCAATCTAATCCGAAGGAAAAAAGAAAGTTACAAAGGACATTACTAGGACCTAATGACATTTGTCTATCCACCGTGGGTGAGATAATGCTAAGGTTAAATTCCCCGTTTTGGTAGCTGTACTGTGGTTATATTTCTTATGTGTAGGAAATACGTGCTGAGGCAGTTAGAGATAAAAGGGCATGATGCCTCCAAAGTCTTCTCAAATGGCTCTGAGAAATAACACACACATATATGTGGACACATACACATATGGAAAATGATAAAGAAAGAAGAGGCAACACATAAATTGTTGAGTCTGGGTGGAGTATACAGGGGTTCCCTGCACTGTTCTTAGAACTCTTCAGTGTGTCTGACATCACATATCAAAGCAAAAAGTTACATGGAAAAAAAAATCCCAGGCCAGTAGGGGGTGTCAGCGAGAAGGAGTCAATTCCCTATACCTTGTCCCAGGTATGGCTTGAGGGGCACCAGCAGGCTAGCCTGAGAGCCTAGCACCATTTACAACATCGTGGGCAGTGAGGCATGAGCTGGGAGGTGCCCCCTGGATTTGTGGTGCCGCCCTGCATGTCTCGTCCTGCCAACCCCCAGCACTGGAAGGAAATGACTCCACAATCTGAGTTTGGCAATGTTATTTTTTTCTGATGGTACAATTAATATTTTTTAGGGGAGAAATCTTACAAAGAAGCAGTTATAAAAGAAAAATCGCCTTTCAGACACACATTGCCCTCATTACGAAAGGAGGGTTTTTTCTAATTTTTGTTTATTTTTTGAGAAAGAGAGAGAGAGAGAGAGAGGGAGAGAAGATGAGTGGGGGAGGGGCAGAAAGAGAGGGAGACACAGAATCTGAAGCAGGCTCCAGGCTCTCAGCACAGAGCCTGACATGAGGCCTGAACTCACAGACTGTGAGATCATGACCTGGGCCGAAGTCTGACACTTAACGGACTGAGCCACCCAGGAGCCCCCGAAAGGAGTTTTTTATTAGGAAAGGTGAGTTACTTAAAACTCCAGAATTTACGTTGGGCTTGAACGCCTGTCCTTACTTACATGGTTTGGGGGATATAAATTTAAACCATAGCGACAGACTGATTTTTCTAAAGTTCTCATTCAGTTAGAATAGAATTGTGAGAGGGGCGCCTGGGTGGCTCAGTCGGTTAAGCATCCGACTTCAGCTCAGGTCATGATCTTGCGGTCCGTGAGTTCAAGCCCCACGTTGGGCTCTGGGCTGATGGCTCAGAGCCTGGAGCCTGCTTCTGATTCTGTGTCTCCCTCTCTCTCTGCCCCTCCCCCGTTCATGCTCTGTCTCTCTCTGTCTCAAAAATAAATAAAACGTTAAAAAAATTTAAAAAAAAAAGAATAGAATTGTGAGACAGAAGTGAGAGATTATATAGATCATGTGATATATAACAAGAGGATGCACATGCAGAGGTAATATTGAAAATATTGGGCAGGCCACATGGCACCAACCAGCCCAACCAATCAGAACGGGCAGAGATTTTCAGCCCTGCAGCTGGGCCAGGCATTGACCCTTAAGCTCCTGGATTGTTGGGAGTTCCAGGAGTACCACAAAAGGCACCAGTACTCAGTATAGTATACACTTATTGAATACCAACTAAATACCAACTGAAGGAATTTTAGCTCTAATAACTGTGGTTTATTCCAATCTTCATGGGGGTATTCTAAATTTGGGTTCATATCCAGTCTATACTTAGAGGGTAGTGATTTAACTCTTCCCAGAGAGTCAGATGGAGTCAAGACACTGGAGTAATTGGAGTATAGCTCAAAAATGTTAAATGACTCACCCACTTCTCAAGAACTACTGAGCCCCACACAATGGATTTGGGGGTGGGAGATAGAGAGGGGAGACATGTGGGCATTGTTCACACTTGCTAATAAACATCTCCTTTTGCTCATAGAGACTTCAGGGCAAAACAAATGCTTTCGGGGACACTCAAGTGAGTCACAGACTGAGAATAGGGATGAGCTATGGTGTAACCATCTGCGAAGGCTTCTCATGAACATATTTATTAGAGGAGTGAACATATTTATTAGAGGAGTGAATGACAAGCTACTCCATGAAACAGTTAAATTTTAGAAATTTATTTGTAGTTTCATGCATGGGCCTTTTAAAGAAGTAACAGTATTTTCCATTATATACCCAAGCTGAGAGAACATTAAGTTGGTTACTGTACTGGGAAAAATCACAGCTGTTCCTTTGAATTATAAAAGGTATGAGGGTAGAAACTTAGTTTTTGTTTGTTTTGGTTTGTTTTGGTTTACACAGTGCCTGGTTCAAGACCATAAGTAATTAGCCACTTGCTTGATAAATGCTTTTTGATGATGAGGTGGAGAATGCTAAGGAGGTGACCTTCCCATCTGGTTCACAGGTCGCTTTTTTTTTTTCCTGTAGCAAATATTTTACTTAATATAAGACAGCTGTCTTTTCCTAGCAGGTGAACATAATGGCAGACCTCATGTAGTATTTACTTATTTTTCCCGGATGGGTGCCTGCGGCAGGGTGTTCAGCCCCTGTACAGGGGTTATGCCCCTCCCAGTAAGGGTTTGTGCCAGTCACAGGTCGCACTTACAAGCCATTGTCTCTTCAGGGAACCAAGCTAAAATCAACACAATCAAATTGCAAGTGTTGGATGACAGGAAGAAAATAAATTTAAACCTGAGTTCTAAACTCTTTTCTTGTCCCATTTCATCTCCAAGTCCATTGGTATTGGATTTTTCCCCCCGCTTTAAGGGCAATCTCAGAAAACGTCCACAATCCCACAAGACCTTGATTACCACATCAGCGTCACCTACGTGTATGGAGAGTAATGACCAGCCAGCCTCTAACACAGCTTCTAAGACATCCAAAAACCACCCGCAGACCATCGATTGAGCACTTACCTTAAGTAGGCATGTCACATGCAGTGTTCGGTGGGTTTTATACAACGGCTACACTGCATCCCTGCTCTAGACATTCTCCCCAGGAGCACTTTAAAACATGGTTTTCCAAAATCTCTAGCCAAAAGCTATGGCTTTGTTTCCTTGATCCCACAGTGAGCAATTTCTCCTTAAGTGTAAGATACTTCTTTCTAGGTTGTTAGTGCAAATACAAAGTACCTGCTGGGTGAGGTTAAGTGGACTTTTAAAGGCCCTTTTAAGTAAAATCTGAAGCAAGAGAACAGAAATCTGGACATGACTTCATCACTGAGGTTCTGTGTCACCTGAAAGATGAAGAAAATAACCAACCAAGAAAACTACTTTTCAGGGAAAAGTATGTCACCATGGAAAACCTTGGTTAAAAAACATTCTATGGGCGCCTGGGTGGCTCAGTTGGTTGAGGGTCCGACTCTTAATTTCAGCTCAGGTCAAGATCCCAGAGTCCTGGGATCAAGCCCCGCATCAGGCCCCACCTAAGATTTTTCTCTCTCTCTCCCCCTCTCTCTCCCCTGCTCATGATCTCTCTCTCTCTCTCTCTCTCTCTCTAAAATGAAAACAAACAACAAACAAAAAAACATTCTAAATCACGCATTTTCCATCTTCTTTTTAATTCAGTTCTCTCACGGGGGATTTAACAATTCCATGCCCAGAGAAAATCTCCCCAGCCCCACCTCACCCCCCATAAAAATCCAGCACAGCAACAGAGAGCTCTGCGAGTTCCTAGTGAGGTCTGGGTGACTCACTGCACAGACACACGTACAGGGGGACAGGCTGACCTCTGGGGCATTGAGAGAGGCTTCTTGCTTCACAATCCTTACCCCCAAATCACATGGAAAGTTCTCTAACAAGGGAAAAAGCATTTTTTTTAAAAAGTTTGTTTATTTAGAGAACACATGTGCACACGCGCGTGTGAGCACACAAGCGGGGGAGGGGCAGAGAGGGAGGGGGTGGGGAGAGAATCCCAAGCAGGCTTCACGCTGTCAGCGCAGAGCCTGAGGCAGGGTTCAAACTCACAAACTGTGAGATCATGACCTGAGCCGAAATCAAGAGTCCAATACTCAACTGATTGAGCCACCCAGGCGCCAAGAGGAAAAAACATGTATTTTTATTTATTTATTTTGAGAGAAAGAGAGCAGAAGCAGGGAGGGGCAGAGAGAGGGGGAGAGAGAAAATCCCAAGCAGGCTCTGCACTGTCAGCGCAGAGCCAAATGCAGGGCTCGAACCCACGAACCGTGAGATCAAGACCTGAACCGAAATCAAGAGTCAGACACTTAACCGACTGAGCCACCCAGGCGCCCCTGGGGAAAAAGACATTTTTAAACTTAAAGGATAAAACTTTATCTTCTGTTAGAAGGAAAGGCCACACAGTGCTTAAACTCCTTCATTTATTCCTTCATCCATTCACCCAACACTGATATGTGAGCAGAGGCTGTGTGCCTGGTCCTGGGGAGGCAGGGGTGTCATGGAAGAGGTCAAAGCCTCACGGAAAAGGCAGACTTTTACAAATCATAATGACAGCAGGATTTGAGAAAAGTTCAGGGGGTGGGAAACAGAGGAGAGAGAAAAGGCTACCATATGAAACCAGAGCCTTTCCAGGGAATGGAGGTGACACCAAAGAGGGAAAGTCAAGACAGAGGGTGAAGGAAGTCCCTGGAGTAAAGGTGTTGGCTGTCCGAGCAGCCAAGCCATCTTCTTCCTTCGAGCAGGGCCTGGATCTTGCTTGCCTCTTAATC
Organism: Prionailurus bengalensis; assembly: GCF_016509475.1. Classification (NCBI taxonomy): domain Eukaryota; kingdom Metazoa; phylum Chordata; class Mammalia; order Carnivora; family Felidae; genus Prionailurus; species Prionailurus bengalensis. Next base: position 138,335,087 of record NC_057344.1, on the reverse strand, counting down.
CCCACTCCTTCTACCCCTACCACATGTGGCTTGGTGGCCAACCTTGAGTAATCCTCTGCCAATAACTGACTTAACAAGGGACTTGGGACACAATCCTGCAAGTGAGACTGGAGGAGACATCAGGTATGAGGTGCCCAGGAAAGATCTCTCTGTTGAAACATCAGGAGGGGACATCCTCTTTCTTCTTCTGTAGGACATTGTAACTCCATGTGCTGCCTGGCACTCTGGCAGCCATTTTGTAACCACGAGGAAAACTAAATTTGACATGGCCACCATGGCAGAAATAAAACCTGCCCTTTGATGACAGGAGTGCCCTACCTCAGAAGTACCCTACCTCAGGATTTATTATCAGTTGAAATTAGAAATTTTCCTTATCATTTAAGCCACTTAAACTTGAGTTTTGTGCTGTGGCCAAAAGCATCCTAACTGATCCGATTTACTTCATAATTTTGTGGAAGACAGCCCTCCCCTGAGGCCTCTTCACCTTTACCAGTTCATCTGTTAAATAGACAAGCTGAATCCCCAAGGGCTGTGCACAGAGCCTTCCTGTTATTTTTCCCCAGTTCTATTCATGAAAATAAAATTAATTTTCTAGCCCATGAATTAAACATTGCTTCTGCCGGCTGAAAGATTTTAGCAACAGCCTTTTGTTGGCAAGAGAAGCAGGATCCTGACATGTTCTAAAATAAGCTACAAGGAGGCAGAAGGGGAAGAGGAGAGGGTGAGGGGAGGAGGCCATTAAGAGGAAGAAGGAAGAGCTGGCAAATCCCACTCACGTCCATCCGGCTCCTCTGGACATTCAGCCTGTGGCTGCACTTAAGGGCGCACTTCTCTAACTGTAGCGTGGAGATGAATCACCTGGACATCTTATTAAGAGGCAGGTCTTGGGGCACCTGAGTGGCTCAGTCAGTCCGACTTTAGCTCAGGTCATGATCTCACGGTTCATGGGTTCGAGCCCTGTGTCAGGCTCTGTGCTGACAGCCGAGAGCCTGGAGCCTGCTTCAGATTCTGTGTCTCCCTTTCTCTCTGCCCCTCCCCACTTGTGTTCTCTCTCTCTCTCTCTCTCTCTCAAAAATAAATAAACATTAAAAAAAAATTAAAAAGAAAGAGGCAGGTCCTGACTCAGTAGGTCCAGAATGGGGTCTGAACAGCTGTCTTTCTTTCTTTTTTTGAGAGTGAGGATATAAGTGAGTGAGGGACAGAGAGACAGAGAATCCCACGAAGGGCAGGGGGTGGTGGGGAGAAGCAGGGCTCACCCGACACGGGGCTCAGATTCACAAACCATGAGATCATGACCTGAGCTGAAGTCAGATGCTTAACCGACTGAGCCATCAGGCGCCCCAAAGACTTTATTTCTAACAAGCCCCTGGTGACCCTGCTGCTGGCCCACAGAGCCCTCTAACCTATCCTAGTAAGCTGCGAAATGGGGAGCAGGATGTCGGAAAGAGGACTAACCTGAAATGAGGGCTAGTGAGAACCAGCCGTTTAAACTCGCCTTCAAGGGAGAAAGTGAGGCAAGGACACCGTCCCCCATCCCCATACATATGCACCTTCCAGAAACAAGGAAGAGTAGAGAACAGGGAGGGGAGTGGAGGACGGCACGCTGGGTCTGGTTTGCCTGTACTCTTGTACTCAGGCGTTTTCGTAAACGGGTCTCGGAACAGTACCTTTGAGTCTGAAATCAGATGCCCAGCCGAGATGTTATTCCTTGCCTCCCCTCAGCTCTGGACAGCCTGAGGGCCAGCCGTGCTCCACTGCCCACCTGCTCTAGGTGGCTGCCCCAGGGTCTTTCCTGGAAAACTTCAGACTCACTTATCCCACCGGCAAGTGTCTGGCCTAAAAATTTCACTCCAGACCATTCGATCATAGCAGGAATTGTTGGTGCGTGTGATGGGCTGAGAGGAGAAGGCGAAAGTCAGGGAGAGGTTGAGGGCAGCCTCTCCACATGCCCCATCCTGCTAGTCCCCAGGAATCTTCCTTGCCCTGCATCTGGCCCCTGACCACCTCCAGCCTCACTGGACCATCAGGTCCTTGAACCGGCCTTCTCTGTCTCTCCTCACCACCCCCCAATGCCATCTCACCCAAACCCCTCCACCAGCCAGCCCCAGCCTCAGGCCTCCTGCCAGGCTCAGTGCAGCCATCTCTTCCTGCAGGGAGCCTCCCAGCTTCCCCAGGCCAGCACTCTGTAACTAATGCTGCCTTGGCATACGGTGCACCTGTCCATCTCTCCAGTTGGTCTCTAAGTGCCATGAAGTCAGGGATAGAGCCAACGCCTGGTAGGTAATGGGTGAGTCATAAACATTATCCAACAAGGGAATTAAATAATGGTTCTCAGCCCGGCTGTGCATCAGAAATATCCAAATGGAAAAGAAGAGAAGAGAAGGGAAGGGAAGGGAAGGGGAGGGGAGGGGAGGGGAGAGGGGAGGGGAGAGGGGAGGGGAGGGGAAGAGAGGGGAGGGGAGGGGAAGAGAGGGGAGGGGAGGGGGGAGGGGAGGGGAGGGGAGAGGGGAGGGGAGAGGGGAGGGGAGAGGGGAGGGGAGGGGAAGAGAGGGGAGGGGAGGGGAAGAGAGGGGAGGGGAGGGGGGAGGGGAGGGGAAGAGAGGGGAGGGGAGGGGAAGAGAGGGGAGGGGAGGGGGGAGGGGAGGGGAAGAGAGGGGAGGGGAGGGGGGAGGGGAGGGGAAGAGAGGGGAGGGGAGGGGGGAGGGGAGGGGAAGAGAGGGGAGGGGAGGGGGGAGGGGAGGGGAAGAGAGGGGAGGGGAGGGGGGAGGGGAGGGGAAGAGAGGGGAGGGGAGGGGGGAGGGGAGGGGAGGGGAAAAGAGGGGAGGGGAGGGGGGAGGGGAGGGGAGGGGGGAGGGGAAGGGGGGGAGGGGAGGGGAGGAGAGGAAGAAGCCAGGGCCATCACTCCTAGAGATTCCAATTCTGGGTGAGGGCTGAGGCTTCCAAAAACTGCAAAGGATCCCCAAGTGATTCTGACGTGCAGCCTGTTTTGACAATCACTGGAATGGAAAAAAATGAATGAATTCGTGGATGGATGAGTATGTGACTACATGTACAACTGTGAGGACCTCTCTCGTGGCCACTGGCACACATAATGAATGAAGGATGGGCATTTCTGGGGGGGAAACAGCCGGTACCTGTTGTGGGGACACCACCCCATTGCCTGACGAAATAAAATCAGAGGCAACAGCCTTGACCCCATGACCAAGGCTTTCTGACAATGAGGGTGCTGGAACAAGGCTTAGCCTCCAAAGGATGAACTAAACAGAGGGAAGGAGATAAGGGAAGCAGTAAGGGAATGTGGGCCCAGGCACAGGGATAACATTTCCTCTGTGCTGCTTGCAGGCCAAGTTCTTTATTTCTTTTTCTTTTTTTTTTTTTTTTTGTTTTTTAACTCCAGTAGTTAACATACAACGTTATATTAGTTTCAGGTATAGAATATAGTGATTCAACACTTTCTTTTTTAAAAATTTTTAATGTTTATTTATTTTTGAGAGAGAGAGAGAGAGGGAGGGAGGGAGGGGCAGAGAGAGAAGGGGACAGAGGATCCAAAGCAGGCTCTAGGCTCCAAGCTATCAGCTAGCACGATGTGGGGCTCAAACCCACAAACTGTGAGATCATGACAGGCACCCCTGATTCAACACTTTCACACATCACCCTGTGCTCATCACAGGTCAGGCCAAGTTCTTTACTGCATTGTTTCATTTCCCTCCAGCTGCAATACTGTTGTCCTAGTAATTAACCTCACTGCACACCTGGGGACACTAAGGTTCGGGAAGGTAGTCATCTGCCCAAGGCTGAACTTGGGAGGCTTTTTTCTTTAAGTTTATTTATTTATGTTTAGGGCTGGTAGGAGCAGAGAGAGAGAGGGAAAGAGAGAATCCCAAGCAGGCTCTGCACTGTCAGCGCAGAGCACAATGCAGGGCTTGAACCCACAAACTGTGAGATCATGAGCTGAGCACAAACTAAAAGTCAGACACTCAACCAACTGAGCCATCCAGGTACCCCTGGGGGCTGGGTTTTGATCCCAGACCCTCACTCCAAAGCCCATACTCTTAACCTCAGGGCTAAGAAACCATACATGAGACAGCAGGGACAGGTAGACTGCATGCCAGAAACTAAAGAATGTCAAAATACACACTCATTGAGAATAATGTCACCCAAAGACATCACTGTGTTTTGCAAAATCCTAACCATGGCTATGTCATCCTTTTGTAAATTGATCAATGGCTTTTCCAAGCAATTATTATAATTTCATACCATACACAAAACTAGACAAGGCAAGAACAAAAATGTTACAGCAAGGTCACGATGGAACATTTGGATTTAAAGGCCGTGCCTTGGAGCGCTTGGGTGGCTCAGTGGGTTAAGCGTCCCACTTCGGCTCAGGTCATGATCTCGCGGTTCATGGGTTTGAGCCCCACGTCGGACTCTGTGCTGACAGCTCGGAGCCTGGAGCCTGCTTTGGAATCTATGTCTCCCTCTCTCTCTGCTCCTCCCCTCCTTGTGCTCTCTCTCTCTCTCTCTCAAAAATAAACATTAAAACAAATTTAAAATAAATAAATAAAGGATGTGCTTTTTACATTTGAGCCCCAAGTGCTCCAAGTCCCAGACAGACGATGAAGCCAGTGCAGATTTCATGACACTGGCCCCCATCGTGGGAGGTAATAACAGCAGGCAGCACTGAGTGTCTACTCTCTGGCAGGCACTTTCCTACGTGCCCCAGTTCTGAAAACAACTTTCAGCTCAGTATCACCGCCCCCCTTTCACAGACAAGGAAGCCGAGGCTCACAAACTGGAAGGGGACATGTATGAGGCTGAACTAGGGGCAGCACATTCATTCCAGCCCTGGTTTCTACTCTGTAACACTCTTTCTCATTTCCAGATCACAGTACAGTCTGCAGGGACCTTGACCAGCTTTAGAAAAAACTGAGTTAATAATGTTAACCTCAAACCTATATTTATACTTGGCGGGACTATTAAGCCAGCAAAAGCAGACTCTCTTCTCTCCTGTTTTGCTGCACGCCAGCCTTGGGTAAGGCTCTTAGAGCTTGCCCATTTATTAAAAATGTAACAGTTGCAACAATGGGCTGGGAATTACAGATTTAAAAAAAGGAAGACTCTTTTTCATTTTTCGTTTTTTAGTAGCTTAATTGAGCATTAAAGTTTTTTTTTTTTTTAACATGACTCAAGAAGACCGGGATGGGAGGGAAAAAAAAAACACAAGTCAAAACTGAGACTTGTTAGAGATTTAGAAATGATTGGGCTGTGCTCAAAAAACCCTAAAGAAAACGCCAAAGACCAGGTGAGTTGTCAGCTAAACAAAAAGATTCTTATCTACAGAATAGTGACCTTTTGGAGGAAAATAGGAGGAAGACAGAATCAAAGAGAAGGGAATGGGGGAGGGAGGAAAGACTAGAAGGGATGTGTTCATTTCTCTTTGGGAATTTTGAGAAAGAACCTTTGTTTCCAAAGCCAAAGCACTCTTTTCCATACAAGAGAGGCAACAAAGCCTCTGTGCCAGCATTGCAGAATTCATTGTGCTGTAGGAGGACCTTTTTCCCTTCTATTAAAGAAAAAGAGCCAATATCAGGACCAATAATAATGGCAGCTAATAATTATTGAACACCAACCAAGAGCAAGGTACCATGCTATGATTTACACGCCTCTCAAATTTAGAGCAAGAGGTATTAATACACCCATTTTACAGGTGCGAAAACTGGAGTTTAGAGATGTTAATTTGTCCAAGGTCATGTAGCTGGTAAGTAGGAAAGCAAGGATTCTTGCTCAGATAGGTCTCTCTCCTGAGACACACTCCCCCTAGAAAATATGGAGGCAAGCCAGAAGTCTGAAGTCACACCTTCTTGGGGCTCTGTGACAACTGTAGGGACTTGATAGAAAAAGAAGCACAACCCAACAAAGACATCAAGAGGATCCCAAGTCGTGGAGTGAGTTTACTCAATGCCTGACAGAAGACAGCTCATCTTTGGGCAACTCTCGGAATTGCACAGAATTTGATTAGTGGACCAGCAGTCTCCAAACCCCAGCCTCTCCCAATGCTCCCCTCGCCCGGAGTGCTTTGTTAATCCCTGCCCCCTCCCAGTTCCCCGCCCCCCCCCATAGGCTAGCTTCCTCCCCATAGGCTAAACCCCACTTCAGAGAGTCCAGAAGCTCCAGCAAGGGCACCAGGGAATCCGGAATAGCTTCAATGGTTTGCCCCAGGACTGGTTGGAGGAAGGGAGCAGGGTTACAGGGCTAATTACTGTTCGCATGCCTCATACTTCCACTGAAGTTGTCCCAAGAGGACACAAAAGCTATGATGTCACCATGAAACACACTTAGGGGACTCAGTGACACTTAGAGAGAAACCAGAAAACTCCCTGACATTTCTGGAAACCAATAGCAGAATGCCCGGAGACAGGCGAAGCCAAAGCCTTCTGGAAAGGAGCCCGGGACTCTTAATACCATGACTCCTGCCACTCACTCTTCTGTCCCACTCATGTTGGGACTCAGGGCATGGACTAACTGCGCCTTTGGCCAAAAACTCTCAAAGCAGGCACTTTTGTGAGCTCAGGCCTGCAGGTGAAGATTTTTCTCCAACTCGGTTGGAGTTTGTGTTCTGTCCTTGAGTCATCTTGTTAACTCATCCCTCAGGACCTGTGGCACCAAGAGCATTCTGTCCTGGTAGGTTGCCCACTTAGGAAACTGCAAGGAGAAGAAGGGAAACAACTCGCTCTGGTCCCAAGGAGAGTCATAAAAGGGTAGGGGGTTAGGCAACAGAGGAGGCTGGGCAGGATAACTGGATGGACCTTTCATGGAGGACATTCTCCCACTCCACAAATCACGCTGCACACCTAACACACAGTTCCTGCTGGGTGCATTGCATCAATGCCTCTTGTTCCCAGGGCAACCTCACCTGGGATGAAGGGTGGCAAGCAATGGATGGGCTAAGCCAATTTCCTTGACAACTTAGGTCCCTGAAGCAGATGAGCAGCCCGTTAGCGCGTGAACTCAGTCCTAAAGCTGGATAGAGCCAGTAGCAGAAGTGGGTGAAACAGGGTATCCAGTGGGGGAAATTTGTGGCTCAAGACCCCGGGGCTTTCACTGAAAATAACCCTATCTATCATAGTGATCAGCACAACAAATCTTAGCTCATCTCTGTCTCTCCTTCTTCTCTCACAAAATGTCCATCAGATAAGATTCATTTGTTTAGAATGTTTCTAAGTCAAAATTTTGGACTGTGAAACTACAACAGCCACCACTATATGCTCTTTTTTTCTTTTCTTTCTCTCTCCCCCCCATCCTTCTCTCTCCCTCACTCCCTCCTTCTCTCTTTCTGTTTCTCCCTCCCTCTCTTTCTCTCTCTTTCTCTCTCTCTCTCTCTCTCTCTGTCTCTCTCTCTCTCTCTCTGTCTCTCTCTCTCTCTTTCTAGTGATACAATGAAGCACAGGTAGGGAGAGAATCAAGATTCAGAGAACCGAGCTGATGAAAGGTAGCTAAGGCAGAAGACAATGCAGGAAGGTACAAGAGTGGGGTTGGCAACATCACCCACAGAGGGAAACCAGATTCCTGCAGTGTGTTGGCTTTTCTGGGGAAGCTGAAGGAGTTTGGGGCTGAGGGAGGCATCTTCCGGCCAAGGTCGTTCAGAAACAAAGATTCTGTCTTCACTACAGAGAAGAGCCTAGAAAAGGCAGAAGTGACTTGGCAAGCCTGGAGAGGAGGCCATGTCCTTGTGGCTCCTGGTGGGGTGCCAGGGTCAGCAGCCTTGGGGGCTGGAGGGGGTGTAGCCTGTGGGTCCTCCGGAGCTCCGGGTGTGTAAGGAAATGTTTTAAGTGCTCACTTCTCTCTGAGCTCTGACACTGCAGCTATTAAGACTAAGCTTTAATCCCCTGGAGGCAGGTGGACTCTGAAGTCCAATGGCACAATCTGAACCCCTGGAAAGGGAGAGAGGAGCTCCACAGAGGCTCTGGGGCTGTAAGAGCTTTAAATGGCAGTGTGGGGGGTATGTTCACGAAGCAATGGCTGAGCATCTTACAATCTAGTCACTTGGAGATAAGGGATGAAGGAGGATAGAGAATTAAACCAATACATGATCACAAAGACGATGGTGGAAAGGACACAGAATTGAGGAGGTGCAGGGTGCCTGGGTGGCTCAGTTGGTTAAACATCCAATTCTTATTTCAGCTCAGGTCATGATCTCACGGGGTTGAGATCTAACCCCCCGGTCCAGCTGAGCATGGCGCCTGCTTGTGATTCCCTCTCTCCCTCTCTCTTCTGCCCTTTCCCTGCTTGCTCACTCTCTCTTGAAAGAAAGAAAGAAAGAAAGAAAGAAAGAAAGAAAGAAAGAAAGAAAGAAAGAAAGAAAGAAAGAAAGAAAGAAAGAGAAAGAAGGAACTGAGGAGGTGCACTGACTGGGGAAGGCATGAGCAGGGGGTTGCCAAGGGCTATTGCGGAACTTCAAAAGGCTTCATGGAGCATCTGGCTGGCTCAGTTGGTGGAGTAAGTGGCTCTTGACCCCTGGTAGTGAGTTTGAGGGCGTGCATTGGGTGTGGAGCTTACTTAAAGGGGGGAGAAAAGGCTCCATGGATTCCCAAAGACCCCCCTCTCACCATCCCTCTCTCAGTCACACCCCCTAAGAGTTACACCATTCTAGATGCGTTTGCTTCCAACAGGGGCTATAGGGTTTCAAGGGAAGGCTTGCAACCAGAGTGGCCCTTTATCCACCTCGGCATCTGAAGCTGGCACTGTACCAAATAAGCTTTGCAGAAAGAAGTCTTCTTATTTTCTTCCTTCTTTTTCCCCTCTGGAAATAAAAGCAGGTTGTGCTTCTCCTGCCCCTGATCCTTGGAGATGCCTGAAATGGGAGCTGAAAGGGCTTCTTGGATAACTTCATCAAGTTCTCAGCCTGGGATATCAATGCCTGCACCTTCTGTCCTGGCTATTGCCTCTGAGGTGATTGAAGTCAAAACCCATTACTGGGGCCGGGGCGGGGGGGGGGGGGGGGGGGGGGGAGGGGGTCTGCGAGGTGGTTCGGAGGCCAGCAACTTGGGTCGTGTAAGGCAGGCACTGAGTTTCAGGGGCCCGGGAGATCAAGGAGTGGGTGGGTGCCCTGGTCCACTCTTGGGCTCCCTCCCCTGCCAACAAGGACGGGGGGGGGGGGGGGGGGTTGGCTAGGAAGAACGGCGGTGGGAGAGTCACAGATGCGGCGACAGCCCCGCACGGGCCAGAATAAGACAGGGCCTAGAGGAGGCTCTCCCCAGCCACAGTTAGAGCTCTGTGCTGGCGACAGAGCGATCTCGCCAAGGTCTCGGTTTGCTCGCCAAGAAACTTCTGGGACCGTGTAAGTGCAACTGGACATAGCAGATCACGGAGGGAGCAGAGGCAGGAGCCTTGCGGGGACAGGAGGGAAACTGGTTTCATCCATCTCACGCGCGAGAATCAAGACCGTTCCTATGCTGGGTCTCTCCACCTTCCTCCACTCCCTTTCTTGTCCTTAACTCGGCCCCAAGGTCCGCGGCCCGCGGAGGACACTGAGAACCTGAAAGGCGGCAGATAGGAGGACCCCAGGGACCAGCACGGACGACACAACAATCCCGCCCGTCTTCCCTCCCCGGAAGCCTCGGCCAGCCGGCGCCCAGCACGTCCCTCCGCGTGCCTCTGCACCCAGAGGTGGACCGACCGGACTCCGGGTCCCTCCCGCTCTCCAACCAAGAGTCGGCAAATGCGCCCACTTAGCCAGACAGCGGAGAAGGGAGAAGTTGTAAAGACCTGGACTGAGATAGCAGCCCGTCCCAAGGGCCGACCACTGCAGGGCAAAGGGGCCGGGCGCGTGGGGGAAGCGAGCGGAGTGCGGACAGGGCTCCCCGCACCACCGGCAGCGGAGCGGCGGCCGGCGACTCCGCGCGCCCCGCCGTGGCCTCGCCACGGCGCCCGGGGCACAGGGGGCGCCGGCGGGACTTACCCCAGAGCAGGGTGAGCAGCTTGGCTTTGGGGATAAGGGCCAGGGAGTACACGGCCCCCAAGTGGAGCAGGCTCATCAGGACGACGTTTCTCCAGACGACGATCTGCCGCTGCCCGCGCCCGCCCAGTCTCTGCGGGTCGCCGCCGCCTTCCGAGACTTCGATCCTCGCACGGATCTCCTCCTTGGCGTTGCGGAAGGGGACTTGCCTCCCGTCGGCCGCCGGGCCGGGCATGGCTGGGGAGAGGTGGGCGCCCGAGGCAGCGGCAGCGGCAGCGGCAGCAGGCAGGCGCTTGGCCGGCGCAGAGCTCTCCGGTGGGGGGCGGGGGCTTCTGCCTTTTGGGGTTGGGGAGGGGTGGTCTCTGCACTCCCGTCCCCGCCTTCCAGGCCCTTCTCTGGTTCCTGCCCTCTTCTTCGGGCGCTCAGCGGGGACTAAGGATGCCAATCTGGGCGCCCGGCATCTGTTGCTGGCGAATCACCGCGGCGGCTGCTGGGGCCAAACTCCGCTGCGAGGAAGAGGAGGCGAGCGCAGGGGGCGGGAGGGGGCGCGGAGTTGGGGGAGGGCGCGCGGAGAGGGAGCGGGAGGGAGCCCTCGGAGGGAGTCGGGGAAGGAAGACCTGCATAGCTACAGCCAATCAGGACGGCTTGTGGGGCTCTTAAAGAGGAAGGCGCCCTCCTGGCCTCCGCTGCCCTGGGCTCCCGTGAGCGCGAAGGGCGGGCGCGCGGGGCAGGCGTTTGGCCCCTCCGCCCGAGGGTGGGGGCATGTGGCTCCCCCGCCAGGGAGCCTGCAGCGTGGCTCACGGCACTTTTGTCGTTTTTGTGTGCTTCTCCAGTTCCAAAAAATACCTTTCCCTTTTGAAAATACTTTTTTTTTTTTTTTTGAAGCCACAGTTCACTGGTGTTGGCGGATATAAAATACTTGCCTGGGGTCGCAACACAGGTTAAGGCCATATCCGAGATGAGAATCAGAAGCGCACGCGTCTTCAGGTTCAACTGGCTCCTTGGGCCAGTGGAGGGATGGAGGCAGCTGCTCAACTTTTAACAGGCAGCCGCAACCAGACACACAGTAGGTACTCAGTTAGTGCTTTTTAGATGATACGTGATTTAGTAGCCACCAGTGGCCTGTCCACCGCGCAGCCCATCCGCGGCGGAGCTCTGCTTACGGCTAACTCTGGACTTACCAGCGCCCTTCCGGACTCCGCTGATGGAACAGTACCGTAAAGTCAGCACCGTTGTGAACGGGGCTTTAGAAAAATCACCCAGAACGTTCCAAGGAAAATTACCCCGTGAAAAACTTGTGTTTGTTCATTCCTCTCTCGCAGACAATTCAGAGCTGTTCAGAGGGAGCCCTAATTGCACAGAAATGCTGACGGGGTGAGCTGGTCGTGTTCTAAGCAGGTGAGACTGCACGTGTGGTAGCCGAAGAAAAAGCGCTCAGGACTGGAAATCAGGGGCTCTGAGTTCTAGTTCTGAGTCGTGTGACCCGGCTTGGCTTTCCAGACACAAATTTTCTTACCCGGGAAACAGAACTAATGTTTACTCTTTCTTCCAGCTTGCAATTCTATGAATGTGAGTTTGAAGGAGTACCATTATGTTGACAAATAAGGCTGATTTTTGGGTTACCCATTGTTAGGAATCCTTTCCAAGATTCCAGGAGAGGGGGAAAAATTACAAAGAACTGGCTACATGAAAGGGCCATACAAGAGCATCTTACTGTTAGCAGACCTGAAACAGTCCAATCAGCCAGGTTACAATAACGTCTGATTTATGGGGCGCCTGGGTGGCTCAGTCGGTTGAGCGTCAGACTTTGGCTCAGGTCATGATCTCATCACGGTTGATGAGTTCGAGCCCCACCTTGGGCTCTGTGCTGACAGCTCAGAGCCTGGAGCCTGCTTTGGATCTGTGTCTCCTTCTCTCTGCCCCTCCCCGCTCAGGCTCTGTCTCTCTCTCAAAAATAAACATTAAAAAAATACCATCTGATTTAAAACTGTATGTGGCAGTGGAATTGGGGCCCCTGAGGGGTGTTATGGTGGCGCTTCAGATGGAGCTGATACTTTAGAATGAAAGGAAATTAGCCTGGAAACTGGATAAATGTTGACATTTTATAATGACTAGTGAGACAATAGAACATGAAACTAGAGGGTACAGACCTCATTATTCCGCTCAACCTGGGCTTTTTTTTTTTTTATTAAAAAAAATTTTTTTAACATTTATTTATTTTTGAGACAGAGAGAGACAGAGCATGAACGGGGGAGGGTCAGAGAGAGGGAGACACAGAATCTGAAACAGGCTCCAGGCTCTGAGCTGTCAGCACAGAGCCCGACGCCGGGCTTGAACTCACGGACCACGAGATCATGACCTGAGCCGAAGTCGGCCGCTTAACCGACTGAGCCACCCAGGTGCCCCCAACCTGGGGCACCACTTTATAATGAACCACTTTTCTTCACATGTGCCTGCTCCTCCCCACTCCCATTAGACCCATATACTCCCTGCAGGTCTCTAATTCAGACTGTCCTTTCTCTCAGGGATGGACTAGTTGCTTGCCCAAAAATCTCTGGGTTATTGTAATGACTCACCCCACACATGCTCTAACCATTCGACCATTTGTGTGGGATTTATTGGGCACCTGCTACGTGCTGGGACTAGTGGACACTGGGGATACAAGGATGAATAAGCTGTCCCTGCTCTAAAGGAGCTCCTCATCTAGGGGGGAAGACAGAGCAAACAAATGTAACCTCTTGGCTATGACCTTCAAAGGGCAGGAAGATCCAGCCCATTATCTGGAAAAAAAAGTTATTTTATATCAAGCATACACAACAAGAGTCTGGGGGGGGGGGGGTAGGCAGCAAAACAGTTATTTACTTAACCCCTGGGTACATTATCTGTTAGATAAGCTACTCTATCTTGAATCTGTCTTGAATGAACATCTTCCTCTCTTCCCTCCAAAGGTTTAGCCTGGGTTGGGCCACTCCTTTCAGCAGGTTGGACTCAGGATGGAGAAGGGAATGTTTGTATGTGTTGGGGGGAGGGGCAAGTGCCCATGAGGTCTTTCAGACCTCAGAAGGATGACTGAAGAAAAATGGTTCTTCCCTATCTAATTTCAGAGTGAAACCTCTACAGATATAAGATATACTCTTGCTAATAACAACTTTCCCCTGTAGCATATTATGCTATCAGGGCTAGTGTCTCTTTTCTTAGCTTCCGGTCAAGACCCCAGACACGGATGAGTGTTCATTTCATCCCTTAATGGGGGCAAATGGGATAGTAACCTTTATCCTGTCAAACAAATAATTACCAAAAAATGTGGTAAGAGCCCTAATAGTGGTATATATAAGGCAAAGTGGAGGTACAAAGGAAGGAAGAGGTAGGGGGAAAGGAGAAAGGGTGATATCTTGAGTAAGGATTTTTTAACTTGGATTTTTAAAGTTTTCTTTTTAATTGTGGTCAAATATGCATAAATCCCAGCATTTTTAAATGTTCAGTTCAGTAGTGTTAAATATATAATAAAATAAATATATACATCTCTAGACCTTTTTCAACCTTGCAAAACTGAAAGTCTATGCACATGAAAACAATTCCCCATTTCTCCCTCTCCCTAGCCCAGCAATCATCATTGGATTTTGTGTTTCTATAAGTTTGACTACTCTAGATACCTCATATAAGTGGAATCATACAGTGTTTGACTTTTTGTGTGACTGGCTTATTTCCCTTAGCACCATGTCTTTAAGGTTCATCCATGTTGTAAAATGTGTCAGAATTCCCTTCCTTTTCAAGGCCAGATAATATCCCATTGTATGTATTTACCACATTTTGCTTATCCATTCGTCTATGATGGGCACTTAGGGTTGCTTCCACCTTTTGGCTCTTGTGAATAATGCTACTACGAACATAGGTGTGCAGCTATCTCTTTGAAACTCTGCTTTCAATGCTTTTGGATCTATATCCAGAAGTAGTATTGGTGGATTTAATGGTAATTTTATTTTCAATTTTGGGGGGAACTCCATACTGTTTCCCATAACAGCAGCACCATTTACATTCCCATCAACAATGTGCAAGAGTTTTCATTTCTCCACATCCTCACTGATGCTTGTCATTTGTTTTGGGTTTCCTTTGTTTTTTGGATTTTTTTTTTTTTTTTAGATTACAGCCATTATTCTAATGGATTTGAGCTGACATATCATTGTAGTTTTGATTTGCATTTCCCTAATAGTGATGTTGAGCATCTTTTCATGGGCTTGTTGGCCATTTGTATGGCATCTTTGGAGAAACGTCTATTCTAATCCTTTGCCCATTTTTTAATCAGTTTTTTGTTGTCGTTCAGTTACGGGAGTTCTTTTTACACTCTGGATATTAACCCCTTATTAGATAAATGGTTTGGAAATATTTTCTCCCATTCCATAGGTTGCCTTTTCACTGTCGATTGTGTCCTTTGATGCACAGAAGTTTTAAATTTTGATGTAGTCCAATGAGCCATTTTTACTTTTGTTACCTGTGCTCTTGGTATCGTATCTAAGAAATCATTGCCAAATCCAATGTCATGAAGCTTTCCCCCTGTTTTCTTCAAAGACTTTTTTAGTTACTTCATACATTTAGGTCTTTGATCCATTTGGAGTTAATTTTTGTATCTAGTATAAAATAAGGGTTCAACTTCATTCTTTTGCATGTAGATATTCAGTTTTCTAAACACCGTGTGTTAAAGGGACTCTCCTTTTCTTTCCCTGAATGGTCTTGGCACCCTTACGAAAGAACATTTGGCCATACACTTGAGGGTTTATTTCTGGACTCTATTCTATTCCACTGGTCTTCATGTGTGTCTTTATGCCAGTACGACATTGTTTTGATTACTGTAGCTTTATAATACATTTTGAAATCAAGAAGCATAAAACTGCCAACTTTTTTCTTCTGTTTCAAGATTCTTTTGGACATTTTGGATCTGTTAAGATTCCATATAAATTTAGGATGGATTTTTCTATTTCTGCAAAAAATTCCACTGGGATTTTGATAGAGATTGCAATATATCTGAAGATCACTTTGGTTAGTATTGATGCCTTAACAGTATTAAGTCTCTAATCCAAAAACTTGAGATCTCTTTCTATGTGTCTTCTTTAATTTCTCTCAGCAACATTTTGTAGTTTTCAGTGTATAAGTCTTTTGCCCCCTTGGTTAAATTTGCCAAGGAAGGATCTTCAAGGAGTGCTCTCTAATAGAAATATAATACACACCACAAATTCCAGCCACATGTATAAATTTAAATTTTCTAGTAGCCACATTAAAAAAGTAGAAAAAATAAATTTTAGTAGTTTGTCTAACCCTATCTATCCAAAATATTATCGTTTCATTGTGTAGTCTATATAAAATTATTAAGACTTTTATACTTTTTTCCACACTGTACCTTCAAAATCCATTGTTTATTATTATGGCAGATGTTATTATAACATGTTAATTCAGGTTACCACATATCAAGTGCTTAATAGCCACGTGTGGCTTCTGGCTACCATCTCATAGAGCACAGTTTTGAAGGATAAGTAGTTTATCAGACAAATAAATGGCAGAGGACATTCCAGGTAGAGAAAATGGTGCAAGCGAAAGCTTTTGCATTTGGCATTTAGGGACGTGTCTGAAATATCTCAGGTGAAAGTAGGGAAAACAGTAGGAGATGAAGTTGAAATGCCATGCAGTGGGCAGCACATGAAGGTAGGTGGGTTTCATGAATGTCATGCCAAAAGAGCTATGTGGTAGGTGAGGGGAGACATGGGAAAGCTTTATGAAGCATAATAATGTGATCAAATTTGTATTATAGAAAGACCACTCTAGAAGAGGTGTGGAGAATGACGTGATTGGAGGTAGAGAGAGGTAGGACTGAAGGCAAGGGGACTGGTTAGGGCACTGTTTTAAGAGTCTGGTCAAGTGATGATGAGGGTCTGAAGTAAGGCAAAGGCACAGATTCTGGAGAAGAGGTTATGGAGAGGAGGGATAAATCCAAAGAAACTAAAATGGAAGAACCAGCAGGCTTCATGCTTGATTGAACATGAAGGGGAGGAATAAAAAATACTGGATCCTTTTTGGCTCTCTGGATTTGGTATTCAAGTGAAAGACAGGGTCACTTATTGAGATATTAAATCTGTGCTTATATTTTTGTAAAATAATATACTTAATAATACTTTATACTTAATAATAATAATACCTACTTTATAGTATTCTCGTGGCAACTAAAGGTTAGAACAGAGCCTGGCAGGTAGTAAGGAATCCATAAATATTAATCATCATCATCACCATAACCATCTAATCATTTTTTGAGATTGGGACTGAAGAAGCAGGAGCAAGTTAAAAAAAGGAAAAAAAAAAGTCCTGTGTTGTCAGACATCCAAATAGAATGTTCAGTAGGTTGTTGAATACATAGGCCTGGAGCCCAGCGAAGATGTAGGCTGGAGAGAACATCTTAGTCGTAACTGAATAGAGTAAAATCTAGACGTGGAAGCAGTTGCCCTGGGAAGGTAGGAAGGATTCTGGGTAGAATTCTAGTGAAGTGCTATTCATGAGAATGGCAAAGAAAAGGAAGCCTGTGGCATGGATTGAGAAGATGGAAGAGTTAGGAGAATCAGCAAAATGTGGGAGAGGATTCACAAAATGGCATGTTATAGAGAAGCTACTAAGGAGGGAGAATGAGGAGCCCACTACATACAAAGGTCATGGCTGACCTGTGCCGAGGCCTTTTCAGCGAGTTATGGGAAAAGACCTTACACAGAAGTTTAAGAATGAGGAAGAGGAGACAAGCATAGCATATATATGGAAATCAATTTTTCAAGAAGCTTGAAGTGAAGGGTAAAGAAACGAAACTGAGTGTGTGTCTGAGTGTTCAGACAAGAGGGATTTGAGCACACTTATTGGCTAGCAGAAATATAATGAAAGGTAAAGGTCAAAACCATGAGGAAGGGAATGCTTGATGGAGCTAGTTTCCTAGCGTTGGGGAGGGGTTAGGCAGGATGGGATGGAGTGATCAGATGGTTGAACTTTGAGCAGAGGGACAGCTTGTTCTTGGAGACTGAAAGGAAATGAGGATGAGGGCAGATAGAGCTTTTAGAGCCAGTAAAGTGAAGGAGGGTGCCATGACAGCCTGTTTCTTCTGAAGGGAAAGGTCAGATCATCTGCTGGGTAAGCAGAGTGGGAATTCGGTAGAGAGCTGCAGAAAGGTGATGGAGGCTTCCAAGAGCTATTGAGCAGAATGAAAGAGGAAGCTGACCAAGAAATGCTTAAAAGATTGTTGAGCCAAATTAAGGGCCCAACCAAGAATGGATGCTCTAAGCTTAAAATGGCATCATGATGTCTGTACAGTAACAGTTACACAGCCTAACTCAGCAGTCTGATGGAATATCCCAATTGAAGTAGGGATGGGGATTTAAAAAAAATTTTTTTTTGTTTATTTTTGAGAGAGTGGGGGTGGGGGAGGAGCAGAATCCTCCCCCCCACCCCATGTGGGCTCAAACTCCAGAGTGAGATTATGATCTGAGCCCAAGTTGTACACTTAACCAATTGAACCACCCAGGTGCCCTAGGGTTGGGGTGAGGACAGGAGAGTCAGGTAACTGAGGTGCTGGTGATAGAGAAGTTTGTATGGAGTCCAGGCTGGAGAAAGGAGAAGGAAATGTGATCAGAAGGAAGCTAAGAACTCATATATAGTAGAGAAATCAAAGGCACCAAGGTTTTGAAAACAGTTGAAGAGCCGATTTCTGTTGGGGAATGAGAATAAAGGGAATAATGGGCACTGTGCTCCAAGAGTGGGATTTGGGACTTAAGACCTATAGTGGTAGAAGCGTTTCCACTGCTTTTCCAATGATCAGTTCCAAGGTGAGGCCACAGGATTATAGTGGAGGTGGCTGTCCCTGGGATGAGCAGGTCAAAGGTAGACTGGTGCTGAGGAGGTTGAGGTTTACTGCACAGGACCTTCACAGGAGTTTGAAATCACACAGAGTGGTTGTCCAGATTTAGCTGAAGAAGATTGTGAGCCAGGTGCTCAGTGGTTTGGGTCACAGGGGGCTTCCTAAACAAGGACAAGGCACAGCTCTCAATTGTCAGTGAACGCTTCCAAGATTATGTGGGTATTTCATTATTTTTTAATCACCTAGAGAGATGGACTTGATGCAGTTATGAAACCTGCCTGACCTGGAAGCCAGGGTGTGTTTGAGGGTTCCAGACTGGGTGGGTTGGAGGGATTCAGGCCTTCAAAGAACAAATTCTAGCCACATCAGGCAACTGTGAAATAAAATCACAGTTTTATTTACCACAGTATCAGAGGTAATCATGCAAGGCAACTCCCTTGGCCTAAGGAAGGGATGCACCCTGCAGCTCTTGTGGAATTAAAGGAGGGGGCGAGCCGCCTTTTGGATGAGAGGCATGGACAACAATTTCACACGTAAACAATCTTTGTGCACCTAGGGGTGAGGAAACCATTCCCAGGCTTTAGGTTAGAATAATTTCAGGGGAACATAAAGTTGGGAAGTTTGCCTCCAAGATGACCAGAAGAGTGGCTTTGAGATACAGCAACACCATGGGCTTAGTATAAAATTAGTCTTCTCAGCTTCCTCCAGTCACAGAAGGGTTGGCTTCCCCTTTTCTGTATTAAATGGATTGGAAATTTTTCTTATTGAGATTTTATAGCAGTGGATGAGGGGGGACCTGTTCCTAAAAAATGAATGATTCTATTGCTTTGGATATGAAGGGAATGAGGGGTTTTCTTTTAACAAAGCCCAGCCTTGTTGCTTAAGACCCTTCCCATATTTCCTGACCACTCTTAACAAAGTGCTACCGGGGCACCTGGGTGGCTCAGTCAGTTAAGTGTCCGACTTCAGCTCAGGTCGTGATCTCACGGTCTGGGAGTTCGAGCCCCACGTCGGGCTCTGTGCTGACAGCTCAGAGCCTGGAGCCTGCTTCGGACTCTGTGTCTCCCTCTCTCTCTGCCCCTCCCCTGCTCATGCTCTGTCTCTCTCTGTCTCAAAAATAAATAAAAACATTAAAAAATTAAAAAAAAAAAACCAACAAAGTGCTACCATTTGGCAGCAGGAACCTAGGCAGGGGAGATGGCTGGATTTGAAGGCCTTTACTTCCTAATTCTTAGAGAAGAGCATCTACTTAATGAGAAACTGGAGTACCGAAACCAACCCAAACCTGTCTCTTCTGTCGGTGATATACTGTCCTTTGCATCTTTCCAAGTTATCTTCAGTTGGAATGAAATTAACATTTTCATTCAACATCTATTTATTTGAGCCTCTTGTAGAAGCCAAGCATAAGTTCAGCTCCATGGACAGGAGTATATGGCTGTGCTCATGGAACTCAAGGTCCAGCCGGGCAGCCAGAAGGCAATCAAATCCTCACTCTGAGAAGAATATACCACACACTCTAACAAATGCTATGGAAGAATCACTAAGCATCTTTTAAGAGCCAGTCATGGCAAGTTAACATTTGTGAAAACCTACACCACACCCCCCTTTGACCAACATCTGGGTAAAACAAGGTGTACAAACCAAACCAAGCTCCTCCCCACTGTCTCTCTCTCCCTGCTCCCAAATCCCAGCTCTCTGAAATAAATGAACAATCCCTATTATTGTGACAGAAGAAAGACAGTATTGAAACGTTTTCACCCACAGCTCTTCCAGCTCTCCAGTTCCCCTTCCCCCACAAACACCCGCCCCAATTTCTTTTAGGATAGTTATTTTGGTTTCCAAGGGCAGATAAACAAGCTCTTATTTATTTCTCAGTATTAGCTGCAGTTATTGTTTCTGTTTCAATGACCTCTTTCTCTCCCTGCTGTGTCAATTACCACAGGCTGCTCTTAAAAGGCAAAGGCCCGTGCTGTTCTTTAGTGGGGAGGGGGCATTTGTAAATAGAGTTCAGGAATGTCAAAAGGGTGACCCAGATTTTGCAGCACCAGAGAAAAAGCTAGTTCATTGTTGAGTATCTATGTAATCAAATGTGGCCTATTCTTGATGTGGGAAACAGGTGTCTAGAAAGGTTAATTTCATGGAAATATATATCGTTACAGAGGGGAACTCACCCCTAAGGACCTCAATGCCAAGCAAATATATTTATCCCAAATCCTCAAATTAGAAACTGTTTTAACGCCTGCCCACTTATTTCCAACCAAGGAAAGCCTAGCATTGATTTTTCTCCAGATTAGACATAAAATTAATTCTACAAAAGAAAGAAAGGTATCCAAATATAAATAGGCCTGAGTTGTTTGTCATTTTTCTTCAAAGCTTCGGTGCTTATCCTAATTTGTTTTCCATTCCTTTTGAAGATTTGTAGTTAATACACAAAGACGCTGTAGGAAAGGTAGGTGGATAACAGACTTCCAGAGCTGGGAAGTGAAATGAGAGTTTTCTTGTCCTACCCTCTCATTTACAAACAGGGATTTGGAGGCAAAAAGCGGCAACATTTGACTCACAGTAAGTGGCGGAGAAGATGCCAAAATCCAGTTCCTGGACACTCGGGAGGTGCTCTTTTACACCGTCTCCCCGTGAAATTTTGCACTGGGACCACCCAGGGCTTCCCTCCAGTAGGTAAGGGATTGTTTTGGCCTACTCTTTCCCCCACTCTTCTCTAAATTGCACCCCTTCCTATGGGGAAACCATTCCATGGGCTTCTTGGTGGGGCTTACAGATCATTGTGTTCATACATAGGCACACTATGTGGGCCAGCAGATTCTAGTATCCTACTTCTCTGGGCACAGAACTCAGTTAGGGAGTGGGCATGAGACCCAAACAGAAGCAATTGGAGTTGTCTTTGTGAGCAGTATTTGGGTATTGTGAGAGGTTTCCTCTCCCCTTTGTATATCCCAAGCAGTGGAGGCGTATGCGGGTTTTGGGTTGCCAGGGGCCATCTTTCCCAGCACATAAAGAGAACCTGCCTACAAAGAAGCCAACACATAATGCTCAGTAAGTTGATCCATTTATAATAACCACATGCCTCATTTGTGGGAAATGCCAGGTCTCTGTAGACTAAGAGGGAAAATAGCAAACTCAAAAAGCATAATGTGTTTTCGTTGTAGTAGCAGTTATTCTTACTTTGGGAAAACTGGTTTTGTGAAAGGAACATGCTCACCAGGCTGAGATCTGGGTTTGAATACAGATTTTACTGCTTACTAGCTGCATCGGGCAACTGAACTAATAGCTTAGCTTCCTGGGCTGATGTGATGAGGACTGAGAGAGAGAGAGCTAAGTACCTCTTTCAGTGCCCAGCTCAAGGAAAGGTTAGGTCCCTTCAAGGTGTCCAAGCAGTACCTTCCAGCAGAAAACTCTTTGTGGACTTGATTTTTACCTGTTAAAACTGACTTGTTCTCTCCCAAAGATTCCTTCAAGCAAAAAAGGTGGTCAGGGAAGGTCATCGGTTATATGGAGATAGCTAGAGGGATAGGTAGTTACTTTTAGGTCACTTTTAGGAGATGGTTGCTTTCCCTCTTTACTACTGAAGCCTGTTTTTCATATTCAATTCCACCACGTACTCTAGTTGTCCTAGAGTAGCGAACTCCTTTATTGGACAAAGTACAAGAAGAAATGATGTCTCATAATTTTTTTTAATAGTTAGGGTCATTGATTTTTTTTTATGTTTATTTTTTTGCAAGCGTGAGCAGGGGAGGAACAGAGAGGGGGACAGAGGATCTGAAGAGGGCTGTGCGCTGACAGGCTGACAGCAGCAAGCCTGCTGTGGGGCTCAAACTCATGAACCATGAGATCATGACCCGAGCTAAAGTTGGACACTTAACTGACTGAGCCACCCAGCCCCCCCGATTTCTCATCATTAGCCAACTCATACTTATTGGCTGCCTTAATGGTTCCCTTAAATTATATATAATACTCACTACTCTTACTTACCAGAAAAAAAGGCTTGAAACTTTCCTCTTCTAATCAAATTTGAATCCATTCTGTTCCTGTGATAGGCTCCCTCCTGGTTCATTTTACATCAACTACTGGAAACACATCTGTTTGGAAATGAAGTCTCTACTGAACTGCATGAAGCCATTTACAAATATTAATTACTGAAGTAAAGAAACCAAGTTAATAATGCTAAAATGCTATGCTCTAGACCTGAGAAGTGTAAAAGCCTCTACAGATATAAAAGAGATAATTGTAGATGTTTGAGACACCAATTTCATTAGAATTTACCTCACATAGGCTAAAGTCCAACAAGTCTTGTATCTTTTTGAAACAGAAATGTTTTGGGGCTCCTGGATGGTTCAGTCAGTTGGGCGTCTGACTCTTGATCTCAGCTCAGGTCATGATCTCTTGGTTTCGTGAGTTCAGGCCCCACGGTGGGCTCTGTTTTGACACTGTGGAGCCTGCCTGGGATTCTCTCTCTCCTCTCTCTGCTCCTCCCTCCCTTGCGCTGTGCCCGCTCACCCCCCCCAAGTAAGTAAACATTAAAAAAAAAAAAAAGGAAATAGAAATATTTCCTCTATTTCATAAGGCTTCTGAAGCCATCTCCCCCTCCCCCCTCCCCGCTTGCACATTAACACATTGATACATAAAAGGTGGTTTAGAAAGGTCATGGACCAGGAAATTATAAGACAGCAATAAAAGCAGGAACAGGCTTACCTGATGAACAATAACAATAGCCTTCTAAGTCTATGGAATATCAGCCAAAAATTGAATTCAAATTCTACAGGGAGTACAACTCCATTAAAATGAAGATCTTAGACATTATGGAGTAATGATGTTTGTACAAAGTCATTCTAGGTATTTCAGACTAACAACATTAACATTGTTTGCTAAATAAATACTTTAGCAGATCTCTGGAAGCATGAATCCAGAATGCAAAGAACAGGTACCAGAGTTTTATCAAAGTCTAGTTCCCTTTGCTGGATTTTACTAGCTTTTTCTAGATCTACACCAACCACCTTAAAATCCACACATCCCATTCCTCCAAGAGGGGGTAAAAAGGCAAACAACTGGACAAAAAATGATACAATTTGACTTCAGTCAGGCTTAGATGCGCACTATGCAACCTGGTTCATAGTTCATAAATGACTGGTTCAGTTACGAAAGCACTGATGCTACAGAAATGTAGATGAAACAAGTAGTATACTGGGGAAAGTGGAAATACAGAGCTAATTTGATTGCTTTTTCTTTGTAATCTAGTTTGGTTGAAAGATTTGGGGTATTCATCCATAAGACCAAATAGTTAAGATTTTCTGTGCATACATGAAAAGATGCTCAACGTCACTCCTCATCAGGGAAATACAAATCAAACCCACACTGAGATACTACCTCACGTTGGTCAGACTGGCTACAATGAACAAATCAGGAGACTATAGTGCTAGAGAGCACGTGGAGAAACGGGAACCTTCTTGCACTGTTGGTGGAATGCAAACTGGGGCAGCCGCTCTGGAAAACAGTGTGGAGGTTCCTCAAAAAATTAAAAATAGACCTACCCTGACCCAGCAATAGCACTACTAGGAACTTATCCAAGGGATACAGGAGTGCTGATGCATAGGGTCACTTGTACTCCAATGTTTATAGCAGCACTTTCAACAATAGCCAAATTATGGAAAGAGCCTAAATATCCATCAACTGACGAATGGATAAAAAAGATGTGGTTTATATATACAATGGAATACTACTTGGCAGTGAGAAAGAATGAAATCTGGCCATTTGTAGCAATGTGGATGGAACTGGAGTGTGTTATGCTAAGTGAAATAAGTCAGGCAGAGAAAGACAGATACCATATGTTTTCACTCATATGTGGATCCTGAGAAACTTAACAGAAGACCAGGGGGGAGGGGAAGGGGGAAAAAAAAAGTTACAGAGAGGGAAGGAGATAAACCATAAGAGACTCTTAAATACTGAGAACAAATTGAGGGTTGATAGGGGGGCAGGGGAGAGGGGAAAATGAGTGATGGGCATTGAGGGCACCTGTCAGGATGAGCACTGGGTGTTGTATGGAAACCAATTTGACAATAAGTTATATTAAAAAAAAAAAAAAAGATTTTCTGTGCATAGACAGTCCCTTTTACTCATAGAGTAATTTGAGATGCTACTTGTGACATCTTTAGCATTTGATGAACACCCACAGATTTGTCAGGGGTTCTATCTGGGAATGCTGCCATCACAGCAGGGGAACAACAAAATAAAGAGGGGAGCACACATACTTATGTACGCATGCATACACGGATGTGCACACGCTATTTGCTCAATCTTCCTGACAGTTCCAAACGAAGTCTCCACCACAGCAGAAGAGTCAACAGTTGGCCTTGCAGTCGCTCTTAGGTGAACACAATTCTGGCTCAGGAGACAAGTGGTTATCAGTGTTAACCAGTCATCATCCCTCCCTTTACCTTTTAGGCAGGTGTTAATCAAGGTACATCTGGTTGCCCGGAACTCCATTGTATCTTTTTGTCCTCCAGAATACATAGGAGTTTTCTGAGTCCAGAGGAATATATATAGGCTCACTGGGCTCCCAACAGTCAAGCATAGAGCAAGGTGTTCCCAACTTTTCCCTGCTGCCACACTATTCAAATAAACAACTACCTCCATCAGCTATGTATTCCATTACATATAAAGATTCTCAAATGAGGCCTAAGAATACATCCACCCCACCAAGCACAAAGGGCCGTATGAAGAATGAAGAGCAGGTGCAATATTAAAAAGCACCTCCAGGGGCTCCTGGGTGGCTCAGTCGGTTGGGCCTCTGACTTTGGCTCAGGTCATGATCTCACAGCTTGTGAGTTCAGGCCCCCGCACTGGGCCCTGTGCTGACAGTTCAGAGCCTGGAGCCTGCTTCAGATTCTGTATCTCCCTCTCTCTATGCCCCTCCACTCATGCTCTCTCTCCTTCAAAAATAAACAAACATTAAACAAACAAACAAAAAAAGCACCTCCCAAGGGTGCCTGGGTGGCTCAGTTGGCTAAGCTTCCGACTTCAGCTCAGGTCATCTTACAGTTTGTGAGTTCGAGCCCCGCGTCAGGCTCTGTGCTGACAGCTAGGAGCCTGGAACCTGTTCGGATTCTGTATCTCCCTCTCTCTCTTCCCTACCCCTGCTTGCGCTCTGTCTGTCAAAGATGAATAAACGTTTAAAAATTAAAAAAAAAGGAAAGCACCTCCCAGAGGTCTGATACATCTCCTGGCCACACCCAGCCCCACCTACCAGTTTCCCTCACACCCCTTTCCTTGTTTTAAAATTAAGTAGGTTCAAAAAAATATAAAGCACACCAACAAAGGGGCAAAACTGAAGGAATTTGGGATTCAGGATGAATTGATTCATCACTATACACAAAATAATCTCAAGGGTACAGCTAGAACTTTCCCAGACTAAGTAACAGATCCACCACATCATCGTGTAAGAGTAACTTTATACAGAGGTGCCTGAATCGTGCAGGAATACAGTGCAGTGTCATTGGAGTTGAAAATGTTAAAAACAGGCTCATTTACAAAATCAAGTTGAAGTTTTTTTCTCTACTTTTATAAAAAGAAAACTTTTTGAAGTTGTTCTGCTTTTCTTCAAGAAAACAAAGTGTGCTCTTTCCATAATCTCCTAATATCTTCATACTTCACACAACACAGTATTTTGGGTTCAGCTCTTCTTACCACCATCCATTTATGTGAAAATTCTCCAAGGTTATAAGCCACGTGAAAAAATGCCTCCACTGTGGGAAAAAAATTATCACAATGCTGTATTGAGAAAGGAGAGATAATGGCTGCTCAGATGTCAGTGGCAAATAGTTTTTTACCCTCTACTTGTAAAATCTTTGGGGTTGGCCAGGACTCCACTGCCAGGTACTTTTCTTTCTCTTTTGGGAATTTATTTTTTTCTAAAATGCTGCCAATGATGCTATTATCCTATCAGGGTAAACGTGCAGCCATAACACAAATTGTAATGTAAAGGCAATAGATGAAAAAAATTACTAGAAGCCAACCTGCTGTTCCGATGGAGTCTGGGGCTGACACTGCAGTTGGGGACCAGGTCCAGAAGGTCAAGCTGTGACGTCAGTGAGTCACAGAACTGACTCAGACTACTCAACTCCCAGGAGACTGAAGGGTAGGTGACCCAGTATATCACCCCAGTCCTGAGGCTCCAATGCTCACACATGCTATCAAGGTCCTCCTTTTTAGTTATAAAACTATTCTGAACTAAACAATGAGTGGTTAATTTTTAAAAGAGGGGTTTAATTTGGCAAGTAGGGAATCCCAGCAAAAGAAAACGAGAGGTTCTTGCAAACTATTTCACTCAGGACATACAAAGCCTGATGAACTACTCTTACTGGAACTACTCTTAATCCTTGAAACAGCAACTCTATCTCCATAGAGTAGTCACAGTATTTATTTTCTAGTTTTCCAATCTACTTAGGTAAAATTACATAATGTAACAATGAAGAATTGTTAGTATTTAATTCTCAAGATTCTACGGGGACCATTATCTTTTATTAATAGCACTGTTCTTAAGACAAAATTATAATAAAATCACTTGACAGAAAAACTGGCTGATAAATGTCTTCCTTTGATTCTGGAGGCTGATAGAAATTAAAGTTTTCTTTCTAAACTTAAACCTCAGAATTCTGGGTGACTTTTAAAAAAATGGATGAACGAATTTCTAAATATAAAATGGAGATAATTCAATCTTAAAACTCAATACTGAAAACATTTATTAATAGAAAAAAGTCCAATGAATTCTACAGAATGAAAATGCTCAGTCTTTTCCAATAGATACTTAAAGCTAGTGATCCCACTTTTCATTAATATTTGCTAAAATCTATGTAACAGCTTCTAGATTTAGTTATTTGTTCAGGACTGGAATGAAGCCAAAGACACAAAAAAACAGGGATTAAACTAACCTGTGAGCAGCTGTTTAAAAAAAAAAAAAGACTACGTACACATAAAATAGTATTACACACTTTAATCTGATTGACATGGAGGAAGTAGGGAGGATGTGAAAGAAATTTAGTTTTAGCTCTGCTTTATGCATAACCAGATGCTTCTTTCCCAAAAAGTATATTGAGGTTTTAAAAACCACATTTGATCAGAATACTTCAGGAAAACATACTAGTGTAATCCAGGAAATACACTATTTGCAGAATAGGAAAATCGTCATGGGCAATAAAAGATTAAAACAAAAGAAAGCACCTGGGTTTTGAGCAGTTCTAAGGTGAGTATATCTGCAGGAATAGTGTAAATGCTCTTGACTGGCTGCTATGGAAACATGCTAATGAGGATTGGTCCATATCTTAACATTTTTTAAAATATGCTTCTTTGGAAGAATGGCAATATGAGCTGGGAATAAAGATGTCCTTTCAGACACCCAGCTTATTGGCCTGGGTGAGAACGACTTTGAGAACTGGCATGAAAGCTGAGGTCTCACTGAAGTTGCTGGTGCTAACTATGTGGGTATGGATGGTCAATCCTTCTGAGTAGTTTCGAGTTTCAATGCTCCTCGCAATGTTGTGTAAACCATTGATGATCGTGGGTGAAAGCTGAAATAAAGGTAGAATCAAGAGAAAAAATTAAATTAAGGAAGAATTTCCCATAAACACTGATATTTAAAAGGAACTTAAATATTATAAAAAAGCAAATAAACCATTTAGCATTTCTAGAAATAGTTTCTTGGACCAAGCAACTCTTTAAGTTATAAAGCAGAACCATGACAAAATGATTTATGTAAGGAAACTATTATGAATTATGAACATGTATAAGCCAGGTTTTTGTTTTGTTTTTTTTATAGAAATGAAGCCAGATTTCCACCCTGAGCTGAAATGCTAACATCTTCCTCCACTTAAGAGCTTTACTTCTTCAATTATTTTAGATATAGCCTCATACCTTTTAAAAATTTTCCCATGTATATGAAGGGAGTTTAAAAATTCTTAATCACTATATCTCAGAGTAAGGACCCTATTTATTCTCAAACCTTGTCTATAATAGAGATCTTGAACTTGTGGCCTACCTGCATGTGTAGGACAATAGTTCTTACCAGGTACTCAATTTATCAATTCTCAACGGTTTTTGGAATCTTACCGTCTCTTAAAACCATAAAATCTATAGTTTCTGTCCCCCATTATTTGGCCTACATGCCCATACTTTTGAGGGAAGAATTTATTTTGGATCAGTCCATGGACCACACCACTTCTACTGTTACATCAACTTCCTTTGGTTTGGTTCTTGTGAAATAAGTGATGGGACTGATGTGAGGGTAGGGAAGAGAATGCTGAAATGGAAACAATACAGGACATATATAATGAACGGAAGACCAGTTACCCCAGGGCCACTACAAGTCAGTATGTATTTCTACTCTTTGTTACAAGAGGAGTTAAAACTATACCCCTGCCTGACAAACACATACTCTCTCTCTCCCCACTACCCTCCCATCCCCAATAAATGACATTTAAGACTCTAGCTAGAGAAAGCCCATTCTATAACTGTCACCACAATTTTATCCCCAAATACATTATATACGTGTGCTGGTGAGATGCTCATTTACTAGCTACTAAGAAAAAATGATTATCATAGATCCTTCTTTTTCCCACAAACTTACTGTCTGTTCCCTAAGTTTATCATATAGAAACTCCAAGCGTTTGCTGGCATCATCTAGCTTCCTCTTGGTTTGCTGCAGGAGAGGAAAAACAGATGATGTTATATTAGAACGTTAACTTTAATCCAAAGACTTTGCCTTAACTCATTTCACTAACACACTCATCATGCTGAACAGCTTCATTTAAAAAAAAAATTTTTTTTTAACATTTATTCATTTTTGAGAGACAGAGAGAGACAGAGAGCAAGCGGAGGAGGGTCAGAGAGAGAGGGAGACACAGAATCCGAAGCAGGCTCCAGGCTCTGAGCTGTTAGCACAGAGCCCGATGCGGGGCTCAAACTCACAAACTGTGAGATCATGACTTGAGCCAAAGTCACATGCTTAACCCACTGAGCCACTCAGGCGCCCAGCTTTATTTTATAAAGAAACAGAGGCAACTATGAACCAGAAACCTGAAAGACCATTACTGAAAGACAGAGTTCAGTAACCTATTAATGGGAGGGTCGGGGGAGAAAGGTAAAAGGATAAGGGGCTTCCTTCTGGAGTGCAAGATGGAGTAGTGGTGGATTTCACGTGGACTGCAAGCTCATCTGACAAGGTGTGTGCACATATAACTGCACTATTCACAAAAACAGGAAGGGCCATCTGGAGGAGCAGTGCATCATTGTACACCAGAAAAGAGGATCTAAGGACAGTTATTGTAAATTATGGGTGCTAGCAGGCTTACACAGAGGTGAACTGGAATCTTATTTTAACCTTTCTACTTTAATATTACTTGTACGCTTAGTCCATTTGATAGTTAATTCTGCTTCTTTCTGAGCTGTTAGAACACCAAGAAAAAAAGAAAATTATCTTCTGGTGGCTTAAGATTACTAAGACGGAAGTAGTAAAATGAGTTCTTAAATTAAGGAGTCTTCCTACCTCCCAATCCACGTACTAGAAGTCCAGTGACAGAAAACTATTCTAAAGCTAAAATTACCAGCTTCAATTACAATGTAATTAACTTAATGACCTACATTATGCAGTAACCTTAGAAGTGACACTGGTCTTCAATATTTATCGAGTGCCTATTATTTGCCATGCTTATGTCTCATGGAGCTCGGATTCTATTGGGTGGGAAAAAGATACTAAATAAATAATATGTTGTACATGAGATGGTGATGAGTGCCAGGAAGGAAAGCTAACAGTGTGAAGGGCTAGAAGCGCTGGAGTGCGGGCAGTAAAGAAAGGTTGGAAAGCTACTGGGACACGGGAGCAGAAGCCTGGAGCAAGTGTGCAGTAAGCAATGCAGCCACGTGGGGGCAGCATTCCAGGCAGAGGAGTGCTGACGCGCGCTGGGTATGCTGCAGGACAGTGTCAGCGTGTCACAAGAAGAGTAAGGAAAAGCTCGGAGCTTTTCCCCATCGTGTATAATGTTAGTTGTGGGTTTTTCATACATGGCCTTTATTATGTTGAGGTACGTTCCCTCTACATCTACTTTGTTGAGGGTTTTTACCATGAATGGATTTTGTACTTTGTCAAATGCTTTTTCTGCATCTACTGAAATGATCAGATGGTTCTTATCCTTTCTCTTGTGGATGTGATGCATCACATCAATTGATCTGTGAATATTCACGGAACTGCATGTCATCCTCAGGCAGGGGCCATGCTGATCTTCTCTGTACTGGTCCAATTTTAGTATCTGTGCTGCCGAAGCGAGCAAAGATTTATCTATGAATACTGAACCACCTTGCATGCCAGGAATAAATTCCACTTGATTGTGCTGAATGATTTTTTTTATGTATCAAAATCCCAACAGCATTTTTCACAGAACTAAAACAAATAATCCTAAAGTTTATATGGAACCACAAAAGACCCCAAATAGACAAAGCAATCTTGAAAAACAAAAGCAAAGCTGAAAGTATCACAATTCTGAGCAAAGCTGTAGTATGGCACTGGCACAAAAACAGACACATAGATCAATGGAACAGAAGAGAAAACCCAGAAATAAACCCACAATTATATGGCCAATCCATCTTCGACAAAGGAGGCAAGAATATGCAATCGGAAAAAGATGGTCTCTTCAATAAATAGTGTTGGGAAAACTGTAGGGCAACATGCAAAAGAATGAAACTGGACCACTTTCTTACACCATGCACAAAAATAAACTCAAAATGAATTAAAGACCTAAATGTGAAACCCGAAGCTATAAAAGTCCTAAAGAGCATAGGCAGTAATTTGACATCAGCCATAACATTTCTCTAGATATGTCTCCTGAAGCACAGGAAACAAAAGCAAAAATAAACTATTGGGATTACATCAAAATAAAAAGCTTTTGCACAGTGAAGGAAACGTTCAACAGTTAAAACTGAAATGCAACATACTGAATGGGAAAAGATATTTGCAAATAACCTATCTGATAAAAGGTTAGTATCCAAAATCTATAAAGAATTGATACAAACCCCAAAAACAAATAATCCAATTAAAAAATGGGCAGAAAACATGAACAGACATTTCTCCAAGGAAGGCACACAGATGGCCAACAGACACATGAAAAGATGCTCACCACCACTCATCACCAGGAAAATGCAAATCAAAACCACAATGACATATCACCTCATACCTATCAGAAAGGCTAAAATAAAAAACACAAAAAACAACATAGTGTTGGTAAGGATGTAGGAAAAAAGGAAACTTCTTGCACTGTTAGTGGGAATGCAAACTGGTGCAGCACCCGTGGAAAACAGTATGAAGGGTCCTCAAAAAGTTAAAAATAGAACTACCCTACAATCCAGTAATTGCACTAGTGGGTATTTACCCCCAAAATACAAAAACACTAATTCAAAGGGATACATGCATCCCTATGTTTATTGCAGCATTATTTACAATACCCAAATTATGGAAGCAACCCAAGTGTCCATCAATAGATGAATGGATAAAGAAGGGGTGGTATGTATATGTATATAGACATACACACACATACACAACGGAGTATTACTCAGTAATAAAAAGAATGAAATCTTTGCTATTTCCAATAACATGGATAGAGCTAGAGGGTGTTATGCTAAGTGAAATAAGTCAGTCAGAGAAAGACAAATATCATATATTTCACTCAGATGTGAAATTTAAGAAACAAAACAAACTAGGGGCGCCTGGGTGGCTCAGTCGGTTAAGCGTCCAACTTTGGCTCAAGTCATGATTTCACAGCTCGTAAATTCAAACCCCATGTCAGGCTTTGTGCTCACAGCTCAGAACCTAGAGCCTGCTTCAGATTCTGGGTCTCGGTCTCTCTCTGCCCCTCCCCTTCTTGCACTCTGTCTCTCTCTCTCTCTCTCTCTCTCTCTCTCTCTCTCTCAAAAATAAACACACACACAAAAAGAAAAAAAACAAAAAAAACAGAACAAACTACCAAAGGGGAGAAAAAAAGAGAGACAAACCAAGAAACAGACTCTTCACTATAGAGAACAAACTGATGATACCAGAGGGGAGACAGGTGGGGGGATGGGTGAAATAGGTGATGGGGGAGTACACTTATCATGAGCACTGAAAAATGTATAGAATTGTTGAGTCACTATATGGTACACCTGAAACTAATTAAAAGAAAAAAAATAAAGAAGAGGGCAGAGGAAGAGATGAAGCTATTAAGGATAACATTAGAAACTAAGTCATGTGGCAAACTTGCTCTCTGTTGTATGAACATAACTAAAGTGAAAACAGGAGTACAACTATACTGTAAAAATGACTCCAGCTATTTGTGAGGAGGGGACCTCTTACAGTCCCCGCTCAAAGCTAGTATCATCTAGCTACCAGTAGGAGCCCTGCCCCAATGTGGCGGAGTCACCTGGATGGGATAGCATATTAGGGCCTCTCCCCTAACTAGGTACAGGAATTATAGAAACAGTTTGTCTTTTGTGGTTCTCATCTGGCCCAGGCCTCCTGTGGACCCAGAACGAAGATAAGATGTTGACCTAGAGGAGTTTAAAGTCAACAAAAATTTATTAAGTTGGGCTGGGTATCATGTGCCTTCTTAACCTCTCTATACTGACTCATGCCTGAAGGAGGGCTGGAGTCTTCCTTCATTTTTAGTTTTGAATGACTGTGTCCTATTTAGAGGTATGCACAGGGGACAGCGTATACTAGGCCCTCTGCTCTCTGTTCCTAGCTCAGTCTTTCCATCACTTCCAGAATGCTGGGCATGAAGATTTATGATAACCTTTCCTTGCTTCTGCTTTCCTGACACTTTTAGTACAGGGAACTGCCTTCCAAAAGACCGGAAGAAAGTTGCACATATTAATACTCAATGTTTGATGAAACAACAAATTCCAGGAGCTGTTTTTCAAGCAGACAAGTGGCCAGTGGCTAAATAAACATATTCAATGTTTGCTGGCAGAAACTGAGATTTCATCTAAAACAAGACAGCTTTGTGGAACTTTTGTTGTTGCCAATACACAGGCATCCTCTAGGTAAACTAAGTAAAATCAGTTGCTTTAACTATGAATATGACGCTAGTATCGAAAACAATTATTTTTAAGATCTTTGCAAAGTTACATATAAGATTATCTACCTACTTTTAAAAGCTTTGAGTAAGCTCAGAAAGAAATCCCTAACCTGAATTTTTTATATACCACCATTCTGTTCTATTTATGTGCCAAACATGAGGTCTACTGATGAAAGGCAATGCGGCACAGTGGTTGACAGCATAAATTCTGGAGCCAGACTGGGTTTGAATTCTGGCTCTGACCTTGGGTGTTACTTAACTGCTTTTTGTCTTAACTTAGTCATCTGTAAAATAAAGATGACAGATCTACCTACCCTGGGGTTGTTGTAAGGATTAAATAAATTTATATATAAAAGAAATTAATTATATTTTTTTATGTAAAGCAAAGTACACAAGTGCTAATTTTATTACTATTGTACAAACTTTTGCAGAATCTTGTAGGACTCCATACAGTTACAGAAGAGCTCTATAAATGATTATTAAAAAAATTTTTTTTAATGTTTATTTTTTTAAGAGAGAGATACAGAGCATGAGTGGGGGAGGGGCAGGGAGCGGGGGAGAGAGAGAGGGAGAGAGGGAGAGAGGGAGAGAGGGAGAGAGGGAGAGAGGGAGAGACAGAGACACAGAATCTGAAGCAGGCTCCAGGCTCCAAGCTGTCAGCACAAAGCCCGATGCAGGGCTCGAACCCACAAACTGTGAGATTATGACCTGAGCTGAAGTCAGATGCCAAACCAACCAAGCCACCCAGGTGCCCTGAAGATTATTTTAATTAAGCAAAATATGAGAAAAAAATACATACAGGATCTGTGGCTGAGGAGAGGCAGCGCTGAATAAGATCCTCAAACGTGGTCTTTAGAATGAGGTGCTCATCTGGAATAGGTTTCTTGGTAATTTTTTCTGTTGGCAAAGACTGCACATGCTGGAAGAAATAATAGCATAAATGACCAGAAATGACCAAAAGCTACCTATACGCAAAGCCCTGAAACTCTGTGATAAAGAGAAACCAGCTAACTACCTTGTAGACAGGCTGTGACAAATTAACATGTGAAATCCCTTGGGAGAAGTAGAAATGAAAATCAAATATTCAGTAGAAGGTACAGACACTCCTCCTACAGCTTTGATTTTGAAAACCAGAATTGGATATAAAGAGTTTGATGAACTACGGAACATATGTTGATCACTATTGTATGTACCTGAGGGGAAGGAGACTGTAGACCTATGCCAGTAGGATATAAAAGGGCAGTTACAAAGCTGGCTAGTTAGAGTGGCTGCTTGCTCTGCTTGTTGGCTCATTTTTGTTTATCTTTCCATTCTTATGTTCTTTGATTTATTCTTGGAGGTTGGTAACTGGGCTATTATCAAACTGCAAGATTAAGTCAAAAGTTAGGATAGAAGAGACCATGATGTTACTGAATGTACAGATGGAAAAACAAAGAAGGTATGTTTAAGTGTTTAGGGTTCTGATTTATTAGTACATTCATTCAAAAAATATTCGGCAATTATGTTCTAGGCACTGGCTATGTATTTGTGAGCCAATTCAGAAAAGATCTCAGCTCTCTGGCAGTTTTTAGCTAAAGTAAGGAAAAAGAAGTTTTAAAATGTCATACAAAAAGCAAGTTTACAAATACTTACATCTTAATGACAGATGTTACTTGAACAAAAAGTAAAATAATAAAATGCCATAAATACATGTAAAATAGCAACTGCATTGCTATTTTATAGCTAATAAATTAACATTAATGGAACCAACAGGCAATATAACTGGAATTTAACTGAGGGGAAAGTTCTCTTCAGGAAATTCTATTAGAAAGACAAGTAGGAGTTAACTGGTGAAATGGGGAAGTTAGAGTGTCAGAGAAAGAATGTGTACAAAGGAAGGACCATGATACAAGAGGACTAAAAGGAGGCCAGTGTGGCTGAAGCAGAGAGACAGCAAGGAGGAATATGAAGCTGAAGGGCTTCCAGACAATGTGAAATAATTTGGTCTTTATCCTGAGAACAATGTTTTAAACAAAGAGGAGACAAGACCAGATACAACGATCAAAGTCAATGCTTGTAGACCAGTTAGAGGCTCCTGCACTGCCAGAGACTGGAAATGAAAGCAGCATGGGCCAGATTAGAAGTGTATGCGGACAAAGGATTTGAGAGAGATTTTAAAATAATATCAGCAAGATTTGGGGATAGATTTGAAAGAGGGATTAAAAGAAAAAAAGTATAAAGATGATTCCCAGGTTTTTGGCTAGATTGAATATGGATTATGATGCCATTTTACTGAAATAGGAAACACCAAAAAAAGATCAGGTTTGGGAGGAAGCCTATGAATAAGGTTGTAGAAATGCTGAGTGTGAGGTGCCTTGGAGACATCTAGGTGGGCAGGTAGCTGGCTATTATGGCCTGGC
Organism: Prionailurus bengalensis; assembly: GCF_016509475.1. Lineage (NCBI taxonomy): Eukaryota > Metazoa > Chordata > Mammalia > Carnivora > Felidae > Prionailurus > Prionailurus bengalensis. The sequence continues at coordinate 138,299,753 of NC_057344.1, read as the reverse complement.
TGAACATATACATCTGTGCAAGCTCTCCCTTTCGATGGTAACTGAGGTTCTGGTCTGGGTGAGTATTGCATGAGCACCTAAAGTCTAAACAAAAGTGAATGGCTGGGTAGCTTCCCAAACTAACATAGACTTGTAATCAGAAAAGAAAAGAAAAGAAAAGAAAAGAAAAGAAAAGAAAAGAAAAGAAAAGAAAAGAAAAGAAATTAACAATGCATCTTTGTAATTTATATTCCTATGGAAAGAAACAACTCCTCCCACCTCCATCAAAACACTGGTTTTTAGAATGCCACTTTTAATATTTAGAAGTTCCTTAGGCAGAACTATCTCTTAATAGTAAAGCACACTCTTGTGATAGAGATACAACCTTTATAAATTTGACTTCAATGAACCAAAGACAAAAACAGAACTAATTTTATACTTTGTGCAGGGATTTGTTTCACCTTCACATGCTGAACTTTGACCCAAACTCTTTACTTTTCACAAACTGATCAAAATGTTCATCTTTGTATGTTTAAGTCGGTTGTATCTGACTTTTCATCGTCTAGAACCCTGTGCCAACTAGCTGTTTATATGTGAATAGCAACTACAAATTTATATCTCCAGCTGAAGATAAAGCTGTATATTACTAGCTCTTATACATACACAAGAAATGATATAACTCATTACATTTTTATTTTAGATTTTAAAAGGAAAACCCTTTGGAAATAGCTTCTGCTTAGCAAGCTTGGCTGAAAATACAGATTCAACTAATCTTAAATTGTGGGTGCTGATTAGGTCAAATGAAATATAATTGTCAAGTTAGTGTAAACATACACTAGCAATTATAAAAGCCTCTTCTAGAAAGTTTATGGCCATGTAATTGAAAAATAATATCCATCCATGATCAATCTTAAAAAAAGGGGTTACTATTTTTTACTTAGGTTGTCTTAATTGAAACCAAAGTTAGATGCTCATTAATAAAGGTGTAAACATAAAAGTTAACACATTAAGAAGAAAAAATGAACTGAAATAGAGCCATCTCCTCATTCCATTAACACAGATTTGTTACCTGGATGGTATTTCCAATAGGAGCCCCTGGGGCACCTTCAATATTGGGCTTTGAGAAAGATGGTGGCATGCCTGGTTGACCAAGAGGTTGCTGTATGCCATGGAAGGTCTGGCCACCTGGAAGATGTGGCTGTGGAAATGAAGCTTGGCTTGACAGAGGTAAAGGAGCTGAAGGTTGTTGCTGCAGCATCTGTGACTGGGGGTCACCCAAAGGGTTCATGATTGGTGATGTGATGGGAACAGGAGGCATAAAGTTTTCAGGTATCTTTTAAAAGACAGAAATAAAAGACACTAAGCATAAGAAAAAAAGGTACAATTTCCTCACCTTTAAATAGGGTTTAAAAAATTTTTTTTAATAGTAGAATACTTTTTCAAATGAGATTTTATGCAGAATTCTACAGTAAAACGTAAAAGTAGAGCTAATCTGGCTCAGAGGGGTGGGGAACTCAAAACTGGACCTCTCAGTTTCCCCTTTGCCTTCCACACTTACCCTCGTATGGGAAGCCAACACCTGGTGTTTTTGAAAGAGGATCTCAAAGTCTAGAGAATTATATCTAGCAGTAGTGGAATCAGATAATGTGTGTTTATATTTAATGTGACCAAGATGTAATACCCTTTTCCTAGATCACTAAGTAGACATTAACTATCAATTCAATCATATTAAAAGTAGTAGATTAAATTCAATCTCTGAATTAACCTAAATTTGTTTTTTTTTTTTCTCATTTAGTGTCTCCCAATTTTATTGTTATGACCTCTCCCTACTATATTTGAGAAAAGGACATCACAGTGAGTAAAAAAAAAAAAAAAAAGTAGAAATGAATATTTCTTGCAGAAAGAAGAAGAATCTTAACTTCTGCTTTAATGGCTGTCAACAGTTACTGACATTTAAACAACGCTCAGCTACAAGGTGATTTCTTCATTCATACTATATGTGATAAACAAAAATAGTCCAAAATATAATTACCAAATTCCTGACTATTATTGGAACCCCTAAAAGACATAAAAATCACTGGAAATTTTTGTTTCCTATTCTTTGAAAGAAACTTGTTAGAAATTTACATCTTATCTTCTTTTTAATGTTTACTTATATATTTTTGAAAGAGAAAGAGAGAGAGAGAGAGAGAGAGCACGAACAGGGGAGGGGCAGAGAGAGAGGGAGACACAGAATCTGAAGCAGGCGCTCCGAGCTGTCAGCGCAGAGCCTGACATGGGGCTTGAATTCACGAACTGCGAGATCATGACCTGAGCCGAGGTCAGACGTTTAAATGACTGAGCCACCCAGGCGCCCCTACATCTTCTCTTCTAAAGGAAGTTAAATTCACACCACTGTACTGTTTTTAACTTTCTTTCCTTCCCTTCATGGAGAAGATGCAAGCTGAAATGCACTTTAAACCTATCAGTCAGTAAGCTTTGCCTTCAAAAGGATCAGTGAAAGGTAGTATGTTCCAGGTGGCTACATGATTAAAGAACATCTGTAGGCAACTGGATGGACATCTTTTTCTGGTACCTTCTTCTTCTTGGGTACTCTGTTCAAAGCTGGAGGATCATTCCAACCATTCTGAGGACCTATAACAGATAATAAAGAGCATTTTCCTTTAGAATTCTGAAAAGAGGACAACTAAATTGTATCCATCGCATAGTACCTTCAAATTCTGCCTTAACTAACCTGAGGATAACCATCACAAAGGTTTTACCAGCTCAGGTGTGGGGATCACTCTGTAGCCCTGGATTCACAAACTCATTCCCTCAAATATTCACAAGGTCTTGGCTTAGGAGGCAAGATAACTTGACATTATTTCCATTGAAAGTGAAAGAGCTGTACTAAATTTAGGGATGGTGAAGTGTTTATGTCTATATTGGTGTATAACTTTCAAATCAGTTAAGAATTCTCTTGTAATAAAGAAAAAAATCACCTGAATCTGCTAAAAAAACAAAAACCTTGATGTATTCAGCATACTAAAAAAATAAAAGTAACAATCTCCTACTTCCCAACAGAGTAATTTAATATAAGCAATTGAACATAAGCAAATTATCCACATGGTAGAAACAGTGTAAAAAAAAAACAAACAAAAACAAAAAAACCGGGTCCCAATTACACAACACCAGCAATTTCATCATCCTTCCCTTAAGAGTTACTTATGAAGTATAAAAAAGCATTCAGGTATCTGTGATAAGATTTTTTTTTAATGCCACACAAAAAAATTCCAGATTGGCAGCAAATATAAAATTAAACTACTGTCAACGTTAGTAAATTTCCTCTACACGCACCCCCTGCCCCCAAATCTTCATCTCAAAGTGAAAAACAGACATCAGTAGCAGAATTCATTAAGTCTCTTAATGCCAGTATGTTTAAAAAAAACATGCCAGAAATAAAGATAATTTTAAAATCAAAATATAATCATTTTACATTTCATTGAATTTTGTGTATGTTGTATATTTAAAGACCAAAAATTACTCCTCTTTTAACAAATTAAACATTCTTTCAGTATTTTACCTTTTACTTGTTCTACTGATACCCACGATATGAAATCACAACAAAATTGCTTAGACGAAAGAACCTGTGATCCATACATAATGTCACAGAAACTTTTTAAAAAAATAAGATCTTCTAACCAGCATGTACTCATTTCCCTTGATTTTTTTTTAAAGTTTCTTTATTTTTTTTTTTAATTTTTTTTTTCAACGTTTATTTATTTTTGGGACAGAGAGAGACAGAGCATGAACGGGGAGGGGCAGAGAGAGAGGGAGACACAGAATCGGAAACAGGCTCCCGGCTCCGAGCCATCAGCCCAGAGCCTGACACGGGGCTCGAACTCACGGACTGTGAGATCGTGACCTGGCTGAAGTCGGACGCTTAACCGACTGCGCCACCCAGGCGCCCCAAGTTTATTTATTTTTAAAATTTATTTTACCCAATGTGTGGCTCAAACTCACGACCCCTGAGCCAGCCAGCCAGGCATCCCTCATTTGCCTTGATTCTAAAAATGGAATTAATTTTCTACAAGTTTACGAGGAGACAGAATGCCAAAAGAGCCTCAAAACATTGAAGAGCTAATCACAAAACATTAAACTACATGCTGCTATCTGCTTAACAAATTCTTAAAGTTCTGGGCTTGCACAGAGAATCATTCAAATCTCTCTCATCACCTTCTAATCTTACTCATAGCTAAGACAATCTTGATATGGTCATGGTCTTTATGATTATATAAAATAGACGACTTTAATGATTTAAAGCTACTGGTGTCACCATGTTAATTCAATCAACTCTAAGATTTGATTTGATTAAGAACCCAAATTAAAAAATGATACTGATCACATTCCGAATATCATCAACTTTGAGGTTCACATGCATTATTGTGAATGTCCATTCATTAACTATATTTAATGATTGAAAATTTTCCAGAGGTATATTTTATAACTAATTCACCTTCCAACATAGGTGCCTGGTCTTGCATAGACTGATTTTCTGCAGACAAAATGTAAAAGTCACTTAAACAGTATTATCATGAAAAACATTCTAAACTCATTTTGTAATTGCTTCTTCTCCCTCCATCAAGCCAAAAAAGAAAAAAACTAATTTTATAAAGGAAAGAAACTTTTTAGTCAAGTCATGTGAAATGTCTTTTATCTAATTAAGAAAGTAATCAGCTTTTGGGTAAATTGAATTCATCTAGGTTGTGCCAGATCCAATTAACTATTAAACATTCCTTTTTTTCTCTTCCTGTGCTACATGTCTCTTTTAAGAAAAAAATTTTCCTGCCTACTTGAAATATTTCCCTGTTTGCATGGAATTTTTTTCTACTACTTGATCAGTAATATCACTGTGTGTGGGGGGAGAGCATTTGGTACTATTTAAAGCTGTGAATCAAAATCAGCTGAGGGATCGATCTTGTTAAACTGCAGATTCTAATTCACATTAAGTACAGGGAAAGGCCTGAGATTCTATTGTTCCAGCTAGCTCCCAGGTAATGCCAATGCTGCTGGCCAAAGCACTCTTTTAGTGGGGACTTAAAGAAAAATGGGAGGCTTTAGCAAGGTGGTGCCACTTTACTGCTAGATTTAGGAGGCAACAGGGGGCTGCACCCTGATGAAACTGTAATTTCATGTAATTTATGTCACACCATGAATAGAAACATAAATGAGAACAGGCCCAATAAATATGTAACCATCCCATATGGTCTTTTCTGTAAGAATATATGGATTTGTAGACTGTTTAGCACAGGTCTTTCAGAAACAACTACATCTCTTAAGAGAACTGAAGTTTCTGGCAGTGGACATGAAAAGAAAAGGGTGAAAACTAACACAGCAATGCCAAAATTATCAGATATTATTATCAGATATTCAGGGTCAGGCCAGGCCCAGCCTCAAATCAAAAGTATGCAGTGGAGGTATATTATATGCATATGTAACTTACGAAAATTGAACTATCTTCCTTTGGGGATAGAAGAACCAAGAGAATATAGCAATTAATGAGTTCAATTCGGTTTGAGTTCTACTCAGGAGGCATGTGCCTCAGAGAAATTGTGAGGTGGAGAGGTAACCCATAGCTTGCAGTTTTCCCTCTAATCTCTCATAGCAGTGACTTAAGCCCTGGGTATTAAAGCCTGGGAGGGTATCCGGAGATTTCAAAAACTGTAAGCACAAAAAGTTTGTGGAGCAACTTCATACAACCCTTTTGTAAAATGACTCCAAATTTATGATGAAATCAAATCAAATTCAAAATTAGGAATGACAACCCAAATTAGAAACAAAAAGACTTGCAGCAGGAGTACATAGCCAGTGGGGTAGCTCACATAACTTGAGGGTGGAGAACGTCTTGTTGAATAGAAAGTAACAGTTGTACAATAATCAAAGTTCTCCCCCAAATATATGCCTAACTGACTCCTCCCAATGTCAAACCATGCAATATATTTAGCCATTTTTATTTCATCCCAGACAATCCTTGTTCAAATGTCTTATCAATTTAATGCAGTTTTGTCTCAGCTATAATTCGCTTTTGAATTTTTTCACTTTTATGTCTTTAAATTGACTGTTTAAATATGACTTTTTAAAAACACAGCTAAACTGACCTCTGTAAATACGCCTTAATAGCAACCTTAGGTAATGCAAACTACATGAACAAAATAAGTATCTCTAGAAAACAGCATTACGGAGGTTCATTATAGATATGCAAAATGTTACTCTTGGTCAACATTTTTAAGAAATCAACATAGAACAGTCATTGAAAATAAATCAATACAGCATAATCTAATCTTAGACATAATTCTCCCATAAAACTATAATCTTTTTTACTCTTTCAAAAAACTATAAAATGAAGATAAATCTCTCTTTTTAAAACATGACATGACTTTAAAGGCATGAAAAATATGGTTCATGGTGTAATATTAAGAAAAAATGTAAGATGTAAAATTGTGTGTGTATATATGTGTATTATGATCTCAATTCTTTAAAAATAGGGGCACCTGGGTGGCTGAGTCGGTTAAGCATCTGACTTCAGCTCAGGTTATGATCTCACAGTTCATGAGTTCGAGCCCCACATCAGGCTCTGTGCTGACATCCCAGAGCCTGGAACTTGCTTCAGATACTGTGTCTCTCCCTCTCTCTGCCCCTTTCCTGCTCACACTCTCTCAACAATAAATAAATGTTAAAAAAAAAAAAAAATACATGCACACAATGAGATACTACCCATTAGAATGGCTAGAATTAAGAAAGAAAAAAAAAACAAACAAACAGAAAACAAGTGTTGGTGTAGATGTGGAAAACAGTATAATGCTTCCTCAAAAATTTAAATACTGAATATTGAATTTGATCCAGCAATTCCATTTCTGGGTATGTATCCTAAAGAACTGGAAGCAGGGGCGCCTGGGTGGCGCAGTCGGTTAAGCGTCCGACTTCAGCCAGGTCACGATCTCGCGGTCCGTGAGTTCGAGCCCCGCGTCAGGCTCTGGGCTGAGGGCTCGGAGCCTGGAGCCTGTTTCCGATTCTGTGTCTCCCTCTCTCTCTGCCCCTCCCCCGTTCATGCTCTGTCTCTCTCTGTCCCAAAAATAAATAATAAAAAACGTTGAAAAAAAAAATTAAAAAAAAAAAAAGAACTGGAAGCAAAGACTTGAACAGATATGTGTATACCTGTGTTCAAGGAGCATTATTCAGAATAGTTCAAATGCCCACATGCAGATAAATGGATAAACAAGATGTGCAATATAATACAGTGAAATATTATTCAGCCTTAAGTAGTAAAGAAATTCTGATACATGAATATTGGAGAGCGTGAAATAAGCCAGTCAAAACAGGACAAATATTGTATGATTCCACTTATATGAGGTACCTAGAGTAGTCAAATACAGAGAGAGAGTAGAACAGTGGTTACCTGGGGCTGGGGGAAACAAGGAGTTATTTAATGAGTACATAGTTTCAGTGTGGGATGATGAAAACTTCTGGAGACAGATAAGTGGCAATGGTTCTTCAGCAATGTGAACGTACTTAATGTCACTGAACTATACACATAAAAATGGTTAAAATGGTAAATTTTATGTTAGTATATTTACCACATTAAAAATATTTTTAATAGATGCATATAGACATACATAGATATATGTATATATGTGTACGAAAAGAATAAATAAACCTATCTTATCACTGGTAATATTTGGGCGGTAGAATTATAGATAATTTAAATTTTATTCTTTATAATATTTTGAGTCTTTAAAAATCCTACAGTGAAAAATTAATAAAAATCAAGGCAAAATTAATTTAAAAATTGAATATGGCATGTTACTGGAGATCCTTATCCACTTTCGTGTAGGGTTTAGTTCTCCAGTATCTTTGGGGAAGGAAGAAGGAACCACATGGTCCCACATATACAGGAGTGCAGCTGAGTACCATCTTTACTTGAATCCCACTTCTCACTTGGAACGTTCTTAGGTATTCCAGCAGAAGCAAAATGTGCTATATGCACTGGCTAAGATACTTTTCAGTGGATTCTTTATTAGTGCAGTGATATGAAGAATTTTGGCTAACAGACAATTTGAGAAAGAACAGAGCATCCTTCTTAACCTCCCATTTCCCCTATAAGCCTAGCATGTCACATTAAAAACAAGAGGGTCATGAAATTAAAAATTAAAGTTTAGAAAGACATGAATCCTTGAGGTCATTTTCCAATGACACAAGATAAAACAGGTACTTATAATTTGAGTAAGGAATATTTACGAAAATTAAAAACAATTTTTCAGAACACTGTTCTATGAAAATATGTAACATTATGCCCCTTCAAGACTTCTATGTGGCAAAGCATGAGACTATATACCTAAATTAAATTTTCCATGGTTTAATAAAATCAATAGTGTTTACTCAAAGACAGTTTCATGACAGCCTGAAGGTCATTTTATCAGAAAATAATTTTTTGAGTAAAATTCTAAGGCCTTCATATTTGAAAGTGCTCTCCTTCAGTAATAATAAGCACAGATTAAATCAGGACAGGGAAAAAGTCATAGACAGTATCCTAATTATCCTAGAGAGTAAAACCATGCCTTTCAGCAGTTCAAACTCCTTCGTGAACTTTCCTGCCTACTGTATGAACTATCAACTTCTTGCCCTGGCATAAAGCTTTCCAAAATTAGGGCCAAATATAAATGTTATGTTCCAAATTACAGCAAAGCTATGTGATGTTCACTAGAAATGTACTGTTCACTTCTGTCTCCCTACCTGTGCCTGGAATAATTCTGATTATAGACCAAACAAGTACCCATTAAGAATTTACTCAATGAATGTTCTGGTATTTGCAACATTAGTTTCTCTGAGCCTCAGGCATAATTTGGAGGCTCACGAACAGTTACAAGTCTTGCAAACCCTAGTGTCTGTCAAAATTATCCACTGGACAAATGGAATTCCCAAGTCCGATAGAGAACCATATGATATGAGACCCATAAAAAAGAAGAGAAAATTTTCATTCACAATTATTTGTACACTGTAAACAACATTTTTAGGAAATCAAAAAATAAAATATGGTAAAATACAGGGGACTATTAACAGGCAAGAGGTAACAAAGCAGCTGGCTTAGAACATGCTGAATACTGAAAAATGTTTGCTTCTTCTTCCTATTAGTCACTCTGTTTCTCAGCCAGGTTAGAACATTCTGTTACTTTGTATATAAGCAAAGACTTTATCTCAAGGCCAAATACACTTTTGCTTAAGAATACCCATGCAAATATTTAACTTAGATGATGAAGTAACAAAATACCTAAAACAGTGTTGTTATAGGATTTTTGTAATTCTAACATTGATAACTACTTCTATGACTTATATCAGGACTAGACCATCTGGTAAAGAAGAATGAACTTATTAGGCTTTATAGACTGAGAGACCTGGGTTTGTATCTCAACTTGGAGACTATCATCATGCAACCATGAGTTTAACTCCTCGGAAACCAAGTTTCCTCATGTCAACTAAAAAAAACATTTCTATTTCTCATGGCTCTGATAATTAAATAAGAAAATATATGGCAAATGATGGTACATGTCCAGTGTATGTTCAGTAAATGATGACTCACCTCTCTATTTCCCTGCACCACTTTAAAGTGGGAATTTTCTGGAACTCATCTTTCAGTCAAGAACTCTATTACCCAACTATTCAGAATAGATACTATCTTCACTATTGAGGTTTCAGAAGGTAATTTTTGAACTCTACAACTGAATTAGCACTCCTCTCTAAAATATCAATCTACTGAACTATTTATATTGAAAGTTACAGAAATTTTATTTGTGCAGTAAAGGGTGATAGAGATATTTGTGTGTGTGTGTGTGTGTGTGTGTGTGCGTGCACGCACACATGTGCACGCATGTATGTGTGAGATTTTTGGTACTCTGGCCTTTATATATCAGAGAAGAAAGGTGAAGGTATATAATTCTGCATTCATGAGACTTTGTTAGAATAGAATATTTCTTCAATAGATCCTATTTTATAATTGTTTTCAGTAATTATAGCTACTGCTTAAAATATATATACACACACACACACACACACACACACACACACACACACATACATACTGGACGCCCCAGGAGCAACTAAAGTATTAGGAGCAAAGCAAGATTCATTCATCTCTTTGTTCCCTTAGTTCAAAAACATCGGTTATAATCTAAAAGGGAAACTATTTTCAAATACTAAAAGGCACAGAGCTCTAATTTTGAGTCAGGTTTTGTGTAATCACAGCCAACTTTACAGTCACTATCCCCAAATGCTTTAATGTATTAATGCATTCAATCTTCTTCATGAGCTTATGAGCAGGTATTAATATTATTCTGAGGAGATGGAGGCTTGAAAAAGTTTAAGTAACTTACCCAAAGCTGAGGTACAAACCCAGGAGATTGAATTCCAAAGCCTGCATTCTTAACCAGTATGGTTAGTGGTTCCTAACCCTGATTCATCGATCCCTTTTTATAACACATGCCTTTGAGGCCCCTTTTGGTAGGGGCCAAAATGAAAACCAGATAATAAAACCTCCCCATAAAAAATTAATGTAATGCTCTAATTATAAAATGAGATAAGAATTTAGAAAACGTGTATCTCATTATAATAATAATTTAAGATTATGGTTTTCATTAGAAAACTTCAGGCATGACTACACTGTTAGACTATCTATCGAATCCTTGAAATTCCTAAACTATCTGAGGGTGGTGCTGCCCTAATGAAGAATCGCTGCACTACTGTCCACAGACTTTCTACTTTTCTGCTGTCTCATTAGAGATCCTCCGTCAGAGTTGTGTTCTCTCACTTTTTTCCTTTAGATAAGCATATCCAGATCCCTCATCTTTATAAATAAACATAACTATAAAATTATATACAATCACCATGTTTAATCTCCATGAATGGGCTTAAGGCACAAATAATTTTAAAAATGCTCAACTTCTCAGTAAGAACAGAGCAAAGTTTGGCTCTAAAGAAATTAGTGTCAATTAAACCTAGTTCCAAACACCACTTATCTTGCCAATTAATTTCTTACCACTTATTTTAAGTTTAGTGGCAGATTATATACTCTTACCCTTTTGAAGCTCTAAAGTTTTCCTCATTTAGCAACTAAAGTTAATTATGGGATGATCACACTTTTAGAAATAGTTTCAGAATTTGTGATAAAAACTCAACACCTCAGATTACTCAGTTTACAAAGAGTCAGACATAATTCCCCTCCATCCACCCATGTGTTCATGAAAAAATAAAGGAGGGAGCCAAACCAAATCCCTTTCAAGCGCAGACCTGTTCTTTGCGACGCAGGCAGCTCACTGGCAGCAGGCAGTGTACCTGTTGTTCCAGGAGGCAGTGCATAAGCTGAAGATGATGGTGGAGCTCCTGGTCCGCCATGCTGGAAGGATGCTCCAGAGGAAGGGGGAGGAGGGAAAGAAGCAGCAGAGCTGGAGGTAGGTGGAGAGGCCTGGGGCTGTGTTGCGTACAGCTGAGACTGCCCAGAATAGGAAGAAGCAGAAGATATGTAAGGGGTGTTAGGGTAAGCGTTTGAAGCAGAAGGAGCAACGGGCTGCTGAGGTCGATACATTGTTGACCCCCCTGTTCCGAAGGAATACTGCTGGGCTGGTTGATAAGCTACACCAAGGAGAAGAAACAGAAATTTTAATTAGTTATAAGTTTATTGACAGCAACAAAAAAACCAATTATCTCATTCTATGGAAATTATTTTTGTCATTATTATTAGAACAATAAGCTACAACCAAATATTAACTCTTATATGTTATGCTTTTGATGACTTGGATACCCTTAAATATACTAAAATATACCCATTGGATCAATATGTGAAATATGCCATCTCCAGACTGCTTCTGGCTATGAAAATCTTTCAATCATCAAACCCAAACACTGAAAGACCGACCCTTTTCTCAGACTTCCTGTGCCTGAGAAAAGACTGCAGTGACACCGACTAGCCACCAGATGGAACCATGCAGGAATTACACGTCCCAAGCACTCTCCGTTACAGTAAATTACAGGGACTTTGCTGGCGGCTCAACATCTCCTCCACCGGAAGAATTGTAGGGTGAGCACTATTGTTATGAATCAAATACCTTCTCCAACATCTAGTAAACTAATCAGCTACTCACATTGTGATTTTGAGCTTAGTTCCAGATTAACAGCCAACTCTCTAAGATCCCTGACAAAACAATTACTACATAGTATTTCATACACTATACACAGTTGGTTAGTAAGCATTCAGGCAGCCAACTAATGTTTTGATGCAAAGACCTGAGCCCAGATTAGAGAATATTACCACATTTTTCATGACCAGGGGTAGGTATGGACCTCTACAGAGTGAATCTACTAGAACTGTACTTGTTCTACTCTGAAGACAGCATTTTCATGAGTGAAAAATTGTGTCAAATCTGTATTCATGTTAAGTAAGAATATCCACTTTAGCATAGAACATGCTTATTAAGATTAGTTCTTACTAGGCAGTGGCCTCTTGCTTTTGTAATAGTTGTTTAATCATATAATTTTCTCCTTGGAGATTTTTTTTTCTCTTCATGTAAATTTTAAAATAGTGGTGATATTTTACTTTATAAGTGCAAATATTTTCTAAAAAACAAAAGCCAATGGTGGCCACATGTTACTACCATACGTTTGTCGAAATTCATAGAATGTTCAACACAAGAGAGAACACTAAAGTAAACTATGGACTTTGGGCGATAATGATGTGTCAATGCAGATTCACTACTATAACAAATGTTCTACTGGGGTGCAGGTTGTTGATAGTCAAGCAGGTTGTACATGGGGGCAGGGGAGATATTGGATATTGAAATGTCCCTTGGAACCATTTTTCCAAAAATGGTTTGTGTCATCTTGCTGAAAGGAAAGAATATATAACAAAATCATTTCAAAAATTCTGTTTTTTAATACCAAAATCATGGGACAATTCACTGTTCTTAGTAATTGCTCAGGAACAGGAGCCAACTGTTCTGAATGGACTGACATAGGAGGCTGTTTCCAAGCATGCTAATTAGGGATGTCACCTAGGGAAACTGTGTTTCTCCCTCTCAAGTCGTACACAGTTCTTTCTTTACTTGTTAAAACTGATTTGATCATGGGTTTGGAGCTTTGAAGCAAAATGTTACTACATTAGGTAAGACATGCTGTTGTGCAAGGACTTCAGGGTCACACTACTTACGCTGTGGCTGTGGATAAGGTGGTACCTGGGTGTGCATGTGACCTGGAGATGTGGGAAGCTGAGCTGTGGTCGCATTTGGATTAACATTTCCGTGCATTATGAAACCTGGAGGTGGAGGATTTTCTCCCTAGGAAATGAGAATATGATAAAAAGGAGGATTACATTTGGAACCAAAAATCTTACCAGATGGATTTATAATCTCTGAAACGGAACTGTTTATTTTTTTTTTAACTTTACTGTGTAAGAAACACTGCATTTTGCACATTCTGTCTTCTTTAGAACACATTTTCTGAGCAACACATTCTAAGTGATTTAAAGATCAGACAGGTCTAAAGTATTAATTGCAATAAATGGCAACAGATGCTAATAACTTCACAAAACAGTGTCAATGATATTTATAATAAGTCACCAGGATTTTCCATCTCTACTAAATTCCATCCACACTTTGGAAATATAAGTATAAATGCCACAAGGGAACTTTCGTTTCTCTTCAATTTCTGCAATGCTCAAAAACAAAGAAGAAAGAAAAAAGAAAATCTTCAGTGAAATCAGATTTAAACCATCGTTAGAACTTTAGTTGATATTTTTCTAGCTGAGGTCAATTTAGAACTGCAAAAGGAGAGGGAGAAGAAAATAAACTAATTGTCCAGAAACTTCTTGCATCCTAAAGCATTAAAATGCAATAAGCAGGCGGACAAATGGAGGAAGGGGAAATTAAGAAAAGGGGGGTAGAGAATATTTAACTTTATATATATTTAAGTGAGCAGAATTCTGCTCAAAGATGAATAATGAAGGATATACCTGTGTGTCAGAGGGAGAGGCTGCAGGTGGATGGCTGGGAAGGGCGGTAGGAGTTTTGTTACTCCAGGTAGTGACAGTAGGGGCAATTCTAACCTGAATTGAACAAAGAAATACCAATCACAGAAAATAAAAAATAAAAATGTTAAAAGAAGAAAAAAAAACACCCAGAAGGCATTAACAGCCAGATGCAAAGCAAAAAATAAGAGTAGCAAGATATCATATGTTAGTCAGGCAATTGCTTTCAAGGTAGCTGGGATTCCAAAAGAAAAACACATTCACAACAAAATAGGGAGAGGGAGGCAGTAGAAAAATCAACATGAGAACCTAAATCAAAGCATAAAAAAAAGTAGCATTCAAGTGTCAAGAATAAGGGGAAAAGCTAGTTCCTGTAAGTAGGTAAGGAAAGAAGATATTGGAGGAAAAAAGATAATCGAGTAGAAAAGTGATTTTGAAGCATTAATAGTATTCATGCTACTATTAGATCTGTAAGCAATATGCTACAAGTTCCCTTTTCTGGATTTTATTAGAGCTGCAAAAATCGTATTAGTCCCATATCAGGCTTAGAAACATACAATCAAAGGATATTAGAGATCAATCAGTCTAATCCCCACCCATGACCACTGAGAAAACCAACACCTAGAGAAATGAAGGGGCTTCCTAAGGTCAATACAACTAGCTGGTGACAGACCTAGGACTGAATCCAGACCTCCTGATTTCCAGGCCAGTGTTTGCTATACTACACCATGTTGCTTACCCTGGAGTCCTAAGATTTTCAAAACAAATTTTTTAAGCCACCGAAATCTTTCTGGTCAAGCAAATCTTCATAGAAATTCCAAGTGGAAGTGGAACTCCTACTAATCTGGCCTCCCTCTCACCCTTTTGCCCCTTCCTGTAAACATTCCTTTAAAACCGCAAGCTGCTGTCCTCATTTGGTACATGATAAGCTTTAATCAAGAAAATCAGTGCTTGGGGTGTCTGGGTGGCTCAGTGAGTTAAGCGTCTAACTCTTGATTTTAGCTCAGGTCATGATCTCACAGTTGTAAGATCAAGCCCCATGTTGGGCTCTGCACTGGGCATGGCTTAGGATTCTCTCTCTCTCCCTCTCTCTTTTTGCCCCTTCCCTGCTCCCGTGTGCACACATACTCTCTCTCTCTCTCTCTCTCTCTCTCTCTCTCTCTCTCTCTCTCAAAATAAACAAAAAAACAAAAAAACAAAAAAAAGAAAATCACTGCTTAGTTTCTGAATTTGTTTTTCTTTTGGTAAAGTATTAGACTGCTAAGTCAAAGTACAATGAAAGTCTTTCAGTGTTTTTATATCTTCCCAGAAAGACAGATAAACTCAAGGACATAGAGAGTAAATATTCTCTTTTCCCAAAGTAGAGGGTGTCTCACCTCAGTACCCTTCAAGATAGCATGATTGAACAAAAGATGCTTGGGAGTTCTAATATCAAGTTGGCCAGGCGATATTAAGAAATTCAAGCTGTCTTAAAACTCTGGCTTGTCACTTGATGTCTGTGCCTCTTAGTTCTTCCAGTCACTGCCTGCTTTGCCCTACCTATGTCATAGACTTTTCTCAAACTAGTAAAGTCTTCATAATAGTGGGAAACTTAATCTGCTTTGTTTACCAATGTATCAACAGACAGAATAAAGACAGGCACTCATAGAAAAGCTCTCAATAAATTATCAAATAAAGGAAAAAAATAAAAAAACAGAGAATACTCTAGATAGTTACAGTTAAATCCAAATGTGATCTATTCCTGATTAAGTATTAATCAAAAGTGCAATAGACAAAAGAGCACTAATTGATCTTTTTTTTAGCTTTCCATGATTTTATATTTACTTTTGTTGCAACAAATTATAAAAAAGACCTTGTCAATTCTATCAGTAATCTGATGTATTTTAAAATGGGGAGAGGATCTGCTAACTTTGTTATCAATCAAGACCATTTATTACTTATGAAAATGTACTTTTCATTCAAGAACATGAAGGTTATCTGCAGGTCCAGAAATAAAAGTTTCTGTATGAAATAGTAAAAGACAGTAAAATGCCACATTTTATGCCACTAAATGTTTTAATTTACTTACTTACTTATTTAAAAATATCTAATCATCTTTATAATCCCCATGACATACAATTTCATACACCTTTGGTCATTCACTAATATCCAAGTTATCCAAAAAAAGTATGTTCTGAATACTGTGTTGATACAAGAGACACAGTAAACCTGTAATAATGATTCAGAATAAAATACTCAAAATAAGAGTACCTTTTCTAAAAATATTTCATAGTATTAACCAAATCACCCACAAATTATTCCCACTACTTTACTTACAGCTTGTCAGATGAATCAAGTTGAAGCAGTTTCAAGAACAGATGTACATGTGTATGGGTAGTTTGAATGATGGGGAAATAAAAAAATCTCCCCAGAGAGCTTAAATTAATTTATATCTAAAATATAATCTGTTTGACCAGATTAAAGTGATAATTAAAAAAAAAAAAGCAGACCAGGGGCACCTGGCTGGCTCAATGGAAAGAGCATGTGACTCTAGATCTCGGAGTCGTGAGTTTGAGCCCCACCCACGTTTGGTGCAGAGATTACTTAGAAAAATAAATAAATAACTTAAAAAATAATAAAAATAAAAATAAAAAGAACAGACCATCACTTTCAAGAATACAAAAAGAAAAACTATTAAAACGTTATGTTGTCTAACTAGACAACTAGACTTATCATAGCAGATTAAGGTCTCTTACCCAACAAATTTTTGAACAGAAATATATAAATGTTCCTACTTAATCTGGACCATATCACTCACATGGGGATAATATTGTTGAGCTGGAACTCTTGACATCTGTGTGTGGCCAGCCATTGGTCCAGGCCTGCCCTTAGGCAGCTGCTGCCTCTCATAAGGAATTTTAGATGATTCCTGTCCTGGTACAGGCTGTCCTTGTGCTCTACAAAGTCTGTCACGAAGCTGCACAATATTTGGCTATAACAAGCAATGGAAGAAAATAAAGCAGAATGTTAGAACTCACTGAACTATATGGCAGCATGTTGCTTTTCTTAAAGTAAGCTTGATCGGTCATATGCTCCTTGTTCATATGCTGTTTCCTATATAATAGATCCTAGCACAAGAGGGTTTAACATCATGGCTTCTAATACTCAAGACTGATACCAAAGGCCCATGATATATCATTTAACTGAGGCAAGGATTTGAATTATGCCCACCACACAGTAGTATGTAAGATCAATGCCACTCATCATCTCTGCTCTTTTGTATTTTCTTATAGTTGAGTAATTTTCACAAATCACAAAAGTAGTTAAAAAAAATACAACTTCATTTCTTTATAGGGAAGAAAGGTCCCCAAAAGAATCAACTGCTGACGATGTGATGAAAGAAAATGACCTAAGAAAGGAAGGAAAATTAATAAAAAAAAAAAAAAGAGAGAGAGAGATGTTGGAAATAAAAGAGTAAGATGTCACACTCATGGTAGCTTACACAGATCTACAATTATACAGATCTACAATAAGTATGAGTTGACCACATACATGTTCCAGATATGAACAAACAACAACAAAAAGGTAATGTTAAAATATTTCAGCAAGAACTGATTTTAGTAACTTTAAAAAGTCATACATTACTATAAATTCACTAAAGGTTTAAAGCTGTCATTTAAACTGTTAGGTATACTATTAGGGAGGAAGGTTAGATACTATAATGATATCACAAAGTCTCAGGACATGTTCCCCAGAAAATACTAAGGGTCTACTGAAATATATAGAAGACAGCAACTTCAAAATTGTTTATTTTTACATAGAGAATGTTCTTTAAAAGTCCAAAGGAAACATGAAGAATAATATACAGAAAATGTATGTGGTTAGGGGTGCCTGGTCAGCTCAGTCGGTTAATCATCTGACTTCGGCTCAGGTCATGATCTCACAGTTTGTGAGTTCAAGCCTTGCGTCGGGCTCTACACTGACAGTGCCGAGCCTGCTTGGGATTTTCTCTCTCACTCTCTTTCTGCCCCTCTCCTGCTTGTGTGCATGCAGATACTCTCTCACAAAATAAATAAACTTTTAAAAAAAGAAAAAAAATGTATGTGGTTATAAATGGTATTGAAAATACAGAGTTTAATACTGAGGCTACAAGATCTAAAGGTCTTAGATTAAGTTAGTCTTAAAGGGTCTTATAACTCACTATTTTTTTTTTTTTAATTTTTTTTTTTTCCAACGTTTATTTTTTTTGGGACAGAGAGAGACAGAGCATGAACGGGGGAGGGGCAGAGAGAGAGGGAGACACAGAATCGGAAACAGGCTCCAGGCTCTGAGCCATCAGCCCAGAGCCCGACGCGGGGCTCGAACTCACGGACCGCGAGATCGTGACCTGGCTGAAGTCGGACGCTTAACCGACTGCGCCACCCAGGCGCCCCTATAACTCACTATTAAAGGGGTGTTTAAAAAGTCATAAAATAATTATGCCAAGGTCATCATAAAGTCTGTTTCTATTCTACCTAATATTCTCACAGATAAAATCGAAAGATACAACATGTAAATGTGTTTCAAAACCAACTAGAGTCAAACCTCCATAATGCTGGAACATAGACTTAAGTGTTTTTACTCAATGAAACCACTCAATGAAATTCACTGATATTTCCCTACAAGAGACAAAATACTGAAAACAATTAACTAAAAAAAATCCATCAAAAACAAAATAAAGTTTATAATAAAAAGCACAGAAACAAGAAAATATCTTCAAGGCTCAAAATTAAGTTCTGTCACACACACAATATAGATACAAACATCCTACTTGTGGATAACTGTCCTCAAACCTCTCCCTGATTTCTACCCATGCTTCATTATTAAATTTAGGTTGCCCTCTTCTGTGATTCCACTGCACTACTACCTCTATCATAGTTATGTATCACTTTTGGAAAACTCCCTTAGGAAAAGAATCTTGGCAATCGTGTCCATCATTATACTGTCAGTCACTTACTTAATTCCATTGCATTGAAAAAGCCCAATTTAATGCATACCAAATAATAAATCAGAAATGTCATTCTTCCTGCCTTGAGTATTTTAAAAATATACTTGTCTGCAGACAGTATCAGACTGAAATGGTATACAGAATGAACTTCTTCACTAATATCTATGTCTATGTCTAGCATTTGTGGGAATTTTAAAACTACAACCCCAATTATTTAAGTATTAATATTCATAGCTTTCTAACACAGAAGATTCCTACAAAGAACCAGGTACAAAGAATCAGCATTTGGCTCAAGAAATTAGAAGTTGGTCCTTTTCCATTTTTTCCCTCAAATACTATGCCCATCAGTACAAAGGGATCTATCGTACTACAAGAGCATCCTATCTCTCCAATACCGTCTGGGTACACCTAAAATGATCCTTGAATAATTGTCAGTAACATGCACTTATGGTCAGATGACAGAAATTCAATTGTTCCAAAACACTCTACTTACCAATATTCTTATGCTTAACACTACGTGCTACCCACTGGACTCACCTTATTCACACATTAAAAGAAGAGAAATGGTCAATTCTAATTACCTGGTTGGTGTTTTCGGGAAGAAAAGCCAAGGCTGCAGCAATACTGCCTTGGGCTGCCAACAAATTAGCATACTGACTCATCTTCTCAGCCAAAAGAACTCCTACAGTACTGGTGTCCATGGCTTGGGTGAGTTGTACAGCTTTTCGCAGGATGACAACTTTCTCAATAAGATCCTAAATGAGGAAAAGAAGGGAGAGAGAAGGGCAAGCAAACAAAATTACCAAGATGTGTATGCAAGAGAGCAGGAATGAAGAGATACTAAGATTTCTAAAACCTCCTAAAAGTACATCTTATTATCCTCTCTCTTAAAAACTTCTGCAACAGCTGTCCACCATTCACGTAAACTGAAAAAGTAAGGAGGAAGAAAGTACCTTATCATGGTTAGGGCATAGGTTATTTCCTTCTCCTAAATATCCTTAAACTGCCAGATACTTGTCTTGTGAGCTTAAAGTAGGCAAGCATCCAAAGTGAAAGTGATCAGCAGATAAATGTCCAAAGGCAGAAACTGGGTTCCAGCAGGTATAAAAGAAACTGACTGAAAACATCATACTACCTATACTATAAAAACACTACTACTAAGAGGTGACCTCCAATGAGCTTACTATTTCAACCCCAAATTTTTCACATTGCTCTTCAATACCAATTATTTCAACAATGGGAAGCCTCAAGTATAAAGCACAAGAATATCCTATCTATCGGCCCTTCAAAAGTACACAGATCCAGAAGTGTGAAACAAGTGTGCTTTCTCTCAAAAGCACTTAGGAAAACAGTGATTTCCTACCAGATTTTCAGTTTTAATAAAGTGATCTTTTGGGGCGCCTGGGTGGCGCAGTCGGTTAAGCGTCCGACTTCAGCCAGGTCACGATCTCGCGGTCCGTGAGTTCGAGCCCCGCGTCGGGCTCTGGGCTGATGGCTCAGAGCCTGGAGCCTGTTTCCGATTCTGTGTCTCCCTCTCTCTCTGCCCCTCCCCCGTTCATGCTCTGTCTCTCTCTGTCCCAAAAATAAATAAATGTTGAAAAAAAAAAAAATAAAAAATAAATAAAAATAAAAAAAAATAAATAAAGTGATCTTTAAAGTTACAACTGTACTGAGAAAATCTCTTTCCAGAGCGAAAAAGAAATACCTGAATGAAATATTATAAGACTCTGATTAAATGCTTAGAAAAAAAAATCTACTGTATACAGTTACTCCATGCCTGAAAATAGTCCCCATATTTTTTACTCCCCCTCTTGTCCAGGTTTTAGTGCTACATAGGATTCCATTTACCTCTTACTTTCATTTTCCCTTAATCATGACGATTAAGATTCTCTATTGGTACTGGGAAGGTCTCCCATTCCTTACCCCACATTGCCTCTTTCCTTGCCCAAGGCAGATAGGGTCACCAGAGGCAGGGAGAGAAGCATGGGGGAAAAGATGTACACTCTAGGACTGTTTTCATGCTCTTGCCACCTGCTTCTTCCAATAAACTACCAAATCACAACCTTGATTTCACAAGCAGTTGCAACTCCATTTTACTATCCCATCATCTCATACTTTGCCCCGCCAACTATGCTAAAAATACACATAAAATTATCCAGCAAAAGAACTTCTAAAACATAGGTAACTAAGGTGAAAGCAATGAACTTCTGGAACAAGTCAATTTCTAGAATAGAAGTAGGGTGAAAGACAACACTAGAAAGTAAGCACCCCTTGTTTCAAAGATACTAACCTGAAGGGACAAAGGACTGCTTCCATCTTGAGCTTTAGTCCAACATGCAACTAGTTTCTCTACGTTCCCTGCACAGATATAGCAGAGACATGCCTGAGTCTGCAGGAGGATATCACCTTCACTTTCAAGCCTGGTTCCCAAAAGATCTACCGATCAAGAGGAAAACAAAGTAAGACTATACTCAAGGCAATCTGAACATGAAGTCGTAAGTAAGCCAATAATATTTTCAGAAGTATGAATTAAACTTCACAACCAATGAGTAGCAGATAGAAACAAAATCAGTTATGTAAATGCTCAGTAAGTATTTATTTATTAAATGAATGGAAGTGCGTGACAAATTGTATGTAAGGAATGACTTCTCAAGATTCTATATACCTAGTTGCAGAATGAATTTCCCTGAATTACATTAAAAAATAATAAATGGAAAGGACATTTGAACAGAAAAATCCTAATGAACATTTAACTCCATTTCAACACGTCAGATATTTGTGTAAATAGATGAAATATGGCACATTTGAAATGAACATCAATGGTAGGTAGGACTACAATAAATCACTTATGATAATAAAGTTAATATCTTATAACTTTCATATTCTCATAATACTTTCAAGGTAGCAAATGGTTGGTTGTTCTGATACTAGCACTCTGAAGCTTCTGTTCTTACAAGTAAGGAGTATCATTCCTTAGCCACCAGTCTAGTCACAGCCTTTAACAGTAATTTATAATTTCCAATCAAATGTTATAATTACTAATTTTATGAAGTTAATATTTATTAAGTGAAAGCTAATTATGTGTAATTTTACATATAATAGACTAACTAAGGCTTAGAAAGTGATTTTTCCGAGGTCATACAACTAGTAAGTGGCAGAGGCAAGATTCTAGGTCCAGTCTGCTGGAAACCAAAACTGTTAAGAAATATTATTAAAAGTAATGACTAGATATGGAGAAGTAATGTTAATAATTCTAAGAAGGGGCGCCTGGGTGGCACAGTCGGTTAAGCGTCCGACTTCAGCCAGGTCACGATCTCGCGGTCCGTGAGTTCGAGCCCCGCGTCGGGCTCTGGGCTGATGGCTTGGAGCCTGGAGCCTGTTTCCAATTCTGTGTCTCCCTCTTTCTCTGCCCCTCCCCCGTTCATGCTCTGTCTCTCTCTGTCCCAAAAATAAATAAAAACGTTGAAAAAAAAAATTAAAAAAAAAATAAAATAAAATAAAAAAAAAAATAATTCTAAGAAAAGTATCCAAATGGGAACTTCTTTTTCTTATCTATGATTAGCTGGTTTGCAAACATTTCTAATAATATGTTACTAATTTTATATAAAATATACGATGCCATATACATTATATAAATATAAGGCTCATTTTCTTACCACAAAGGGCTGAAAACTCATCTGGTTTAGCATAAGTCAATACTGCAGCTAAAGCCTCTCTCCAATTTTTAAGGTCACAAGACTCAACAATTTCTTTCCAGTTCTTCATCACCACTGCAGTAATTAGCTTAAGAAAGGAAAATAAAGGAGAATTAAAAATCTCTGGTATATTAGTAAAAATTACCTCTGGCTAATCAATCGTATCTTTTAAACCTACTATTCACAGTATTTCATGCAGAATAAAGCAGCAACAAAGTGAAGAATATTCCTGAACCAACAGACATAAAAAAGATGGTTATTATTTTTCCTCAAAAAAAAACAAAAACAAAAAACAAAAAACAAACCCCATCACACAAACATTTTTTGTAATGTAAATATGCTGAGAAGGAGGGGTGCTGGGCTGACTCAGTTGAAGGAGCATGCGATTCTTGATCTTGGCGTAGTGAGTTCAAACCCCATGTTCGGTGTAGAGATTACTTAAAAATAAATAAATAAACTTAAAAAAATATGCTGAGAAGGAAAAGTATAGGGTATTATCAAAACATTAACGGAAAGGCATGACCTGCTCTGATGGATCAGAAAAAATGTTTTGAGTACACATGAGATATGAAGTCAGAATTAACTTCATCAAGGTCGAGAAAAAGGAAAATGGCAGCAGAGTAGGAAGACCCTAGGCTCACCTCGTCCCACAAATACAATTGGATAACTATCCAATCATCCTAAATACTCCAATTTGATGGAAGAATTAGAATTTAAAAATTAAAATATTTACCTTTAAATTTTTCTATGTTCTAACTTTTCTACAATAAAAATATGAAAAGTACTTTTCATTAAAAAATTATATACATAAAGTACAAAAAATAAAAATAACAACGCCAAACTATCAATAATAACTATTTCTGGTTCAAGGAACTATGAGTGTTTTGTTTTGTTTTGTTTTTTAACTGTTTTCTGCATATCAATTATCTATTCTAAGAATGTATTGCTTTTATACTCAGAACAGTGTTATAGTTTATTTTTAAAACAACATACCCTGGTAATTTTGCTTTGGGATTTTGCAAAGTATTTTTTCTGGGTTCGAGCCAAGAGTTCTTGTCCACCTGCTATGGCCAATATAATGGCATCAGCCATGCGGTTATCATGTAAACAAAGGTCAACAGCACTCTCAAAGTTACCCGTCAGCAAAGCCTGAGTAATTAAACCATCAATATCTGCAATAAGGAAATACACCCAAGTTAATAAAAGGTTTTGTTAAAAGAAAAAATCTTATACATATCAACTTTTACATGCACACACAAAGGAGAAAACAATGCTAATTTCTGAATATTACTAGTGGATCAATTTCTATGGAAATATATTGAGATGCATGTAAGTAAAATCAGGTAAAATAACACATTTTCAGATTGCTTAAACTGGAATAATAGAGATCATTACACAGTTTTTATTACATTGATGTCAGAACATCTATCTCCAAGAGACTGATTACATATACTATTTTTTTTTTTTTAACTTTTATTTATTTTTGAGACAGAGACAGACAGAGCATGAACGGGGGAGAGTCAGAGAGAGAGGGAGACACAGAATCTGAAACAGGCTCCAGGCTCTCCAGCACAGAGCTCGATGTGGGGCTCGAACTCACGGACCGCGAGACCATGACCTGAGCCTAAGTCAGATGCTTAACCAATGGAGCCACCCAGGTGCCCCCTGATTACATATACTAAATAACTGGGTTCTTCTTTTCAACCCTCTACCACTTGTCACAAAACATTTGTAACTTAAATTTAGGGACTATTTGTTTTCAAATAGGTAAAAATAAAAATGAAATAAGTACTTACCACCACTGATGGAGATGTTAAATGTTCTTCCTGCTGGTGGTAGAAATTCAGATTCTTGTTTTCCTTCTTTGATGCACTAAAAGATGGAAAGGGCAGCAATTTAGCCACAGTGAAACTGTGGAGAAATTTACTGGCAAAACAAAATTTATATATTTACTATATATATATATATATATATATATATATATATATAGTATATATATATATATAATTCACCTACTGACTAGATGACATGAGCAGTTATTCCAGAAAAGTTCTCAGATCTAAGACTTTCCTAAGTATTAACTCCCATTATATAATCATAAATAAAATCCAAAGTCATCAGGAATAATGTTAAACAAACTATAAGTGTACATATCCATTACTGGTAGCTCAGAAATTATTGAAGAATGTTTGTTTTTACTTCAAATAAGAGGAGTTTGAAACAAGCAAAATACACGTGTTTTTAATTTTACCATATTTAGACTGTTAAAACAACTCTGCTTCTACACATCTAAAATTTTCTATGTCTAAAAACTTCTGTCCATTAGGTTTAGTTATAAGGTATTTTTGTTTTAATTGAATCAGTTATGAAAGAAAAATCACTTGGTGCCCTTATACAAATGCTATATAAAAGACTGTATGAATATACTCAAATTCAATTATAGACTTTGTATTCTCTTAAATTAGTCATACCTGCCACAGCAGGTTGGTCTGGTAAAAAGATACACACAGTTCTGTTATAAATTTCTGAAACTACTTATCAGTATATTTTCTTTCTTTAGAAGAAAAGAAACATAATGAAGGCATATTGCTGGCAAATAGTTTAAATGCTTTCTCTTCTATGCATAAAAAGTCACAAGAAGACAAAAATAAAATATATTAAAGAAATCATAGAGAAAAATTTAAAGAAAAAGATAGCTGTCTTGCAGGAGATAAAATAGCTATCTTCTGTGTGTGTTACCTATACATCTGAATGTAAACACTTAGTATTCAAAGTCAGGGGCATTTTTGGATTGGGGAATTTTAGTGCAGAACACAGCATAGCATCATCAATGCTTAATTAGTTAATACTATTACAGAAGAATAGCTAAAACTTTAACTCTTTCCCTAATTACAGGGAAGCATTTTAGAACTTTAAAACAATAACATTTTAGAGCTTAAATTATTCCTATTAATAAATAAATCAGATACTGATCTGATTATATTCACTAACTTACAAAAAAACCCTTTTTTTAACTCACAATTTTTCAAATTTGCCTTCTAAGAAAACAATAAAATCTATTTATTGACTTCTGAAATGTAAATAATGGTGAAAAAAGCAGCTGATTATATATTGAATATTTTCAATGTGTAAACTACTATGTCTGATAAACAAATAGCATCATCAAGGTAAAGGAGGT
Organism: Prionailurus bengalensis; assembly: GCF_016509475.1. Taxonomy (NCBI): domain Eukaryota; kingdom Metazoa; phylum Chordata; class Mammalia; order Carnivora; family Felidae; genus Prionailurus; species Prionailurus bengalensis. The sequence goes on along the minus strand of NC_057344.1, from coordinate 138,273,891 downwards.
GATCCTATCTCCTTAAACTTTTTTTGAATACTCCAAAAGTACACATTGGTGACTATCGTTTTGTTATGTGCATATTATTCTGATCTATTCATTCATAAGTGTATTTCCAAATGGCCTTCTATTTGATAATACATAGTCTAGTTGTACATAAATGAAAGTACATTTCTTCAAGGTATCCTACAATTCTGTATAGGTATTCCCAAAATTGGTTCAAAGTTTTACTAAGATTTTACACATATTCTTTATTTTCAGATTAAATAAATGTCAGAAGATCTACTTCTAAGGAAAGTTGTTTTTTTAACAATTTTCTTGTAAAAGTCTAAATTTACTGATGAATTACTCTTATAACTTAGCAAAGGATTGTAAGAGACATTCCAGTCAAGGTATCTCTATACCACAAAGAACAATGAAAAAGTCAAAGATGAGATGAGAAACAAGAACGTGTTGATTAATTAATTGTCCAAGATGAAATATAATTAGAAAGCAAGAAAAGTACAGAATTATTTAGTAGTGGTTAAAAAAAAACCCAGAAAAACAAAAGGAAAAAAATTAATGATACAACTCTGTGTTCAAGGACTCTTTTTAACTGGTTATAAAAATTGTCAACTAGGGGCGCCTGGGTGGCTTGGTCGGTTAAGCGTCCGACTTCGGCTCAGGTCATGATCTCACAGTCCGTGAGTTCGAGCCCCACGTGGGGCTCTGTGCTGACCGCTCAGAGCCTGCAGCCTGTTTCAGATTCTGTGTCTCCCTCTCTCTCTGCCCCTCCCCTGTTCATGCTCTGTCTCTCTCTGTCTCAAAAATAAATAAACGTTAAAAAAAAAAAATTGTCAACTACAACTCATGACACGTTTATCATGTCAATCAAAAAATCATGACAGTTCAAATTAGTGAAAATTTCTATACCTGGATTCAAAGTTCAAGACTAATCTAGAAGCCTTTGTTTCTCACTGATCGTAGGTCCTAAACATTAATGTGTCAAGAAAAAACATAAACTTTACATGCAATGCATTGTGGATTTCTGAGCAACATCTCTTTTCATTGTGACATGCTGATATCCATCTGACCGAATTAAGTCAATCTCATGTCAACTGTTAATTTTAAGACATATAATCCAGAAGCTAGGTCAGAGGACTAAAGATTTCACTGATGACAGTTCTGTCAAACTAGTAAATAGACTCCTACCCCAAAAATCTCTAAGAAAACAATATCTCCCAATTTCATTCTGGCACAAGTAGTCAAGCAAATTTTCCATATTTCAATGTGAGATAAACAAATATAACATACTTTACCAATGTAATTAAAAAGGAAAAAAATAAGTACCTCTCCCAAGAGCTGCTCTTCAGCAGCAGGGCTCTCCTCCCCATCACTCTGTGCTACTTGGTCAGAATCTTTAAGAGCCTTTGGTACACAAAACAATTACAGAGGAAGTTGAAGGACGTAGCATTAAAAGAATATTAGTGAACAAGCAAGACAAAAGACCAAACCAACAAAATTCAGAGCTAGTTTAATCATAAGAAGCAACACTAAGTAAATTTATTTAAGAAACACTAATAGAGGAAAAGCAAAGAGCCATGACTGCTAAGACTTTCCTTTCTCCCTCTCCCCCCACCCCCCATCAAATGTCCCTTGGGAACAGAGATCTTAACCTTAAGTATCTGAGCAGCCACTGATATTGGTTGCCCTCTTTCGCAAAATTCAAATATTGTCAAGAGAAAGGAATGCTCTACCAGCTAAACTTATACTATTTTAAAATGATAGTTATTCACTTATTAAAATATCTACAATCAGCATGTATTTTTACACTGTAAAGCAATAAAAAAGACACATGTCTTAAATTACATTTCCTTCTTTGTTATGACCTAAACCAAATTTTTGGAAGGTAGCTATTTTTAAAGGCCTTCTTACCACATCGGGTTCATCCACTTTGTTCAAGGCCAAAGCAATCTGAAATAAAAACAACAACTCACCTACTACATGGAATTCTATTTCAATGCATATAACAAATGCTCACCTGTTTCTCCATTTTCATTGGCAAAATCCACAAAAATTCAGATCAAGGATCTGCTATTCGATCACAAACCTAACCTCAAAACAAGCATGTTTTCTTTTACTTTGTTTTAAATAACTATAATTAATTAAAAAAAATTTCTTCAGGCACTCACTATGGAAAGAACTGCTATTACAAGTATTTTGACAAACAGGTTCTATTTCTTCATTTTTGCTATCGGGCATTCAGCAAAACTTTTTTTTTTTTAATGTTTATTTATTTTTGACAGAGAGGGAGAGAGAGAGAGAGCGAGAGAGAGCGAGCATGAGTGGGGGAGGGGCAGAGAGAGAGGGGACACAGAATCTGAAGCAGGCTCCAGGCTCTGAGCTGTCAGCACACAGCCCCACGTGGGGCTCGAACCCATAGACCGCGAGATCATGACCTGAGCCAAAGTCAGACACTCAACCGACTAAGCCACCCAGACGTCCCCAAAACTTTCATATTAATCTCTTACAAACCTACAAGTTATAGCACCAAGAAGTTCAGACTAATAATAAAATTAAATATAAAAAATACCTAAAGGATTGAGCAAAGACACACAGCCAATAAGCGGCAGAGCTGTGATGTGACATCGAAGGGTCACGAATCTTCATGGTGCTGAGCACCGCTCAGAGTGCGTAGTATCTAAGCTATACCATATATGCAACAACTCTGCAATGCCATAGAAAACTTTAGACACTCTGAAAGAACAACAAAGGGCTAATGCAAATTACACAAAGAATCTAAAATATTTCCTTCAAGGTTTTCAAAGTCAGAGTGTTTTTCATGCTGTTCATGTCAATATTGTGGAATGAATAATAATTAAGCCCCTCTTTGAGAAGAAGACTGAAAAACTGGAATAGGACTTTCTTTTTATTTATTTTATTTTTATTTATTTTTTTAATGTTTTATTTTTAAGAGAGAGGGAGGGAGGGAGGGAGAGAGAGAGACAGAGGGAGAGAGAGGATCCAAAGCAGCTTTGCACTGTCAGCACAGGGCCCGATGCGGGGCTCAAACTCATGAACTCACGAGATCATGACCTGAGCTGAAGTCAGACGTTTAATTGACTGAGCCACCCAGGTGCCCCAGGACTTTCTCTTTTTAAAAGGGAATCTTTTTATTAAGCAATTATTATTAAGCTGAATATTAAGCTAATCAATCAGACTTTTGTTTATGCAGGTTCAGTACAATAAACTGCCCTTGTTCCAAAATATTTACTACTTACTTGTCAGCTGGACCAACTCAATACAGAGTTTGGGAACGTGGGCTAAGGCATAAACAGTGAGGGTAGAAAATTGTGGTAACTTCAAATAGTACTCTATTCTTTATTACTTAAGCTGTAGTGAACACGGGGTGATCTCTAACAGTTTCCCCTTTTTCTCTTCCTCCAAGGCCACTGGTTACATACCCTCTTAAAATCTAAGTGTTACTTCCAGTGTTTGAAGTTCAGAGCCTCTTATCTTCCAAGGCCCAATTCTACCCGATACAACACAGCTCATTAAGTCAAGTTTGAATTATAGATGGTTCTGGCAGCTTTTAAATCCAGGTACAAGGTAAAGTTACACATTTAATAATATGTATTTAGAACTTTGGCAACCAAACACAAATTCTTATTAAATATATATTGAATGATTTGAGGTTATCTGTGTAGAAGTTTATAAAACAGAACACCTATGCTACATAAATATTTACTTTTATAAGCACAGCCTTTTAACCTTTCCCAGAAATTTACCTTCTTTCCTAGGTCTTCTTTTCTGTATCCTAGAAGTTCCAGGTATTTTCCCCGAGAATCATCTTCAAAGTTTACCTTTAAAAAGACATAGTCTTGAAATAAAGACCTGCATTTAAATTTTCAGTTAACTGATCAAATTCCAAGTAGAATTATTAAAAATCATCAAAAATAAAGTCTACTGTATCAAGGAAAGTTTTCTATATCTACTATATAGAAGACTACTGAAAGAATCTCCAAAATATTTTTTAAATATCAAGTATACCAGTAATTAATTATCCTTGTTGAATAAAGCTTACTTTTATTTTTTAAGTAAACCCTATGCCTACTGTGGGGCTTGAACTCATGACCCCAAGATCAAGAGTCAAATGCTCTGCTGACAGAACCAGCCAGGCACTCCAAAGTTTATACTATAATTTTTGTTAAGTACAAACTAAGTCACGTCCAATGGTTATATGCATGCAGAACCCAACACTATGGGGAACACTCAATGTCCTAAAACTCTCTCCCCAAATTCATAATTACAAGATATGAAATTCTATAATTTTAGAAGTTAACCTTGTTATATTCAAGATATCTTTGGAAAATTCGGTATTAAGAAACAGACATTCCACTGGAGGCAAAATGACCAACCAAAAACTCTATTTTCTATTGTCTTAAATGCAATGCAGTAAAAGGAATGAGAAATGCCTCCAACCTCTCTCCCCTGTAGCTTTTCCCTCTTTTCCCATTTTCCTTAACTGGATCTACTATATAAATTATTCTATGTTTCTATTATACTAAACTCTATGTTATTAATTTTAAAATAGATCTGCTGAACGTTATGTCTCTCTCACTTAAATATAACTATTATGTCATTTTTTACTTATTAAAAGAAGTACTTCATATTAGGCTTTTCAAAGCAGAGAAGGAAGAACTCTTGACAGAAAAATATGGTTGTGTGCTCTTCATGTTTCTTTAATTTCATCAAGAAGCTCCTGAAATCACAATCTTGTAATAATTTCTTTATTAAGACATATTTCAAATATAATGGGAATAGTTAAATTTGCAGATAATGAAATGGTTTTAATGCCAACTTTACCTTCAAAAAGGACCATACGTTTTTTTCAAACTCAGTCTGAGAAGCATCAATTTTTTTCTGACAATAACTGACAAATCCTTGTGACTGCACAACCTGCTGAAGTTGGTCCGATCGGCTGAGGAATTCCTTTTCTGTTACAACCTGACTAATGAACACAGGGCGTGGCTGCTGCTGCTGCTCAGCTCCCTGCTGAGACTGCATTCTGACATTCTCAAAGGTAACCAGTTTGCCTCCAAACTAGAAAAGAACAAATGAACAAAGTCACTCTCAACCACAAGGATAAGGCCAAAACTTGCACTTAGTGTAAAACCTGCTAACGGAAAGAACTATGGTCTTAAAATCTATCACCCTGGATAAAGTTAGCTGATACAGTATCCCATACTCCACTGTCTGACCTTGATCTTCAATTACTATTCTTATTACCTACTACCTTCTAGATAAAATGTACTATTTACTGTGCCCCATAATTTCTCACCTACTTGTTTACACCAACTTCTACATACTCAATGTTCCTTCTCTTCAAGGCCTGGGCAAATGTCACCTCTTCCACCTCAGATGTCCTCAATATATCATAGATCTTTTTTTTTTTTCTTCTTCCAAAAATGTGGAAGCTTCACGAATCTGTGTGTCATCCTTGCACAGGGGCCATGCTAATCTTCTCTGCATCGTTCCAATTTTATCATATGTGCTGCCCAAGCGAGCACTATAGACCTCTTTTGACTCAACTATTAGCTATATGTATTTGCCTCACCTTCTGTCCTAGGCTCTAAGTTTTAAAGGGTGGCAGAATATGCCCCTCCAAAATATCCCATTTGGCATAAGGATTATTTGGAGCTAAAGACTACTTGAAAGACAGCAGGAAAGAAAGGCACCCTGACCTGCCTTTTTTTTTTTTTTTTTTTAATATTTATTTATTTTGAGAGAGAGAGAGAAAAAGAGAATGAGCTGGGGAGGGACAGAGAGAGAGAAAGAGAGAGAGAGAGAGACAAAGACAGAGACAGAGATGGAGGGAGGGGGGAGAGAGAGAGGGAGAGGGAGAGGGAGAGGGAGAGGGAGAGGGAGAGAGAGAGAGAGAGAGAGAGAGAGAGAGAGAGAGAGGATCTCAAGCAGATTCTACACTGTCAGCGTGGACCCTGACTCGGGGTTGGAACTCACAAACCACAAGATCATGACTTGAGCTGATATCAAGAGTTGGATGCTTAACTGGCTGAGCCATCCAGGTGCCTATGACCTCCTCTTTTCTTCCTAAAAGCAGGAGATGAAACTCCCATGTGAGAGTTGCCCTGTCTATTCCAGGGGGAAAGAAACATTCTTATCACCAGAGGTGGGAGTCAGGCTGAGAGAAATATATACAAAGAGACTTGTTAAATGATAATTATCTCCCTTTAGTCTCCTTAAATATTTTAGGTACAACTGCCATTTTTTGTTCAACCTTGTATATAAGCACTTATGTTTTGCCATTTGTTTGTATCTTCATTTCCCAATGAGGGCCCAGGTATACATAAAAATTTGTATGCTTCTCTCCTGTTAATTTGTCTTGTCAATTTAATTCTCAGGCCCAGGTGAAAATCCTAGGAGGATAGATGCAAAGTTCTGCCTCTCCTATGCTTCCAAGGAAGGTTCTGTGGTTCTGTATCTACTCAGTCTTGTATCTCCTATAGTACCTACAATACCCTGTATATAGCAAATATACAGTTAATATCTGATTTATTTATACAAATAAATATAGGTAAGGAAGGAAGTACAGAACCAAACTTCATCCTTCATGCTCAGTAATTTTTGTATAAGGATTATGGTTTTTACATAAACTTTTTTTTTTAATGTTTATATATTTTTGAGAGAGAGAGAGACAGAGTGAGAGTGGGGTAGAGGCAGAGAGATAATAGGGGGACACAGAATCCGAAGCAAGCTCCAGGCTCTGAGCTGTCAGCACAGAGCCTGATGCAGGGCTCAAACTCGTGAATCACAAGGTCATGACCTGAGCTGAAGTCGGGCCCTTAACCGACTGAGCCACCCATGGTGCCCCCATAAGCTTATCTTTTTAAATGTTTACTATGTGCAAAGTTTTTGTTATGTCACGCACTCTAGGAAATACCAAGAAAACGTAAACCACTATCTTTATGGAATTTAACATGAAAATACAACGGAAACAATAGGCACTTGTAGGTTCTAAATGTGGTGCAGGTAATACCACACAGGATATGGAACTTTACAGAAAGGCAAAACTGCTAGGTTTCCCCAAATTTTAGGGGAGTTGGTGAAACTGCACGCTCCAGAACCAAGACCTAAACTGGGTTTCACAAGAGGATTTACCCATTTACTTGGTTCTATGTAATAATATAATGTCACTTAATTGCAATAATGGTAAGTGCTGCCTGTTAGTCATCATTTTTTCAAATCAACCAAAACAAATATGGATATTGAACACAATAAAAATATTTTTAAAGTCTTAACAATATAAAAATACTGTAATTTACCAAAATTGGTAGAAATAAGAAATTGGAAAAATTGGAAGGAAGCGTAAATGTACGAATTTAATACTGCACAGAAGAGTTTTAATTAATACCATATGAAGTTGATAATATCAAGACATGGACATTTAGGTATATTATACACTTATAAAGATAATCACAAAAATAACCCTAACTTCTAAACCTTCAATGGCAACCTAAAGATATTTGAGGGGGACACTGAATTCTACCCCTCATGTCCACAGAGAGGGCATTTTTCTTGCATTCTGTAAGAGGAACTAGCAAAGGAAGAACACTTCCAGCCTCTTCTGTCCTTCGCACTCTCCTGGAAGAGAACTGACTGATGTTCTTCAGGAAAGAAATGCAACATGCTCACATCAGCTCTTCAGGACTTCTTTTTGTACCTTTCTTCATAAAGCAATAGTCCATACAGATAAGCTGCCAGCACCTTTAAAGAAAGCCCTCCAGTACTTGGACTTGCCTGTAACTAGGTTAGTAAGGCTGCCTAATGCACGGGTGAAGCTAAAAAAAAAAAAAGTCATCAAATCAGAAACTGGAAATATAGAAGCAAACAAAACAGCCCAGCTCTCACAGTCTATGTTCTAGTTTGTTAAAAGGTACATTATGGTTGAACACATCTAAACTATAGCCTCCAATCGAGCTTATGGCAGCACTAAAGCTGATATTTTGATTCTCCATCTCTCTTATTTGGTTTTAAACTCATATGGGGAAGAAAAGAGTGTTATTTATTGTCTTTATAATACTCCAATACTAGTAAGTAGAGGAGGGTGAATGGGGAGGAGGAAGACGTTCACTTCTCATTCCAAAGATAAATATATAGTGAACGCTTTCTATTTGTCAGGCACCATTCTAGGCACTAAAAACATACCTGGGAACTAGACAGTCTGTCCTCAAGAAGCTTATATTTGGGGGATCTTTTCTGAACAGGTGGTTTTCTTTTAAACCTTGTACATATACAATTTTAAAATAATAAATTATTAATTACTTAGGGAAGGAAGGAACTAACTAGATGAATGGTTAGGATTCAGTAAAGAAAGTGGAAAGTCATAAAGGAAAAAATTCAAAGGCAGGAGTACAGATGGTAGAGAAAACTAAACAGGAATGATGACACTAATTAAATCCAAAGAATGGATTTATGAGTGACATAATCAAAGGTCTATTTTAGGAAGATTAATCTAGAGTATGTAGTATAGATTGGAGGGGGAATAGATAAGCAATAGACATGCAATCATATAACAGCTCAGTGTGAAAAGATGAAAAATTAGGCAGAGTAACCACAATGTAAAAAGAAGAATTAAATCCAAGAGATTTATCAAGAGAGCAATATCTGGACCTAAGGAATGAATACAAGAGGTCAAAGGAAAAGTTCCAAGCCTGATTAACAGAAGAATGATATCAAGAACTCAGTAGTACACGTTCCATGAGTTCGAGCCCCGCGTCGGGCTCTGGGCTGATGGCTCAGAGCCTGGATGCTGCTTCCGATTCTGTGTCTCCTTCTCTCTCTGCCCCTCCCCCATTCATGCTCTGTCTCAAAAATAAATAAACGTTAAAAAAAAATTAAAAAAAAAAAAAAAGAACTCAGTAGTAGCTGCAGAGATAATTCATTCAGTTTTGGTAAAAGTGAATATACAGAATTCTATGTTGTGTACAAATTCTGTTACAATGATGGGAAGTTGAATAATATGTTTATTTTTTTTAGTAATCTCTACCTGCAGTGTGGGACTTGAACTCATGACCCCAAGATCAAGTCTCATATTCTACCGACTGAGCCAGCCAGACACCTCAAATAATGTAAGTTTACTATCTTAGTTTTAGGCATTATCACCAACAGACTCACTCTCATCATTATGCACAGGAGGCATCAGATCAGGTTGACAGTAGAATAGCTAAAATCTTTATATCTGTAAGATTAGACAAGTTCTTTAATTTCTCTGTGCTTCTCTTTATCTACAAAACAGAGGTAGTAGTAATAGCTATTTTATAAGCAGTTCTGAGAATTAAATGTTACTATATGCAAAATGCTTAGAACAATGTCTGGCACACAGTACATAAATATACTTTAGCTATTAAAAAAATACACTTCAGCTATTAATATTACTACTAATGAAATTTTATTTTACCTGTAGGTTGTATGAAGAAAGTAACCGAACACTGGACAAATGGTCTGTTCTATACAAGACTTAAAAGCAGTAGTGAAATAAGAATATTTAGGAAAGGACTTTATTTCTTCTTTCTGATCTACCAGAGTTTTCTAAGCTGAAGTTTTTCTAAGCTGAAGTCATTAATTTGACAATGATATAGATGTAATACCAAAAGCACAGGCAACAAAAGCAAAAATAGACAAATGAGGCTTCTGTTCAGAAAGTAAACAATCAACAGAGTAAAAAAAGCTACCTACAGAATGGGAGAAAATATTTACAAATCATTTATCTGTTAACATTCAGAGTTAACATTTAGAATCCATAAAGAACTCCTACAACTCAGTGACCAAAAAAACCCAAAAACAACCTGATTAAAAAATGAGCAAAGGACTTGAACAGACATTTCTCCAAAGATGACATACAGACGGCCAACAGATACATGAAAAGATGCTCCACATCACTTATCATTAGGAAAATGCAAATCAAAGCACAATGAGATTATCATCTCCCACCCATTGACTGTTATCTAAAAAAATTAAAAAACAGCATGTTAGTGAGGATGTGGAAAAATTAGAACCCATGTGCACTGTTGATGGGAATGTAAAATGGTACAGCCACTATGGGAAACAGTAGGGAGGCTCGTTAAAAAATTAAAAATAGAATTACCATAAGATCCAGCAATCCTACTTCTGGGTATATATCCAAAAGAATTGAAAATAGGATCTTAAAGACATATTTGCACATGAATGTTCATTGCAGCATTATTCATAACAGCAAGAGGTGGAAGCAAACTAAATGTCCACAGATAAATTAATGGATAAAGAAAATGTGGACTATTTCTCAGCCTTTTAAAAGTAGGAAATCTTGTCAGACACTACAACACCTTGAGGACCTTATGCTATGTGAAACAAATCAATCACAAAAATATAAATATTGTATGATTCCATTTATATGAGGTATTGATAGTTGTCAAACTCAGAGAAACAGAAAGTAGAACTTGATTACCAGGGGCTAGGGAAGGGGAAAACTAGCAGTTGTTGTTCAATAGTAAAAGAGTTTAAGTTTTACAAGATAAAAAAATTCTGATGATCTTGTTGTACAACAAACGTATTTAGTTAACATACTGTAATTTACACTTAAACATGATTATGATGGTAAATTTCGTTACATATTTTTACCATAAAAAAAAGAAATTGGCAATTAAAAAAAAGTTGGAAGGAATAAAGAGAAGGAAGGAGGACACACAGATACACTTTCCTCCAAATTAAAAATAAAAAAAAAAAAAGAAGAAGAGAAAGTTATGAAGGAAGGAGAGAAAGAGAAGGAAGGCAAGTTTAATAAGGGGATGGACAGTGTGATGGTTGTACTACGATGTAAATGTACTTAATGCCATTGAACTGTATGTTTCTAAATGGCTAACATGGTAAATTTTATGTTATGTATATTTTACCACAATTTAAAGTAAAAAACAAAGTAGGTCCTATTTTTCCTGAGAAACCATTTTGAATAATGAAAAATCTACAGACATATTTCACACTCAATCTTCTTCCATCTGAGTGATCCTATAAGAACCCTTTACTAAAAGAAGTCCTTTGTGCTTATGGACCATAAAAACAAATCCACCTACTGAAAAGGAAGCACCAACAGGCCTTCGGATCCACTTGGGTGGCTTCTTCAGAGGCAACACTATACTATGCTGAGCAGTTTGCTGAGGAATTTGTAATGGTGGAAGGGGCTGTCCTGTGCCAAAGGGATCAAGATTCCCAAAAGATGATGAGAGCTAAAAAAAATAATGCAAGTATAATTTATATGAGATTACATTACATGTTTTCAAGTCATACTCAAGAAATATTTTTATCACAATTATCCAATTAATCCATAGCATTGATAGTAAAGTCATTTTCAAAATAATACCATGATAAGATGATATTTTTCAATTGTTACGATTTAAAATCTTAACGCTTTCTATTACCTTGTCAACTTGTTTCTGCCTTAAGCCATCTGCGCTCCCACCCATGATAGAGTAAACGCTGATTCGCCCATCAAAGGAAGCAGCTGATAAGACAGCAGGATTTCTGGGACACCACTGAATATCAAAGCACCACTGTGTGTTGGTCGGAAGTTCATATAACACCTAAGCAACAACAACAAAAAGTCAGAAAACAGTATAGCCACTTTACAGCCAAAACACCTGTATTAATATGATTAACAAGTGCAGCTTAATTAAATAATTCCTTTTAGAAAGAGTCTTGAGCCAAAAAAAAAAATTATAAATACTTGTTTAAAATATTAGAAGCCCATTTTGATGATCTATTATGATAAAAATAATAATGCTTATTCAAAGTTTCAATCAAATTTAGAAGAAGTGCGTATTAAAAACTAAGGTTTTCCTGTTTTTATTGAAATGGTAGTAGTGGGTGCATCTGAAAGACCAGAAAAATCTATTATAGTAAGCTTGTTAAACTCAAAGATAATGGTCTTCTGCTCTTTTGCTTGCCAAGATCCAAACAACCATATTTAAACTATCTGAAGACCAAATTTAAAAAATAACCTCAAGGGGCGCCTGGGTGGCGCAGTCAGTTAAGCGTCCGACTTCAGCCAGGTCACGATCTCGCGGTCCGGGAGTTCGAGCCCCGCGTCAGGCTCTGGGCTGATGGCTCAGAGCCTGGAGCCTGCTTCCGATTCTGTGTGTCTCCCTCTCTCTCTGCCCCTCCCCCGTTCATGCTCTCTCTCTCTCTGTCCCAAAAGTAAATAAAAGTTGAAAAAAAAAAATTTGGAAAAAAAAAGAAAAAAAAAAAATAACCTCAAGAAGGAAGAATTCACTGAGAATTTGGCTTTTACTCAAGCAAAACCATGTATACAGCATTCTTATTACTGCAAAATAGAAACATATTTAGCATAAACAGTTTTCTTTAAAAGGAAACAATATGGAAAAACTATAAAAAATGGTTGATATAAAACATTTACAATGTAATAATTATTGCTAACTCAAAGTTAGTGTGATGCTAATTGATGCTTATAGGAACAAAAGTTTTATGGTTTTAAGAAGTAAGTCAAGGGGCGCCTGGGTGTCTAAGTCTTGGTTAAGCGTCCCACTTCAGCTCAGGTCATGATCTCACAGTTCGTGGGTTCCAGCCCCTCATCGGGGTCTGTGCTATCAGCTTGAAGCCTGGAGCCTGCTTCGGATTCTGTGTCTCCCTCTCTCTCTCTGCCCCTCCCCTGCTCATGCTCTCTCTCTGTCTCAAAAATAAATAAACATTAAAAAATTAAAAAAAAAAAAAAAAAAAGAAGTCAAATTATCTTAAATTTGACTCAGACATTTTGAATGTTTTACTTTATAAGAAAACAACTAAGTGAAAAGGCATTTAGTCTGCTCATCTTTTTTTTTTTAATTTTTTAATGTTTATTTTTTTATTTTTTATTTTTGAGAGAGAGAGAGAGAGAGAGAGAGAGAGAGAGAGAGAATGAAAGGAGACACAGAATCCAAAGCAGGCTCCAGGCTCTAAGCTTTCAGGACAGAGACTGACATGGGGCTCGAACCCAGGAACCATGAGATCATGACCTGAGCTGACATCGGACAGTTAACCGCCTGAGCCACCCAGGCACCCCTAGCCTGCTTGTCTTTAAGGCTTAAGGTTGATAAGACTCATAGCTTCAAATGTGAATCACTGGTCTGTTCCTAATTTGCATCTGAATAAAAATCTACTAAAGTTTTTAGTTGCAGCATGTACTAAAAGTTTATTCCTTCAAATTCTAAGCACACACAACTAATCATATGCAAAAATTCATTTTATCAAATCATATAATTAAGAATATTAGAGTAATTTCCATGATTCTGAACTCATTTGGGAAGGCACAGTATAAAATGCAAGATTTTATTATTTGGTCTACAAATCCCATGAGGCAAAACTTACTATTTTAATTTTTTTCTCCTATGTCCCCTAACTTTTAAAAAAATTTTTGAGAGAGAAAGAGTGCATGCTTGCTAGCAGGAAAGGGCAGAGAGAGATGGAGAGAGAAAAATCTCAAGCAGGCTCTGTGCTGCCAGTGCAGAGCCTGACGTGGGCTCAAATTCACAAACTGTGAGATCATGACCTGAGCTGAAATCAAGAATCAGATGCTTAACTGACTGAGACACCTGGGTGCCCTATGTTCCCTAACTTTAATGTTTCTATATTCTTACAGATATCACTGCATCTGAAAATTTTAAACCACAAATCAAATAACAAAAGTGCTTGTTTCTATCTTAATATTATAGATTAAAACCTATTGAAGATATTCTTATATTTGCTAGCATTCCATCAGAGTAACTAGCAAAACACTTACAATAATCTATCATAATTATAGAAGGTAAAAGTTGAAAAGCTGTAAGTAATATCTATGGTCTTGATGGGTTAAAATAGGTAATGGGGATTAAGGAGTGCACTTTGTGATGAGCACAGGGTGATGTATAAAAGTGTTGAATTACCATATTGTACACTTGAAACTAATATAACACTGTATGTTAGCTAACTGGAGTGAAAATAAAAACTTAAAAAAAAAAAATCTATGATCTCTTCCCCAATACTGAAAAAGACGGAAGCCATTCATTCAACTAAGAAAAATAATTTTTAATAGTTAAGAGATTTTTTAGCCCATTAACTTAACCCAAAGCAATCAAAGGCAATTAAGTTATATTTATATGACATTTATATTTAATAAGGGGTAAAATTTCCTACATCTAAATTTCTATGGGTAGGACATATGACAAATATTATACTGTGATGTATTATATTCCTGCTGTATAGTTCAGAAGAGAGATTGAAAACGTACATCTACTTGGGCTCCTGGGTGGCTCCAATTCTTGACATCGGCTCTGGTTGTGATCTCACAGTTGTGAGTTCAAACCCTGTGTCAGGCTCCATGCTGAGGATGGAGTCTGCTTGAGAATCTCTCTCTTTCCCTCTCTCTCTGCCACTCCCTTGTGCACGTTCTCTCTCTCTCAAAATAAATAAACATGAAAAAACAAAAACCAAACAAACCAACAAAAAAAACCATACATTTACTGATTTCCAAAAGTCAGGATCTTCAGAAATGGGAAAGCAGGAAAAAGACCCAAACTTTGAAGACACCGATTTCCAGGGATCACGTTAAATAAATCAAATGAAGTATTTCTGAGTGTAGGTAAACACAGTTTATTGGAAATGGGGAGTGGGAGATGGTTACTAATTTCAAATATACTATTTCAGTGGCTGATTTTCTTAGAAGAAACAGCTGAGCTTAGATAATGTTCCTGATAAAATCTCTGCTAGATTAACATCTCACACATACCTCCATCTCTTGTCTTTAATTATAATAATACACTAAAGAATCCTTATGGAAAATTTCTTATTCATCTAGAGATAAAATTATACTGGCTGTAAGTTTGAGAAACATTTCCTCCCCATACCTCTCCTGTGTTTGGGTTGGAGCAGAGAATCTTAGCATCTTTTCCACAGCTCAGCAACAATTCAGGATCTGCCATGCTCCAAGCAATTGCCAAAATCCCCCTATAAAAAACACGAGGTGAAGAAATTTTTAATCTTGAGAAAACCAAGTCTCCAAATGATTCCTGCTTAGGCTTTGGAGAAACATACTGCTAATAGAAGTGTAATTTAATATAATCTTTCTGGAAAGCAATTTAGGAATGTGTATGTTCTTTGATCACTGAAAAGATATTCAATCTCCTCTCATAATCAGGGAAATACAGTATAGGAAAAGAACTCAAATTGTTTAAGATTGGCTTTTGCTTCCAACATTATATTTTTAAAAAGTTAAAATTGGGGTGCCTGGGTGGCTCAGTCAGTTAAGAGTCCGACTCGGGGCACCTGGGTGGCTCAGTCGGTTAAGCGTCTGACTTCAGCTCAGGTCATGATCTTGCGGTCCGTGAGTTCGAGCCCCGCATCAGGCTCTGTGCTGACCGCTCAGAGCCTGGAGCCTGTTTCGGATTCTGTGTCTCCCTCTGTCTCTGACCCTCCCCCATTCATGCTCTGTCTCTGTCTCAAAAATAAATAAACGTTAAAAAAAAAATTAAAAAAAAAAAAAAAAAAGAGTCCGACTTTGGCTCCAGTCATGATCTCATGGTTCGTGAGTTTGAGCCCCGCATTGGGCTCTGTGCTGACAGCTCAGAGCCTGAAGCCTGCTTCAGATTCTGTTTGTCTGTCTGTCTCTCTCTCTGACCCTCCCATGCTCATGCTCTCTCTTTGTCTCTCAAAAATAAATGTTAAAAAAAAATTAAAAAGAAAAAGTTAAAATCTTTGTAAAAATTATAAGGACAGTAAGATGTACAGCCTTATATTCCTCACCCTGACTCACTGATTTGGCCACATTTACTTAATGTGTTTCTCTCCCTCTCTCTCTCTCTTCATATATACACTGACCACTTGAGAGTTAATTGCAGATACTATGACATGTCACCCTACACTTATCTCTGAGGATATAAACATTCTTCTATGTAGCCATAATACAATTACATACTAAAAGTATTTATTATTTATATGTAACATTTAAAAATATATAGTCTGGGGGCGCCTGGGTGGCTTAGTTGGTTAAGTGTCCGACTTCGGCTCAGGTCATGATCTCGCGTCGCGGTTCATGGGTTTGAGCCCCACGTCAGGCTCTGTGCTGACAGTTCAGAGTCTGGAGCTTGCTTCAGATTCTGTGTTTCCCTCTCTCTCTGCCTCTCCCCCACTTCATGCTGTCTACCCTTTCTCTCAAAAATAAACATCAAAAAAAATTTTTTAAATAAAAATATATAGTCTATATTCAAATTTCCACAATTGTATCAATGATATACTTTATAACAGTCCTCCCGTTAGAATCTAATCATGCATGTCAAGAATTTCAAGGCATGTCAAGAATGACTTTGAAAGAAATCTGTACATATTTAATATCACATTTTAAAGATCATTTAGGTTCTTACTAAGTATTAAAGACAAAAATATCACAGAATTAAAGAGCTGGAAGGGACCTTAAAGATCCTATAATGTAACTCTTGCATATATTAGAAGGAGAAAATTGAGAAACTAGAGAGTTGATTTGCTCCTAGCACTCAGTATGGTTTTCTGTCTTGCTAAATTATGATCACTCCTAAAACTGGCAGTACAATAAAGTGTTAAGAGCATGGATTCTAGGATCAGAAAGTTTGGGTCGGAAGTAAGCACTTGACTAGTTATGTGACATAGGCCAAGTTTACCTTGCTGAGCCTCAATTTCCGATTTGTAAAATGGGTTAATAGGATCTATACCACAGGTTTGTTATGAGAATTAATCAAGCTAACATTCAAAGTGTTTGTACATTTTACATGTTATATAAATGTTAGTTGTCCTCCCACCATAATGTAAGTTCCCCGAGGGCAGAGATTTTTGTCTGTTACATTACTGAATCTCAGTACAGTGCTTGGTACAGAGCACATGTTCAAGAAGTATGTGTTAAATGAATGAATAAAACCTTATCTAACAGAAAAATATTAAGACTTCTCAGAATCATCCTTTCTTTACTAAAAAGCTGACTGAAGCATAACATCTGAATAGGATTACATTTTTACTGCACTCTTCTCCTAAAGCTAAAGTAGAGGTCACAAACTTTAAGACTTCTTCCAGTGGGAGAAAAGGGATTTAAAGCTTTAATGTATATATCCCTAAATAGGAAAGAAAGCCCCAAAGTACTTAGAAAATATTAGAGCTAGCAAGCTAACTAGCTAGCTAGCTAGCTTTATTTATTTATTTATTTGTTTGTTTGTTTGTTTGTTTGTTTCAGGGCCCCTAGGTGGCTCAGTTGGTTAGGCATCCGACTTCAGCTCAGGTCATGATCTCACAGTCTGTGGGTTCGAGCCCCGCATCAGGCTCTGTGCTGACAGCTCAGAGCCTGGAGCCTGCTTCGGATTCTGTGTCTCCCTCTCTCT
This sequence comes from Prionailurus bengalensis, assembly GCF_016509475.1. Taxonomy (NCBI): domain Eukaryota; kingdom Metazoa; phylum Chordata; class Mammalia; order Carnivora; family Felidae; genus Prionailurus; species Prionailurus bengalensis. The sequence continues at coordinate 138,256,501 of NC_057344.1, read as the reverse complement.
CTGCCCCTCCCCCATTCATGCTCTGTCTCTCTCTGTCTCAAAAATAAATAAACGTTAAAAAAAAAATTTTTTTTAAAAAAGTTAATATTATAAATCTTCTAGGAGAAGCCACAGGAGAAACGTTTTGTGTCACTGAGTTAGATAAAGTGTTTTTTGATAGGTCACAAAAAACACAAATATTTTTTAAACTTATAAATTGGACATAATCAAATTTAAACTTTTGCTTTTTGAAAGACTATGTTTAAGAAAACAAAAAGACTGGGGCAACTGGGTGGCTCAGTTGGTTCAGTGTCCGACTTCAGCTCAGGTCATGATCTCAAGGTTGACGAGTTTGAGCGCTGCGTAGGATTCTGTGCTGACAGCTCAGAGCCTGGAGCCTGCTTCGGATTCTGTGTCTTCTTCTCTTGCTCCTCACCCACTCACACACTGTCTCTCTCTCTCTCTCTCAAAAATAAACAAACATTAAAAAAATTATTAAAAAAAAAAGACTTAATTTTTAAAAAATGTTTATTTACTTTAGAGAGACAGAGAGAGACACAGTGTGAGCTGTCTAGGGGCAGAGAGGAAGACACAGAATCCGAAGCAGGCGCCAGGCTCCGAGCTGTCAGCACAGAGCCCAATATGGGGCTTGAACTCAATGAACCATGAGATCATGACCGGAGCCAAAGTCAGACCGACTGAGCCACCCAGGTGCCCTAGAAAATACTACCATTAAAAGAGATTTGTTTCTTGTTTAAAACCATGAAAAAAATATGTATAAACCCCTGGACACCTGAATATCAATGACAGGAAATGTGCCAAGTTACCAACTAAATTTAATGCTACCAGAATTCACATAAGTAATTTCTCATATCTTTTGATTTTTTTAATTTTTATTAATTTGTAAAGATTTTATTTCTTTAAAGTAATCTCTACACCCAAAGTAGGGCTCAAATTCCATAACCCCGAGACCAAGGGTTGCACACTTTACCCCTCACATCTATGTAGAAAATCTGCACATTTATTAAAATTGAAAGCAGAATAACCCAGCTAATTTCTCAATAATGCTTTTAAACTAAAATAAAAACTTAGAAATAAAACAAACTTTTCAATTGTTGCTTGTAACTGAATGTTATGGAAGACTCTTCATAAGCATGATGACCCTAATAAAGATCAAATTGTATAATGTCATGAGTTGTCCCGAAGTGCTGTGATATACTGGAAATTTGATCTATTAATTATTACATGAAATAAGTAGCGGAAAATCCTTTAACACATTTTTGTACTGTTATAATATGAATTTTTGGGAACAGAAAATGAGATGACTACTGCTTCAAATAAAAACCATTTAACTTTTACAGGATAGAGACAAAGGAGATTCCTTAATTTAAAAATAATTATCTGATAATTCAAAGAAGTAAATATGTTTTTACAAATAAATAAATCAAGTTCCTTAGACGAGCAGCATGATACCTGGCATGATTTTCCAAGACACGGAGTGGAGAGGAAGCAAAGCGAAGATCCCACATCTGGACCACCGGCAATCTATCATCCTCAGAGGCAAGGACCATCTGAGTCGCAACATCAGGATGCCACGCCAACCCAGAGCAATGCATCTGCAGATAGTTAAGGCTCACACTGTATCAATCCTATTACTTTATGAAGAGCCAAAATGAGCTTGAGGAATATGCCTTTGTTGAAACAAACAGTAGAAAACATCAGCTCAGGCTTAGTTTATTTAAAAAAAAAAAAAAAAAAACCCAAACTTAAAACTATTAAATTTTGAACCCTGACAGCTATCTTCACAGCCTGCATTTGGAGATGTCAAGCTATGATGCTTCTTGATTAAATGATTAAATAAAACGATTAAATTTTATTAAACAGTCTTAAAACAGTAGTTTTAAAGTAAAAGGTTGAATGTTTTCAATTCATCTCGCTATTCAATACACATCACCATTCTGGATCAGAATAATTCTGTACCAAAAATGAGTTTACCTGTCAAAATTGTAACTAGGAGGAAAGTTTTATATAAATTTAAATTTAAAACTTTCAGAAAAATGAAAACAGATAAAAGAATATAATAACAAAAAAATCCACACCTTTCCTCTATTTTGCCAAAAAAATCAAGACAAAATGTCTAAAGCAACAACTACCATTTAAATTTTCACATAGAATAAGTTAACATTACTATTGAGAATTACCTGGAAGTTTAGGTCCCACTAAATATTCCAGAAGATGACTGAAATGCTTATTGAAATGCTTTATTCAACTGAAACTTGTTTTAAATTCCTAATTCATTGGAAAACAATACCCTGATGAAATATTCTTCTAAATAGTTTTTTGCTGTTATAGTTAAATTATACATATATGCTCGGATTTAGGCAAACTTATTTCTAAAAATGTCAAACTAAATAATGTAATTAAAAACAAACAAAATAAGGCCCTATATTATGTCTAAATTATTTTATAGCACACTGTCACACAGTATTAAGGAATCTGTAAGGTCAAAACTTTAATGTGCTATACAGCTACATCTACTGGGCAGGTAGGAGAACATTAGCTCACTTTAGCAGTACTTAATGAGAGGAGATGAAGCCAGGAGTTTGGCAACTACAAGTTCATAGTCACACAATTACTAGCAGGAAAAATTTGTGTGTTCTAGAGAAAGCTAAAGATAAAATATTACTTTGAAACAGCTAATAAAATAAAAACAATCAGTATATCAGGGAAGAAACTATTTAATTAACAATCTCTCCCTTCATTATTAATAATATCCAGCATGGTTTATTGGAAACTTTATTATTTTCCCCAAGGAAAAATCTTCTCATTCCAACATGATTGGTCCATGAAAAGACAGGATTTGCCTTTATAAAAATCTGATTTGCTGTCAACACGGACAAACAATATAGAAATACCTACAGCAGAAACATAACATGTTTGTTATAAATCAATCATATACTTACCCTGTTACTATGGTCACTGACTTTGATGATAGGTTCATTTTTTCTAAGATCCCATACAGTGGCCCGGCCACTGGGACTGGCTGACGCTAAAATATGCTGGACTTGTCTGTTCCATGCAATGCAGCTGATATCTTCTGGAGGCTAAAAGGAATAAACTACTAAAAACCATTTCCCAATTACGGTCAAATTTAACTACAAAATCTGATCCTTCTTTTTAAAAAGGGAGTAATTTAAGTCTGACCTCTTCATTCCACAAATTTTTTATATTCATAAGTTCTCAATATATACAATACATCTTAAAGCTCAGATATATGCCACTTCAAGTATATTACCTTGTTTAATATTGTCTCATTCACCAGGCATTTATTAAGCTCCTGCTATAAATCAAGCACTTTTTCTTTACTTTGCAACTGCCACAAGGTAGATAATGAACTACAAAGTAGACGGTGATCAGTATGACAGACAACTAGGGAGAACAAAAGTTACAGCCTAGACCACTAGAAGAATATCTTTATAAATGGGAGATCTTATGCTACCATTATGCTACCTCTAAGATTGCCAAAATGCTGGGGTCCATTATAAGATAAACTTCAAGGAGGCAAGTGGAGGATTGTTCTCTCTTAACTTATTAGAAATACATAGGAAAGGGATGGAGTTGTTTTTTTTAAAGATTTAGTTTCCTTTCTAGTCTATGATTTTTATTCTGTGGTTGGATATTGTCAAAATACTACACAATACAAAATACTATACTATATATAATACTATATCTGAAAAAACTACCAGAGACTTGTCTATTTTATTCACTACTATATGTCAAGTACATCAAACAATATCTGGTGTTAGGCACTGAATAAATATTTGCTGTTGAGGACTCACTGATACCTTGAAGAAACACATTTACTAAGACTGTACTTTACAATACCTAAGGAAAATCAATAACAACACTGATTTTAAACAAATATATTTTGTGTGGAAAAAAATGAAATAAGTGTTGAAGAACTGACTTTGGTTATTTTGATTACATTAAAATCAACACAATACCTGTGTTTTCGCTCCTGGTGTCATTGGAGTTGCAAAATTGTTGAGATCCCAAATGTAGATTTCAGATTCATTAGCACCAGAGGCTACCAGATTAGTCTGCAGTAAGAAATAATTAATAACTAAACAGCATTTAAGAATAATTAAGAGAACTCAGAATTAACTGTTCAGAGATGGAAAGATCTAGGAGTTTTAGGGCACACAACTTTTCTGTTTAATTAAAAAAAGCAGAACTCAAGAATTCCTAAATACTATGCATAGTAATCTGAAACTGTGATAGTGTTTTATTTTTGTTTTTAATTAAAAAAAATTTTTTAACGTTTATTTATTTTTGAGAGACAGAGAGATGGAGCACAAGCAGGAAAAGGGTAGAGAGAGAGAGAGAGAGACACAGAATCTGAAGCAGGCTCTAGGGTATGAGCTGTCAGCACAGAGCCTGATGCGGGCTTGAACTCACAAACTAAGCTGAAGTCAGATGCCTAACTGACTAAGCCACCGAGGCACTCCATGAAACTGCAATGATGTTTTAGAGACGTGTATTATAAAATTCTACTTCATTCACAAGATAACATGTCTACTGACATGATAAGACATTAAAAAAATAATTATATGGATAAATTCTTAAACAATCATGCAACCATATGGGGATTATCATTTCTGCATCCCTAGAAGGGGATCTGATTGTAAAAGGCAAAAACAGACAAAACCAATTATTGCTTTCAGACCAATAACTGAATCCTAAAATAACAGCATCTATCTACAGATACCTCAAAGCCAGCTTCTGGAGCCGGACCAATACAGGGCTACAAAAATCTCTTGTCTTAAATCCTCATGTATTTCTAGTTCATTTACACTCAATCTTGCTCTGGGAGGCAGTATTTCTAGGTTATCTCTGTTGCATACCTTAAGGATCAACAATACCCTAAAACTGTGATAGGAAGTACAGAAAGATAATGAGTTTCATATATTGACTTTCATCCCTTATTATTCATTCTTATTATAAATTCTTCTCTGATGGACCATCATGTAACTATGGAAATAGAGGAATTCTATGGTTGTAGTCACCTATAATACAACACACTAACCGATAATCAGCAGTTGTTTCATTAGCAAAAGAACTAGCTATCTAACCTAAAAAGTAGGTACCGTAAACTATAGAAATGAAGTTTGGGTTTCTGTATTTCTGTATCCTAAGTACCTATTTATAATACAAGAAAAATAACTATTTTAAACTTATTTGAGAGCGAGCATGAGCTGAGGAGAGGGGCAGAGAGAGGGGGAGAGAGAGAGAGAAAGAAAGAGAGAAAAAGTGAATCTTAAGCAGGCTCCACACGCAGTGTGGAGCCCAACTCAGGGCTCAACCCCACGACCCTGGGATCATGACCTGAGCTGAAATCAAGAATCAGAAGCTCACCCCACTGAGCCACCCCAGTGGCCCCATTTTAAACTTTCTTAGGATAACATTTATGTTTTGGTTGTTATGCTCTACTATCCTATTAATTCAAGATCTTTACTAACCAATACATCTATATAGTTAATATTCAGTAATGTTTATGATGGCAACAGTAGACTAACTCTTGTCTACCCATTAGATTTGCACTGTATTTGTGTAATTTTCTAATTATTTGATAGAGCAGTAATCGCTGTCATGAATACAAAGTTTTTCAATTAATAAAACAGAGGATTAACCAGACACCACAGCACTAGCCTAATGCTGAACTAGCACAAACTTTTAAAAGTCATTGTTCCCAACCTCTGGAGCTCCTAATGTTTAATAAAAAATATCCTCAGATGGCATTACAGCTCCAGATTTGTAGAATTAAACCCATCAGCCTTATCCCCTCCATAGAATTATTATCATTTACCCTGATCCCAACTCTGAACCCTCCATTCTTCAAAAAAATACACTCACTCATCAACCTGCACAGGCACACATTTTTAGCTTTCAATTCCAAGACTGAGGCATAGTAGATTTATATTCTTTTTTTTTTTTAATGTTTATTTATTTTTGAGAGAGACAGAGAGAAACAGAGTGTGAGCAGGAGAGGGCAGAGAGAGAGGGAGACACAGAATCTGAAGCAGGCTCCAGGCTCTGAGCTGTCAGCACAGAGCCTGACATGGGGCTCAAACTCATAAACCATGAGATCATGACCTGAGGTGAAGTCAGATGCTTAACCAACTGAGCCACACAGGCACCCCTCATATTCTTATTTCAAATAAGCAGCACATATCTCAAGAATTATGAATAAATGTCAAAAGTCTAACCTGGAAAATATTCACATCCAAGGCTCTTACTGGGCCGGTATGCTTGTCATTTTGGGCAATCACAACTTCCTTGTCTCCAGCTATAATTTTAGAAGGATCATAAAGAATAATATTTCCATTTTCACCACCTGCAATCAGAACTCCAGAGACATTTCCTTTGGAATCCATCTTATAAGGCCCCCAAATCAAGTTGTGGTACCTTTAAGAGAAAATAAGTAAATGACTCATTTTTTAAGTCAAATAACTACAGAAAAGAATTTGAAATTACGTATTTAATTCCTATGTTTTCATAAATAATCTAAAAACACTGCTTTTCCTCTATTCCTGGTAACTGTGCATGACTTGGTGAAATAGCATTTTAGTTTTTATTTGTATTCATATGTGCATATTTGATTTTATAATCTTAAAGAGTAAAAACTTTTTGGTAGAGGTAATATAGTATCACAAAGTATACCTGATTTGTGTGTCAAAATATATGGGCTTAAGAATGGTTTTACCATTTAGAAACTGTGAGACCCTGGGTGAGTTACTTAATCCTCCTAAGCTGCTTTTAGTTCACCTGTAAAATAGAGCTAATAACCATTTCCCTTGATATTGTTTGATTACAGAAGTACTCACTGACAAGTGGTCTGTTAAATAGTAAAGGTGTTAAAGGAGTTATATGGAATTTTCTTTATGTATATATGTGTGTGTGTGTGTGTGTGTGCGTGTGTGTGTGTGAATTTTTAAGTTTACTTATTTATTTAGAGAGAGAGATAGAGTACAAGCAGGGGAGGGGCAGAGAGAGAGGAGAGAGAGAATTCCAAGCAGGCTCTATGCTGTCAGTGCAGAGCCCGACACGGGGCTCAATCTCACGACCTGTTAGGTCTGACCTGAGTCGAAATCAAGAGTCAGACACTTAACCAACTGAGTTACCCAGGCGCCCCTGAAATTTTCTAAGAAAAGTAATGTATTATGACAGTGGAAAAATGACATCAAAATTATGTCTATTATGACAAGTGCCCCCACTGGTGGACAATAAAAGATTATAGTTTGAAAGGAGATGAAATATGAAGGTGGCATGAGGTATATAATGAAACAAATGGTGGTGAGTAGAAAACCTGATAGACAAAATGCATCTGAAGCTCCCATCACAGAGGAGGGCTCTGAAGATGAGAGGTCCATTGAGACTTCATGATTTGAGCTATGTGAAGTTATGTTAGCTAGGGTACAATCTCTTCACCAAAATCTGCCAAACTACTGAGACAATAAAGCATATTTTACTACTCAGATGAAAGGGTTCTTTTTCTGCATTACAATAGGGTGTTAAGTACTTGGAAAGGCGATCCAAATAACACTGTATCAAAAATCATGTCAATAAAAATCTCTGTGAAATGTTTTTAAATATAGATAAGTACAAGGAAAAAATAAAAATAACCTACCATTCAGAGATAATCCTATTAACATCTTAATATTATCTTAACAACATCTTAATATTATCCAACCACTCCTTTTTTTGACCATACTTCTCCTTTTTTTGTAAACAGGTGAGATAAAGGAGGTAAAAGAAAGTATGTCTACTGTATCATGAGGAAAAAAACTACTGGAAAAGAGCCTTTCCCTCCTGTCCCACACATCAGTCAGAAATAAAAAAGTATTTTACTTCCACAGAAATTCACTCATATAGGGAGGGAGGCAGGCAAACCATAAAAGACTCGTAAACACAGAGAACAAACTGAGGGTGGATGTGGGGGTGGGGGAGAGGGGAAAATGGGTGATGCACATTGAGGACACTTGTTGAGATGAGCACTGGGTGTTGTGTGTAAGAAATGAACCATGGGAATCTACCCCAAAACCAAGAGCACACTTTATACACTCTATGTTAGCCCATTTTAGAATAAATTATATTAAAAAAAAAATAGAAATCTACTCATATACTTTTTCTCAAAATATTTCATGTAATTGATGGTATTCCTTGCAGTTTCTAATAATACCTTATTTATAGATAAATTAGCCATCAACCACAACATAATAATCACAACCATAAATAATGTGAATTTAAGATTAATCAACCTCATACCTGTGAGAAGAAGAGAAAGTGGCACAAGATTTCATATCCAAGGATGGATCAGAAAGGTCTAATTCAAATATCTCAAGGGAAGCATTGGTACTAAATGTGGCATCCAGCTGCTGAGCAGATGTTCCTATAGAAAATACATTTATGGTGAGTACACATGCAAAACTAAAAGACTTGGAGAAAACCATACAAAACAGAAATTAAATGCATGTTTTTCAATTATCTCACTCATGAATGCTGCATTAGTGACTAAAATCTCAGGATATGTGCCATTGAACAGATGCTTAAATTACTACAGCAATGAGATTCTGACACAAGGCTTAGAGATAATGCTTCTAAGAGTGGGTAGTGAAGATAATTTTTTAAACATGTAGATGTTTATTATTTACAATGTCCGCTTATAGCTACAAATGATGTAACTCTTCATATAAAAATGCTAGCATCAAAACTGTTCTTCATTCATTCAAATCAATACTTAGCTTTTTTTTTTTTTAACATGTTATCTATCGTGCTTAACACTGGAGGAATAATGATGAAAGAACTCTTATGAAGTGGGGAACACACTATAAATGTAACATACCATGATTAATGCTATAATGAACAAGGTGCTAAGGAAACAGAGGAAGGTCACTGAACGCAGTTCACAAGGAGGATGGAGGTATCCTGCTAGGGAAGGAGAGGCTTTCTAGAGGAGATGAAGCTTAATATGAATCTCAAAAGGACAGGCACGGATAGGCCAAATGTGGAAAAGAAGAAATAAGTGACTCCTACTATGTTCTCTCTGTTGAACTTACCTGTAGCTAGGTAAATGGGATGATTCTGGGCAGGGCTCCAGGCCTGCATGGCTGTACGGTCTACTTCCTTTAACTTCATCCTGCTAAAGAGAATATTTTATATAGAAATAAACTGAACATGTCAAAACATAGAGGGGCGCCTGGGTGGCTCAGTCGGTTAACTGTCCGACTTTGGCACAGGTCATGATCTCACGGCTCGTGAGTTCGAGCCCCGCGTCAGGCTCTGTGCTGACAGCTCAGAGCCTGGAGCCTGTTTCAGATTCTGTGTCTCCCTCTCTCTCTCTCTGACCCTCCCCCATTCATGCTCTGTCTCTCTCTGTCTCAAAAGTAAATAAACGTTAAAAAAAAATTAAAAAAAAAAAACATAAGACATTTTTTTACATAGAAATACACTTAACTAATGACTACATCATTAGAATGTTCAAATGCCAATAAATCAAACTGGTTTCGGTATCATTTGTCAGGAATGTTCAATATTAGAAAGAAGAAAAACTTGTTAAATTATATTGAGACAAATATAGGGCTTTTCGAATTGTTTACAAATTACAGTCCTTCAACTGAAAAATCAGTCTGAAAAAAAAAAAAGAAAACAATACAGAGTGAGGGACTAACTTTGCTACACAATATACTTCTCAGGTAAGGACAGGTGGCGGTACATCAGGGGCCAGAGAAGGCACGCAATAAACAAGGTACATCTTCTGAAAGCAGGATTACTAAATTGCAACAGCAGTTTTAGAAATTAATTTTAAATTAAAACAGGCTAATTTCAGAGAAGAATGTAGTAACATCACAGATTTTAAAGATAAATTTAGCAGAAATTTTAAATAGCCAGTCACTCCAAGGTATGGTTCCATATACCACTAGTTTATGTATTTTCTGTTAAAGTTACTTTGGTAGAAAAATACTGTGCTGTAGTTTAAAAAAAAAAATTGTTATTATACATAAATATATCACATGGCACAGTATTCCACTGTAAGATGTACCATAATTTACTCACTTCGTCCACTACTGGTGAACACTGGAGTTGTTTTTAATCTTTTGCTATTTTTACAAACAATGCTGAAATAAATAGCCATATGTACATGTTATTCCATTCATGGGCCAGGATAGCTATAAATTTCCAGAAGCAAAACTACTGGGTTAAAGATAACGCAATTCTGGGGCACCTGGATGGTTCAGCCAGTTAACCGGCGGACTCTGGATTGTGGCGCAGGTAATGATCTCGCAGTTCATGGGTTTGTGAGTTGGAGCCCCGCAGTGGGCTCTGCACCTGCTTGGGATTCCCTCCTTCTCTCTCTGCCCCTTCCCCACTCATGCTCACTTTCTCTCCCTCTCAAAAATAAGATTTAAAACCTTAAAAAGAAAGATAAATGCAACTGTAACATTGATGGTTATTGTCAAGTTGCTCTCCATAATCACTATACTGTTTCACACCCTCTACCATCTTACAAGAGGAACACTTTTAGATTTTTACCAATGATAGATGAACAATGTTTACTCTTAAGTAGTTACAATTTGCATTTCTGATACCATAATGTTGAGCATCTTTTTATAAGGTTATGGGCCATCCATAATACACCTTTTCTGTCTATCCTTGTCTATACTTCTTGCCTATTTTTCTACTGAGTTGTCTGTCAGACTTTATTTTTTTATTTTGGTTACAATTTTTTTCTTACCTTTCACAAGATTTTGATTCTTTTTCTTAATGTTTATTTATTTTGAGAGAGAGAGAGAGAGAGAGAGAGAGAGAGAGCGAGCATGAGCAGGGGAAGGGCAGGGCAGAGAGAGAGGGAGATAGAGAGAATCCCTCGGACCTTAACTGTGAGATCATGATCCGAGCCGAAATCGAGTTGTACACTTAACCAACTGAGCCACCCAGGCGCCCCAAGATTTTGACTTAAAAAAAAATAGATTTATCAGAGCTGTTTCAGGTTCACAGAAAAACTGAGTGAAAAGTATAGAGTTCATGGGGCGCCTGGGTGGCGCAGTCGGTTAAGTGTCCGACTTTAGCCAGGTCACGATCTCTCGGTCCGGGAGTTCGAGCCCCGCGTCAGGCTCTGGGCTGATGGCTCAGAGCCTGGAGCCTGTTTCAGATTCTGTGTCTCCCTCTCTCTCTCTGCCCCTCCCCCATTCATGCTCTGTCTCTCTCTGTCCCAAAAATAAATAAACGTTGAAAAAAAAAATTTAAAAAAAAAAAAAAAAAAAGAAAAGTATAGAGTTCTCACATACCTCTCTACCTTCTCCCCCATCCCCCTCCCCTCACCCCATCCCAGCCTTTCCCACCATAAAACTGTCCTGTACCACAGTAGTGTATTTGTTACAACCAACCTATGTTGGTGTATTACTATCAAGCAAAGTCCACGGTTTACTTTAGGGTATACTCTTTGGGTTTTGACAAATGAATAATGACACATATCCACCTACCCACAGTTATAGTATCATTCAGAAGTTTTCCTGCCCTAAAAATTCTGTGTTCCACCTCTTTATCCCCCTCCTCTCCCCATCCCACCTCCTCCTTCCTGCCAACCACTGATCTCTTTCCTCTCCTCATACTTTTGCCTTTTCTAGAATGTCATTTAGTTATAATTAGATAGTATGTAGCCTTTTGAGATTGGCTTCTTTCACTTAGCAACAGGCATTTAAAATTCTTCCCTTTTTGTGACTTGATAATTCATTTCTTTTTATCATGGAAAAATATTCCATTGTATGGAGGTACCATGAATTAGTAGTCACATTTATCATTTTTTAAAAAATGGTGTCTGAATTTTGATGAACTATGAAGGCCTTTTGCATGCCAAGGTTATAAAGAAATTCACCCATATTTTTCTTCTAGGCAAATTCATTTGTGGCTTTTCTTTTAAATTTTGACTCAGGTCCTGTTATACAATGTATGTTCATAGTTTATTTTTTTATTACAAAACTATTGAAAAGTCTATCTTTTTCCTACTAATTTTAAGATAATCACTTTTATCATGTACTAAGTTCCTATATTTAGGTTTATATTCCTATAGGTATTATGATGTAGATTAGGATTTATATTCCTGTATATATTTAGGTTTATTCCTGGATTTCCATTCCTTATGTCCATCTGCTATTTATTTACATGCTAGCACTCCACTGTTTTAAATACTAAGGCTTTACAGAAGTATGATTCCAATAACCTCTATCCATTGCTTTTCTCCCACCCTATTTTTTTTTTTTTTTTTGCTATTATTACTGTTTATTTTACTACATAAACTTCAGAATAGTTCTTGTCTAATTCCAGAAAAAAAGAGAATGTTAATATGTTTCCTGAATCTGCATCAAATTAATAAACTTATGGTCAGGGGCGCCTGGGTAGCTCAGTCCGTTAAGCATCTGACTTCAACTCAGGTCCTGCCCTTGTGGTTCGTGAGTTCAAGGCCCACATTGGGCTCTGTGCTGACAGCTCAAAGCCTGGAGCCTACTTTGGATTCTGTGTCTCCTTTTCTCTGTGCCCCTTCCCCACTCATGATCTCTCTCTCTCTCTCTCAAATACAAACATTTAAAAAAATTAAAAAATAATAATAAATTTATGGAGAAACTGACATAATGCAGAATCTTCCCAATAAGACCATGTTGCCTTTTAAGTCTTCTTTTTTTATCTTTCAGTATTATTTTAAGCTTTTTGACATATTGGGTTTGTTTATTCCCAAGTATTTTATGTTTTGGTTTGTTTGTAAATGTGGCTCACCCCTAACCCACCCCTATTACATAGACTGTCTTCTTGTTATTGTTATACAAAGGCTAGTAGTATTTGTACTACCATATTAAACAGTAGCAATAACAGTGGGATTTCTTGTTCCTTTCTTTAGTGGAAAAGCCTACTATATCACCATGGAGCATGACTTTAGGATTTGAAATACACATACATATGCACATATAGATATAAATATATATAATGTAAGGAAATTAGCCATCGATTACTATTTTATTCAATGCTATTTATAAAGACCAGGTATTAAATTCTGTCAAACGCTTTTTATTGGGTAATCAGAATGAACAGATTCTTCTTCTTAGGTCTATCACTGAAACAAATTATACTAACAGATTTCTTAATATGGACCATCTTTTTGTACCTTGAATAAACTTCTCATGATGTATTTCTACTAACGTGTTGCTAGATTCCATTTGTTTAACAGAATTTTGCTTCTAGAGTTGTGAGACTGAGTCTATTCTTCTTTTGTGCAATCTTGTCACGTTTTGATACCAATGTTATAACACTTGAGTCATAAAAAAAGTTTTCCTTCTTTTTCTATGCTCTAAAACAACTTCAATAACAGCATTGGAATTATTGGTTCTTCAAAGATTTAGCAGAATTCTCTCATGAAACATGTGGGCTGGGTACTTTTGAAGGTCTTTTATGGAAATTGATCTATTTGAATTTCCTTTATACAAAGTCATTTTTGTAAATTATATTTTCCTATGATAATCCTTTAATTTTTTTTCTTTACGGATTTTCTCATTATTTCAGACTTGAACAACATAGACTCACGATTCAATTTATGCTATTTATGTTTATTAGTCTTTATTACATATATTTGTGTTTTGCTTCCCCCTACCCTCCTCTTAGTAATTGATCAGCTTAGCTAGTGACTTGTTTATTTTCAAACAGCCAATTTAGTAGTTTAGTAGTCCTTTTTGTTTTCTAATTCATCAGTTTCTTTTATTTGTATTAATTCCTTCCTTCTACTCTCTTTTCATTTACTTAGATCTTTTCCTAACTTTCTAAGTTAAATGCTTAACCCACTCATTTTTGTTACTTATTTTTTGTAAGTATTTAAGGCTTTGAATTTTCTCTGAGTAATGCTTTAGCTAGATTACATATATTTCTTGTATTTTCATCACTATGGTCATCTACATATTTTGCGATTTCCATTTGTAGTCTCCATTGATCCAAGAGTTGACTGAATTTAATATGCAAGTGGAAGGGTCTTTTACTGCATTGTGATTTTTTTTATAGTATCTCTCCTTTCTAAAATTTATTGAAGTTTTCTTTGGGGCCTATATAGAAGGTTTTGTAAATGTTTCATGAGATCTAAAAAGAACAGGTACTCTGTTTTCAGGATCAAGATCAATATATATTAATCGAATCTACTCTATTGACTTAATTGTTTAGGTTGTCTACAGCCTTACTGTTTTTCCATTTGATCTGTCCCGGACCAAGAACAGTGAATTAAAGGTCACTACTACTAATGTATTTGTGCTTATTTTTCCTGTTATCTCCCGAAAGTTGCTTTGTTATTTAACACATAGTTATTTGGTTGACAGGTATTCATAATATTAAATGTTCACTGTCAAATACACATTTATAGCTTTGTATAGTATTGCTCTTCATTTTAAATAAGGCTTTGGGTCTGAATTCCACTTTATCTCATATTAAGACCCACATGAGGGGTACCTGGGTGGCTCAGTCAGTCAAGCATTCGGCTCTTGATTTCAACTCAGGTCATGATCTCGCACTTTGTGGGACTGAGCCCAGCAATGGGCTCTGTGCTGACAGTGCGGAACCTCCTCGGGATTCTCTCTCTCCCTCTCTCTCTCTCTGCCCCTCTCCTGCTCACGTTTCACACTGTCTCTCAAAACTAAATAAATAAAGAGGGGCGCCTGGGTGGCTCAATCGGTTAAGCACCCGACTTCGGCTCAGGTCATGATCTCGCTGTCTGTGAGTTTGAGCCCTGTGTCGGGCTCTGTGCTGACAGCTCAGGGCCTGGAGCCTTCTTCAGATTCTGTGTCCCCCTCTCTCTCTGCCTTTCCCCTGCTCACACTCTGTCTCTCTCTCTCTCAAAAATGAATAAACATTAAAAAAAATTTTTTAAATAAAGAGAGTTTGTGTGGGATTGAGGAGAGGGGCAGGGGGTGGAGTGGAGAAGAGGGAGATGAGAGAGAGAGAGAGAGAGAGAGAGAGAGAGAGAGAGAGAGGAGCCCCACACAGGGCTTGATCCCCCATGACCCTAGAATCATGACCTGAGCCCAATCAAGAGTCAGATGCTCAACCGAGTCTTCTAGGTGCCTCTGCCCTTTTCAATTTTGAGCCACTTTGTTTTCACTGGCTGTCTTCAATACAGAAAAAAAAGAAATTTCAGATTTTGCTTAGTGATCCAATTTGAACATTTTTCAATAGATTAGCTAATAAGGCCATATAAAATTTACTGATATAAGTCTTTTCTTCCTGATTTAACAGGTATGATTGCTTAGTTCTATATTATTTTGCTATGTTTGGTTTTATAATTTAGAAATGTACTTTCCCTGTTGTCCATATTTGTGTATTTATCATTTTTCTGATAATTAGTATGACTTGTATTTTTGTTCTCATAAGTACTTCTGGTTCTATCTTAATAATTTAAAACAATATTATTTAGGGGCATCTGGGTTGCTCAGTCAGGTAAGTGTCCGACTTCAGCTCAGGTCATGATCTCGTGGTTTGTGAGTTCGAGCCCTGCATTGGGCCCTGTGCTGACAGCTCAGAGCCTGGAGCCTGCTTCAGATTCTGTGACTCCCTCTCTCTCTGCCCGTCCCCACTTGCTCTCTGTCCTGTCTCTCTCAGAAATATATAAGCATAAAAAAAACCCCAGTATTATTTAGTACCATTAATCCTCTATTTCTTTACACCGTAATTACTGTGAGCACTAATGAAATCAGTTTTCATAATCTTACTGCCCCTCTTGTACTCCACAGTTATTACAGTCAATAGTATTATCTTTCTCGGTGTTTACCTTTGTACTGTTAAATATGCTTACACCTCCACTAACTGACTTGTCAGCTTTAAATAACGTCCTTTGACTCCCAGCTATTACAGATGAGGCAACCCATTAACTTATTCTACCTCCAATTTTTTTCTTACTTCCCACTTCTCTTAATTTTTTAGTTTTATAATGAATTCCTACATTATCAGATATTGAACATATACACTTTATTCTTTCTTCCTTATTCCCACCTTTGTTTTAGTCTCGGGTTTGCAGTTAAATATATTCAATGCTCTCCAAGAGTACTTTTGCCAACTTTCTCATTCATTTCTAGAGAATAAAGTTCATCCTCCAGTAGTTTCCTTACGAGGGCCTAAGATTAACGATATGCCCTGGGTCTTACATGTTCAAATTGTTTATACATGAAGAGTATTTTACAGATGATAAAAATGAAGGCACAGAAAGATTAAATAATTTGTACGTGCTAGCAAGGGACACAGCCAAAACTGGAACTCAGAAGTTTACTTCCAGAGTCCAAGCTCTTACTTGTTACCTTAACAAATTCAGGTATTCGATTTTAATCATAGAAGGCATGCTAACATTTAGAAGAAATACTGACAAAACAACTAGGATGCAGGAGGACACTGAGAGAAGGAACGTATTTTAGAAACCGTGCTAGGTTAGGCAAGAGTGGATTAGGAGGTTGCATCACGTGGTTAAAAGTAGTAGAGCCTTTGGAGTCAACACTAGATTTGACTG
Organism: Prionailurus bengalensis; assembly: GCF_016509475.1. Classification (NCBI taxonomy): domain Eukaryota; kingdom Metazoa; phylum Chordata; class Mammalia; order Carnivora; family Felidae; genus Prionailurus; species Prionailurus bengalensis. Next base: position 138,239,943 of record NC_057344.1, on the reverse strand, counting down.
TTGGCTGTGCTACTTATGATACTTTGGACACACTGTTTAACCTCTCTGAGCCCCACTTGTAAAATAGGGACAAAAGAGACTACTTCATGGGATGTTGTGAAACTTAAATGAGATGATATATTTGAAATACGAGGCCAAACACAGTGCCCAGCACATAGGTTAACATGAGTTTTAATACGCTAACTACTTTTTAAAATTATTACTATCATGAGATTAACCAAGAAAACCATACATCTAGTTTCCTAAGACTATTGTGAAAAAAAGGGCAAAATCTCAATTTTCTAAGAAGTGAAAAAGAGGCCTATTTTCTATATATGAAATGTCCTCTTCCTCTGAGCCAACTGTCTTTAATAACAAGTTCAAGTCCCAGTTCCTTCGTAAGTACCCTAATGATCCAATACACAATTATCTAAATAATCTCTTAACTGTCTATACCACTTTAAACATATTATAATAAAGTATCTTATTCTATCTTAAAACTTTATAACACTCTATTAGTACCTATTGTTACATCTTTTTCCACTGCCTTTTCACCAACTGTTTTATATGGCATCTTGTCTCACTAACTAGACAAATAATGTCTTTTTTCAATAAAAAATTACAACTTTTACCCTTTCTGGACTCAAAATTGCTTAGCACAGGGTGAAGTAGATACAAAGGTTTGCTTGTTCAATTTTAAATGTTTATTAGGGAAATACAAAAAGAGTGATGAGCTAGAAAGATTACTTTCAGGTAAAACATTTAATTTTTAAATTCTTTTTTTTTTTTTTAATTTTTTTAACGTTTATTTATTTTTGAGACAGAGACAGAGCATGAAGGGGGGAGGGGCAGAGAGAGAAGGAGACACAGAATCGGAAGCAGGCTCCAGGCTCTGAGCCATCAGCCCAGAGCCCAACGCGGGGCTCGAACTCACGGACCGTGAGATTGTGACCTGAGCCGAAGTCGGATGCTTAACCGACTGAGCCACCCAGGCGCCCCTAATTTTTATATTCTTAAGTGTTTAAAAGAAAAAAATAACTTTACTAACTTTAACTTTTCTTATTTAAAAACTAGGGAGGGGCACCTGGGTAGCTCAGTCAGTTAAGGGTCAGACTTTGGCTCAGGTCATGATCTCATGGTCCATGAGTTTGAGCCCCGTGTTGGGCTCTGTGCTGGCTGCTTTGAATTCTGTGTGTCCCTCTCTCTCTTTGCCCTTCCTCTGCTCTCGCATTCTCTCTCTCTCAAAAATAAATAAACATTAAAAAAAAACACTTTTTTTTTTAATAGGGAAAAATACTACTAGGGTAAAAAGAGGTTTTTTAAAAGGGTAAAAAAGTTTGTTTTAAAAAAAGATTTTATAAAGTGTCTTAGAATAATTTCTAAAAGTGAAAACAAAACAATCATGTATATTAAAAAAAAAAAAAACAACTAAACTGAACTACAGTATGTCTAAGAGCAAAGGTACAACAGAGGATACCTGATTCATGAACACTTAGTTAATGTGTAACATTTACTGAAAGAGAAAGAGACAAATTCATAAGCACATAAAATGGTTAAGTGGAAATTCAAAACATTTATAAAAGTCTACGTCTTGTCCTTGGCACTCAATGTTCCACTAGATGCAGTTCCACTTATTAACTTGTACTGAACACAAGGCTTCAATACCAGCTACTTTTTTTTCCCCCCAATCACTACAACAATGGCCTGGAACTACCTTATGTGGTCTGAATCTAATTAAATAAGAATACCATAATCTACCCACTGCAATCATTCTTAAAACACTAAGACTGCTATGAAAATACAACTTGCATATTTCCTTTTCTTAGAAATGATCCTTTAGTTGTAATTAATTTTCTTAAAAATCTGAAGAAGGCTTAGATTAAACCAAGTGTACTTCCCCGAGTGAAGACTTGCTTTAAAAGCTTTGTGCAATTTTTTTTCAATATCAAATGTGATAAGAATTCACACTATGCAGACTTATTTCATTCAAGACTATTTTACACAGAACAAAATCATTCTTATAATACAAAAAGAAAAGTGTGAGGACAGTGGCTTTTTCACATATGACATCTATAAGACAATATCTATGGCGTAACAGTTTAGGGTATGGAGTCCAGAGCCAAACCCTCAGTTTAAATCCCAGCTCCATCATGTCCTAGGCTCTGGCTTTAGGCATGTACCTTTACCTGTTGTGTGCCTTGGCTACCCATTTGTTAAAATAAGTATAATAAAAGTATGTATAAGAAGGGTTGTTGTGAGAATTAAATAAGGCATTACACAGAGGCCTTAGAACAGTGCCTGGCACATAGTAAATGCATGCCTGTAAATGTCAGCTACTGCAAAAGTCACAATTTAAAATGTGTATCCCAAAGAATACACCTGAAGAATAATTTATGTTTCAGACTAGAACTCTTATTTTTTTGTCCAAGTTTCTCCCTACAACATGCACGTAGTTAAATGCATGCAATTTAGTGGAAGCTTTTCTCTTTCCGCTCATTTTCTAGTTGCTAATTTTGTAAAGCAATACTAAACTCCAACAGTACTATTTTCTCAAACATACCAATCTTACAATGCTCCATACAGAGATGACCCATTCTTCAGAAAGTAAAAAGTAGAAGAGTTTATGGAAATGGAAATTCTGACTCTCAAACCAGGAATACAATCTCTAGTTGGGACTGCCTTATTAAAAATCCATCTTGTGTGGGCAAATATCTCACCATGGATGGACAAATTTGTTCTAGAGGATTTATTGTTATCGATGTTCTAAGGCTCATTTCACTCAACCAAAATCACATCAAAGAGCCAACTGTGCACTGAACTAAATGGTGCCATACTTATCTAGAATCTAATAAATAAAACATTTTGAACTAAAATTAACCTAAGAATGACAACATTTCTGGGGCGCCTGGGTGATCCAGTCGGTTAAGTGACTGACTTCAGCTCAGGTCATGATCTTAACCGTGTGTGGGTTCGAGCACCGCATCGGGGTCTGTGCTGACAGCTCGGAGCCTGGAGCCTGCTTCAGATTCTGTGTCTCCCTCTCTCTCTCCCTGCCCCTCCCCGGCTTGTCCTCTGTCTGTCGGTCTGTCTATCTCTCTCTCTCTCTCAAAAATAAATAAAACATTAAAAAAAATTTTTTTAAGAATATTTCTAAAAACACTGTAAAAATCAATTTAATAATACCACTTGACAAGAATTTCTAAACTTCATGAAATTACATACAAAATTTTGTGTGTATTTAAAGTAGGCTTCTTTAAGTACCCCCACACAGGGCTAGAACTCACCACCCTGAGATCAAGACCTGCTGAGATAGACGCTCAACCAACTGAGCCATCCATAAGCCCCTGTGCAGTGCATTTTTCTAGGAAGGTGATCCAATGCTTTCCTCAGGTCCTCAAAAGGGGCTGTAATTCCAAAAAATTAAGAATCACTGCTCTTTACAGTTACAAATTTCTTTCTTTTCTTACGTTATTAGTTTCAAAAAGAACCTATGTATCTAAAATTAGGCAATATAATTCTTAATCCATTCCAATGTCACATTTCCCAAACAACCTTGGATGTGTGTAACATTAATTCACAACTACAAAAACACTTCAGGTTATCCAAAAGTTCTTAGAGTCTACAAACCTTCCCAAGGTCTATTTAATCAAGAGAAAGAGCACAGAAGAACCACTAAAAAACGATGAGTAAACTTCAGCCAATCCCAGAACAATCAGTATGTACAGAAAACGTAGGACGGTATGATAGAAGAGCAAGGCTCTGATTATTGATTGAATACAGTTACAATTAGCGACAAACACAATCACATTTCAGTTTTCTGTAGTTAGAAAGCAGTTTTGGAGAAAGGATTTATCACAGACCATCACTGCAACTTCAGAAAGACTAAATAAAATTAGTTGCTTATGTTCACATAAAAGTTCATAATGCCCACAAGCCCACGCAATATTTTGATTTATTTTTCACCTGCCCTGTAACTTGATCTCTCATCATAATAACTTATTAGCAAAAACATACAACACTTTTTGACATTTCCTTCGAGGAATAGACGGCAACTGGTAACTATCCTTAAAATAATCCACTCCTGGTTCAATGACAGTAGCTTCCAGTTAAAAACCTATGAACCTTTAAATCTGGCAACAGTTCAAATACAAACAAAAAAATCATAACCAAACTAAAATGAACCAAAGTGATCCTGAGGTTTGCTTCCTTCCCTCGCCCTTGGGGCCCGCACCTCTTTGTGCACAAGGGTGTGAGTGTCCTCTGACCTCAGACCCCCGTTACCGGACCTGGCACGACACCCTGTGTGTCGCAAGCCTCAGGGGAGCTCCTGCTCAGCAGTGGAAACGTTGGCGGATGTGGATCGGCGCGATCCCCGAAGCAGCCGTGACGCCAGGCGTTATCCAGACGGGCCCGAAACGAAGATCAGGGACGCGCCGCCACCACAGACCGGGCCGCAGGCTGACGGGGACCAGCGGAGGCCGATGCCACGGTCGTAGCTTTCGCCTGTGCTCCACCTCAAGGCCCGAGGGCCGGCGAAGAAAACAGGGAGGAATAGGCAGACACACCTTGTGGGGACCCTCGGCGACCGGTTCCTGCGTTAGCGCGACGCCCGTCGGACTCTCCCAGCATTCGCCGCCGCCCCTCCTCCCGCCCCAAAGCCACCTCCACGTTCCGCTTCAACGTGGCAGCCACAGCCCCGCCCGGGCGGCCCGCGGACGCTTCCGGGAGCGAAGCCTCGCCCCGCCCACTTCGGCGCGCACCCCTCCACGGCACTTCCGGGAGGGGTGGCAGGCAGGCGTGGGGAGCGTGTAGGTGGCGCGCCCTTGTGAGGTTGGGGGGACCCGTGCTGAAGGGCGGCGTACAGGTTGAAGATGCGGTGACCCGGCATACGCGAAAAGAAACAAAAACAGGTCCTGCTGTGCTGGGTGTAGCTATATGTTCGAAGAACGGCCGAGGCCTGCAAGAATGCCACGTAGATTTAGTCCTGCGAGACATCGGCAGCCTCCGCGACACTGCCCACACTGGATAAATCACTTGGAAATGGGACTGCACGGCCCTAATTGCAGAAACTTATTTGTGATTGGGTTGGTTAAAAGTTGGTTCTACAGTATTGCTTTTGAGGACTTCAAAACCAAGTGATCTGACTATACCCGATGTCAGTTGTGGACAGTGTTGTTACTCCAGAGGCATAGTGGAGCCAAGTAGTCCAGTTAGCATCATATGGCACTATTTAAGATGTACTAGGGTTTGCCCTTAGTCACTGGGCTTCGCCAGACCCTGGCTTCGAATTAGTGTATTGTCTGGATGTCGTTTTTAGTTTAGGAATTGTTTTACAGCAAAGTAAAACCAGAGGAAAAGTACTTATAAACAATTAGAACCTGGACTCAACCCGGGTCTCCTAACTTCTAAGCCAGTTCTCTTCCCATTACACCGAAGAGTCAACCATCTCTTTCAAGTTTTTTCTTAAATTTTCTTTTTTACATTTATTTATTTTTGAGAAACAAAGTAAGACAAAGCGTGAGCGGGGGAGGGTCAGAAAGAGGAGACAGAATCGGAGGCAGGCTCCAGGCTCTGAGCAAGTGGTCAACACAGAGCCTCATGCTGGGCTTGAACCCACAAACCATGAGATCATGACCTGAGCCGAAGTCGGACGCTAGCCAACTGAGCCACCCAGGTGCCCCTCAAGTTTTTTCTAAGTGCTTTCACTTCTAGGTATCAGAGTAGGCACATTTTTGCGCTCCCAGTGCACGCTTTCATACACCCTTTTAGTGTCTTATATTTACAGTTCAATTTGAAAAGGAAGTTTATTTCTCTAGCACAGAAATAGACCAAACGGATTACTTAGGCTACAGCAGCAAATTTCTAGTGTCCTACAAATCCATTTTTACTTACAGCTGCAAGGACTAGTTTACCTATAGATGCCAATGAAAAATCCAACTTAGAAGTGGGCCCATCACTTGAATCAACCGAAAACTTAACTCCCTACTGCCCCAACCCCAGAAGACCCCCGACTACCTGTAAATGTACATCAGTATGGAGAAAGGGCTCATTAGAACAACTTACCAAAAAACTCAAATGATTCAAGCAGTGGTTACATTCTTTGGTATCATTTAATATACTATATGTTCCTATTGCAGAAGTCAAACTACAAACTTCCCTGCTCCCCACCACCCCCTTTTGTAGACTGTGAGGTATGAACAGTATTTCATGACTGGAACACAGCCACTTTCAATGGTCTCTGTATTGCCTATGGCTGTTTTTGTGCTACATGGACAAAACCGAGTAGTTGCTAGAGACCATTAAAGAGTCTGCAAAGCCTATTCACTGTATGGCTGTATTTATAAAAGAAGTTTGCCAATCCCTATCTATTGGGATTTGCCTACAAGTCAAAGTATGAGACATACAGTATTGTATAAATTTTTATTTCAAAGCCTTGTTATAGTAGCATGCATACAAAGACAGTATGAAAACTGTCATAATATAACTGGTAATCTAAGGGAAAAGTGTATTTGTTTCTAGACTTGATATATCTGGTTAAATATAAAGAGTTCCTAGTTTGTTTTAAATGCAGGGAGTTCTCACTTGGACTATGAAAGCTGAAACCGCGCAAAGCACAATCTGATTGTTCTATAACCTTAAAATTTGTCCAAACATTAGAAACTGATTTTGGTTGAAATATAAAAAATAAAATATTCAAAACATTAGAAACATTGAAAATTAGAATGTTTTATTTCTTTACAAACAAGTCTCAAGTAGTTTGAACAGTGCTTGCTTTCTCATATAACTTACAATATGGAGCAAGCATCTTTCCTATGCCTTGGCAAATTGTCATCCTCTTTTCTGAGTTTGATCTGTTTCTAACGTTTAATGCTTTGCACAGTGTCATGAAACATCTCAGAGTTCCTTTAATGTGGTTTTTCACCTGAATCACTTCCTCCAAATGTATTCATCCTTCACAACACACAACTGCTTTCCTCATTTATAACTATGTTCACCTTCACTAAATTCTTGGCTATATATCCAATTTTAGTGTATGTGCTGCTGAAGCAGCACCTTCTGGCTGTATATCCAGAACTACTTCCTGAATGGCAGCAGTGTAAACATTCCCACAGTCATATCTTCCGGAACTCCATTTACATTCCAGCCAAATCCTATGAAGTTTTGCACAGTAGTCTCATACCACTGTGCAAAGCAAGGACTGCCTGTGATTCTTGGAACATGGGTGCAAATTTCCCAGTAGCATCCTTATCTGAACATGCAGCTTCACCAGTGGAACATTATTCCATTCACGCCGACCTCCAAACGATGCTTAACCTTAACCGACTGAGCCACACAGGCGCTCCAGACTTCTGAACGATGAAACCAGCCTTTCCCAGCAAAAAATGTTCTTTTTTAGTCTCCTGGTAATTACCATTTTCCTTCAGTGCAGCAACTAACCTCAACACTCTGGCCTGAATGCTAGCCAAACTGATTAGGATTTTTTATTACAGTCCTCCATCCAAAGTAGAAGCAAGCACTCCATTTCAACTGTAAGTGGCTTTCTGTTCCTAGTGTAATTTAAACTAAAAAATGTTGAAGCAACTTTACTTTGCTTTTTATATTCCTCGAACTTTTAAAGCACAGTTTTTGCTGCAGCTTTATGTAGGCCTGGGTCTCGTCTCGTCTTCACTATGCTGTCGCCATTTTCAAATCCAATTTCACTTCCAGTGTTAAAAATCACTTGTTTCTTTGCTGCCCTGCCAATTCCCTCTTCTGATTATCCAGTTTTGTACAATGTTGCATGGGTTTATTACTGGGAAACAAGTAAGCAATACAACTACATGCTTTACTCCGTGAACTAATAGATGTTTAGTGATCAATCACCAAGAGACTTTGAAAGATGTGATGTAACTGGTTACTGACCACGATGCACATCTTTTATAATGCATAATCAGTTGTGGAATAAAGAGCTAGCAACAAAACTTATGCAACAATTCAGTTACTATTGTAACTGAAATCACAACTGTGTTGTAGGAGGATTGGTGTTATTTAACTAAACTGTGAAAACTGATCTTCATGTATAATGGAACGGTGCAAAGTAAGGACCACCTGTATCTAAAAAGAAAAACTTATATTAGTTCACCAAATAATCAGCTTTTAATCCAATTTAGTTAACTACTAGCCAAACTTAACCATAGATCAAAATAGAAACTGAAGATTTTCTCAAAGGAATGTTAGTTCCAGAGTGAATTCCCACTGGAGATGGAAAAATGTTTGGAGACAATGTAATACAGAATTCTTCAAATTAGCATTTGCAGACAGTCCAAAGACATCCTTTTGAGAACTTAGGCCCCTTCCCTCATTTCAACAATTTTGAGGTCTGCAAAAGAGTAAAGTTCTGGACAACTCTACTGTTGTCCTGATTGTAAAGCTTTATAATCATCACAAAGCACAAGACTGTATGTATTTACAACTTATTCCACACCAGCCAGTACCATGTTTTCTCCTGTGTAACAGTAGCATCCATCCCATTAATGTTTTGTCTTTGAATGCACTTATTTTGTAAATCTTTTAAGGCCCGTCAACAAAATTTATATCAACTTTTATGTTTGTAGAAATTTATGAAATAGAAAATAAACTTAAATCAATACTGAGTATTTGCAAGAATTTTTCCTCTTTATATTTTTCAAATTTGAAACACCCCAAGACAACATGCCTATCAGTGACAGATTAATCTGGTATTAAATTTGAGATTCCCAGCTTCTAACCACCTACTTATCTACTGTTCTTGAATAAAGATTAAGTTATAGGATGGTCATTCAGTGGCATATCAAAGAGTCATTTATAGGACATACAAAAGTTCAGCAAATTTAAACCCTGGAATATATCTCTAAGAATCTCAGAGGCTGAATTACACCATTATTTTTGAGAAAAGATAATCATCAAGGTTAAAAGTCCTGACCCCAGCCACCCAATTGCCTATCCTGCATCAAATCTATTGATTCAGAAAATTATCTTTGAAATCATATTGTTATCTTTGAAAAATGAAAAATAAGGAAAAAAATTTGAGTACAATGTCCACATTATGCTCAAATATCAATTTTTTGCTCAAATCTGATTGTCCGTTCTTTTGTCAAAACTAGCAAATTTATAAACCACTTACCTTACTATATAAATGTTCAAATTCTTTATCAGATAAATCTGACAAAAACACCCTTCAATTTCATTCCTAAAACAGGAACACATTTACAAGTAAATCAATATACAAAAAAATTACATCATATCTATAATTTTTTTCTCCCACTAGGATTTTCTTTTTCCATTATGTCCTCATCCACATACATTAATCACAACAGATCATGATGTGAACAGCAGTGGAAAAAGTTTAATCATTGGACATTTATATTTTCTTCCTATTTTCAACTTGAGCTTTAGTCATAAGTTTTTTCATTGTTTAGCCCTTTTTAAAGAACACATAATATATACACATTTCTATAAATTTTAATTTTCATGAACCGGTAACACCTCCAATTTTACGTCCAATTGGAAAAATCATACCAAAGATAATCTCAAGTGTATCATTTAACTACTTCGCACAGATTACCTTATGCTAACTTAGAAATGTCTTAATATTAAGCTTGACATGGAAAGGGTAACCATACCTAATACAAACACATCCCAAAACTGGTTGTATCTTGTTTTTTACATAATGCTTTTTGTTATTACACAAGGTCTCCAAAATAACCAGAAGCACTTAAGCTTTAAAGGAAAAGAGTTGTCACTGCTAACAAAGAACTTTTAAGCAGCAATTAAGGGAAAAGAAGACTCAAAAGATTACAAATCTCAGGCACAAATTAGAATTCTACCAATTAGGGGCATTCTGCTCAGAATGCCCCAATTAGGGGCTTGGCAAAGTCTGTATTTTGCACATCAAGAGAGATAAAAGACCGTGGTGGGAGGGGGGAGCAACAGAAAGAAAAGGAAATATACTCACCAAACTGGATAAATATCAAGCTTTTGAGGAAAAGGACAAATCGCTCTAAAGCTGCTGCTGTGTATTTATACCTTTATTCCATCCTATGTCAAATATATGTGTAAGTGCCTTTAAGTAATTGGATTGCATTCCTTAGAAAACTCTAAACAGAAATTTCAACCATTCCAAGTCAGTCTGCACCCCAAGCAAAATAGGGGTACTCAATTTCTATCTATAGTCTACTTCCAGCTTCTCTAACCACCTTCACCTAAGGAGGAGTTGGGAGAGGAGAAATGGGTCCAAGAAAAAAAAACATATATGATCAAAGTCCAATATTCTCTATCTATAAAATAAGCTTTCTTATATATTCTCTAGAAAATTTCCAATAGGAGTGGCATCACTTATGGAATTGATATATTCACGGGCAAGAAACCATGCATCTTAGAAAAGAGAGCACTTATTTGAAAACATATGCTCTCATACTTCTCATTATCTGACCAGAGGGTCTAATGTTAAATCTCTTGATTCAATAAATTGAAGCAGTTTAAAAAAAAAAAAAAAAAAAAAAAAAAGAGTAAAGGGTGATAGTCAACCTCCAAGATGGTCCCCAATGATCTCCCACCTCTTGGTATTCACACCCTCATATGTGTCGACTTACATGTTAACTTGGCATTTCTCTCTTGGATCATTCCCTCTGGGGAAAGATAGTTGTCATGTTGCGAGAGTTCTCAGGCAGCCTATGGAGAGGTTCTCATGGTGGAGCACTGAAGTCTTCAGCCAACAGCCATCAAGAAACCACGGCTTGCCAAGTGAGAGCCCAGAAGATGATGTCTCTCTGCTTTGCCCTCCCCCCACTGTAAGATAAGTGTTGTTGTAAACTACTAAGTTTTGAATAACTTTTACATAGCAATAAATAATTCATACAGAGGGTCACAATCCATATTCAAAAAGCAAAATGTACAACTTATGAATTAGCTGGAAAGGTCTGAAGTTTTAGGAAAGGGTCAGATTCGGGAACAGTTTTTAAGTTGGTCACCAATAATTTCAAAACCCGAAGGCTTTCTGAAATGAAACGGTGAAAAATTCAGCAAGAATGTAAGTCAGTTACCAGAAATACATTTTAATACAACAGGACAATAAATAAAGGTTCTAGTAGAAATAAGAATCTGACAAAAGAGTAGGTGTTCAACAAGGAAGATACCAGTCCTAGAAGGCAAAAGGTCTATTTGCTCTCCTAGGGTTGTTGTGAGAAACACATTTGTTTATAAAACAAACTTGTGTGTCTATACAATGCTTAGCACAATGCCTGGCACGTAGTCGTTCAAGAAGCATTAGTTGTTATTTTTTCTCCAAGTGACCAAATTAATAAAATTCTGTAACAGGAAATTAGATTTCACCAAAGTCTTCATAAATCTTTACTTAGATAATCCGCCATTTCCAACGCACTACCATTGTTCTGGGAACACTTAATACATTTTAAAAAAGATATACTACCTCCCCTGTATATCTGGAGTGATTATCTTTGAAGTCCCAGGAATCTTTTTCCAACATCTCCAAGAATGTAATTCCTAAAAAGAGATATTTTCTTTTATATTACAATGCACAACAGTCCATGCATTTTCCCAATATCTTTAATACAGTTTACATATCCTCATTAACGTATTCAATAATCACAACGGTTCATTATGTGAACAGCAGTGAAAAGGTTGAATCACTGGATATGAAGTTACTGGAAGAAGCAAAGATAATCAAATGATTAAATTGAGAACCTCAATGTCACTAGTAAAACAGTAAAAAACAACAACAAAAATGCACAAGTTATAAACGAACATAAAGATCCATAACTACAACTAAAAAAAAAAGCATGCTTTTATGAGGAATTACCTATTTCCCTATCCAGGAGTACATTAAGAAAACCTAGACCCCTTGTGGCTTCCATAAAGTGAGTTTTCATTTAACCAGTTTACATTTAAGTACATCTGTTTTGCAGCATAGCAGTTTTCAGTAACTCATTTGTAATTAATAATTACAAGAATGCTTTCAGAATAATGTGAGAGCCACAGTTTCATCTATCCTTGGGCAGCCACAATATCTGGAATCCACTTAAAAGAAAATTAAAATAAAAAACCCTTCCCTCTGAACTCTGATGCTGAACTGGCAGCAGGGGTACTTTCAACTCTAACTTAAGAAAATGAAAAATGAGATTGGGGCACCTGGGTGGCTCAGTTGGTTAAGTGTCTGACTTCAGCTTAGGTCATGATCTCACGGTTCGTGGGTTCGAGGCCCACGTTAGGCTCTGTGCTGACAGCTCAGAGCCTGGAGCCTGCTTCGGATTCTGTGTGTCCCCCTCCATCTGTCCCTCCCCCACTCATGCTCTGTCCCTCTCTCTCAAAGATAAACATAACAAAAAAAAGAAAATGAAAAATGAGAGCCTGCACCTGGGGCTTCCCTCCCCAGCTACTCCCACCTGCCCTCTATACCATTTAGCAGCTTATGAGCTCAGAGCTCCACTTCCTATCTGTAATGTCTAGCACCCACCAGGCTTGCTCTTTTAATATACCCTATGGTAGTGTCCATTTAAGTTACCCTTAAGGGGTGAGAGGAGGGCACAGGAGTACTTTCCAGGTACTGATTACCATTTTAGAGCTTATCCCAATTGCACAGATTTTGAGTACTCAATGCTTTTTCTTTTTCCTACAAGCACTACTTTCACATGCATAATTTTGCTGAACATGAGGTATTTTTCAGGGACATGTATTTGTTTTTGTTTTTTAATTTTTTTTTTAACGTTTATTGATTTTTGAGACAGAGAGAGACAGAGCATGAACAGGGGAGGAGCAGATAGAGAGGGAGACACAGAATCTGAAACAGGCTACAGGCTCCGAGCTGTCAGCACAGGGCCCGACGCGGGGCTCGAACTCACGGACCGTGAGATCATGACCTGAGCAAAGTCGGACGCTTAACCGACTGAGCCACCCAGGCGCCCCTCAGGGACATGTATTTGTGTGGTAGAGACTGAAAAGACAAATTCACCTTACACATTGGTCTCTACATGCAAGGAGCATCCTCTAGCAGGCTCCCTGCAAACCTGGAGTCCTTAAAAATCAGGCAACCACCACGATGAAATACCACTTCACACAAGAACGTGGAGAAAATGGGACCCTCATCCACTGCTAATGGGAATGTAAAATGGTCCAGGCACTTTGGAAAAACAGTTTGGCATTTCCTTGAGGTTAAACATAACACTTAGCATATGACCTAGCAATTCCACCTTGAGGTATATACTCAAAAGAAATGAAAACATATGTCCATACACAAACTTGTACACTAATTTTCACAGCAGAATTATTCATAATAATCCCCCACAATGGAAACAACTCAAATGGTCAACTGATAAATGGTTAAATAAAATCATCATAGCAGTATATACATACAATGGAACATCTTTTGACAATTAAAAAAAAAATGGAAGTACTCAGGGCACCTGTGTAACTCAGAAATGTCTTGATTTTTTTTTTTTTCAACATTTATTTATTTTTGGGACAGAGAGAGACAGAGCATGAACGGGGGAGGGGCAGAGAGAGAGGGAAACACAGAATCGGAAACAGGCTCCAGGCTCTGAGCCATCAGCCCAGAGCCCGACGCGGGGCTCGAACTCACGGACCGCGAGATCGTGACCTGGCTGAAGTCGGACGCTTAACCGACTGCGCCACCCAGGCGCCCCCAGAAATGTCTTGATTTTGGGTCTGTCATGATCTCACAGCTTGTGAGTTCCCCGCACTGGGCTCTGTGCTGACAGTGTGGAACCTGCTTGGGATTCTTTCTCTCTTCCCCTCCCTCTACCTCTCCTCTGTTTATGCTCTAAATCTCTCTTTCAAAATAAATAAGTAAATATCTAAATGAAAGAAGCTGCTTGCAAAAGGCCGTATATTAGTTTTTGATTCCATTTATATGAAATTGTATAGGCAAATCTACATAGACCAAAAAAAATAGTGGTTTCCAAGAACAGAGGATAGGGAAGATATAGGGAGTGACTGTTAATGAGAATGTGTTTTTTGGGGGGAGGGGGGGAAGAGGGGTGGTGATGAAAATGTCCTAAAATTGATCACGGTGATGACTGCACAACTCTTGAATATACTAAAACTTAATGCACACTTTATATGGGCTAACTGTATGGTGTAGGAGTTATATCTCAACAAAACTGTTACCAAAAAAACAAGGCAACCAATTTTTTCCTTAAAGATAAAACTGTTATGTATTTCTACTTAGCCTCATTTGGGTCTTAACTGGTTGAGTACTAAGAAAGTTTCTAATAGCCTAACAGACTGAAGATAATTTTAATCCAGATCCTACCCTTTGCACGTCTAACATCCAAGCAAGCACACAGCCCATGGTTCAATTTTCCCCAAAGTCATGGACTATCCTCAGGCCACATGACTTTTAAGAAAGGGACATAGGGGCGCCTGCGTGGCGCAGTCGGTTAAGCGTCCGACTTCAGCCAGGTCACGATCTCGCGGTCTCTGAGTTCGAGCCCCGCGTCAGGCTCTGGGCTGATGGCTCAGAGCCTGGAGCCTGCTTCCGATTCTGTGTCTCCCTCTCTCTCTGCCCCTCCCCCGTTCATGCTCTGTCTCTCTCTGTCCCAAAAATAAATAAACGTTGAAAAAAAAATTTTTTTTTTAAATTAAAAAAAAAAAAAAAAGAAAGGTACATAAACAAAAGCTCTGTTAATCTCGTTCAAACAAGATACAAGCATATTATAATGGAAAGCAGATGTCAATAAGTAGTACCTTTTGGCTGGAATCTGGACTAAGAAAACAACAAGGGGAAAAAGACGCAATCTGGCTTGGAAATGTTGGAATCACCCTCGCCTAAAGGAGAAGGAAATGAAAAAACTGAATGAAAAGTACAAACTTTTCTGGTTTCCTTAATGGGCCTCCAATGTAAGCAGGAGAGAAAGAAGCCACTCAATATGCTAAGTGTCTCTCCAAAGACGGAAATTATGCCCTATTTTGGCCCCATTTTGTTTCTTCCATGACAATTGAAATCTCATACCGTAAACATATAGAGCTTAACAAAGACATCTTTTGAAGACCTTCTCACTTCTTGAAAACGATCTACAATGCGCCACATCCCAACCCAAATCATTTCATTGCGCTTTCTGTCCTGACCCTCTTACTAATTATATTGACGATTCCCCACTAGACATGTGGTGCCCCAAGGATCTTACCTTGTTTCCTTAATTGCCCCACAGTGACAAACGGTCTTGTAGAAAAGGTTCGTTGAATTAAAAAACGACGTATCCCCGTATTAACACTCTTATTCATGCTCCTCCGGGGTCACATATCTAAGGCCAACCATCCCAACAGCTCCTATAATATCGCCACATCAGGGAACTACCAAATAAAATGCAAGGAAATTATATGCCTCTCAGTAGATAATTTATTTGGGGGCCCAATTTTGTCTTTAACATTTCTAGGGTATCGCGTTTATCGCTCTCCCTCCCATCTCTTCCTCCACCCATATCCAGTCCCTTTAAGAGTTCGTACCGGAGACCTAACGGCATGCCCCTAGTTTCACCTCAATATTACTCCTACCTCCCCGCTTCGCATTCTCAGGCCTTGCCTCACAAGAACCACGATGGCACCGGATGTAACCGGAGCGTGTTGAAACAGTAGCAAAACTAGACCATAAACAACTAAATCCACTAAGCACCCTGGAACAGAGAGGAGGAGCCGTCAAATGCTCGTCTTAATGTTCTAGGCTCTTCCGATTGGCTGCAGCGACGCGACGTGGCCTGTGATTGGTCACGGCGTCAAGCGCAGCGCCCACGAAGAGGAAGAGTAGGAGTCTTGCACCTTAAGAGCCCGCCTTTTCCGACAAATAAAGGTCGTAGCCGCCGAATCCACGGGCGGAGCTAAATTTATCACGATTAATGCTGTCGTAGGACCACCCAAAGTGGAGCCCCACGTAGCAAGAAGATGACCCGAAGTTGCTCGGCAGTTGGCTGCAGCACCCGGGACACCGTGCTGAGCCGGGAGCGCGGCCTCTCCTTCCACCAGTGCGTGAGAGCAGCCTCCGGCTGTCTAACTCCCAGCACGGCCTGGCGGGCAGTAGGCCAGGGTGGGGCGGGGCCGGGCTTGCGTTGCGCCGTTGACGTGACGTGGCGTGACGTGCGTAGCGTGGGGGAAAGGAACGAGGGACCTTTGAGAGTTGGTGTTTTTCCTGTCTTTCCGGCTTAGCGTGTACCTCCAAATTGCTGATTCTTTCTCTTGCCTACCGCTTGCCTAATGGCGTTTAGCAAGGGTTTTTCGAAAGGAGTCATGCTTCTTTTCGGTCGTCTTACTATTTGACGTGAGGAGATGGGAAGGGTGGACAGTTTGGGAGAACTGTTGAAGGCGTTCGATTCCATTAGAGTTGTGTGGCTTACCCAGGAACAGGAGTACAGGTGGATTTTCACGAATACTGCCTGTTACTGCAAGTTATTTAGTAGAATTGGCTGAGCTCCACAAGGCCGGTCCTGTTCTGGCTGGATCTGGTCATGGCAAGGAAGGTACATTGGCTCAAGAGTAGGGTGGGTTTTCAGACCAGTCTAATTCGAACCCACGTCTATAGTCCATCCATGACATACAGTTGATTCAAAGTTCAAGGCACAATGCGAAGTAGAAGAGTGGGTAAAGCAAGATCCTCAAAGACAAAAAGAAACGTACTTCAAAAAGAGGTAGTCTGTTAAGGTAATAGATGTAGAGAGTTAAACCACTGACAAAGGACTTTTATGAGAAAATCAAAAGTAGTTTTACGGGACAGATGGTATTTGAGTTGGACCTTGAACTTAGGTTGTAGAGTGGGGGTGGGAGGAAGATAGCGCTTAAATACGAATAACATGGAAAGATGTAAAGGGGTGGAGAGTGCAGATATCAGAGGAGTGGAAAAAGTATCTTGAAGATATTAAAAAAAAAATGTCAGGTTAAGGAGTTTCAACTCTGTATGGTAGGCCTTTTGTAGTCATTGTTTTGTGTTGTTTTTTAAATAGGGCTGGTTCCTCCACCTAAGCTGTTAGAATTGTATCTTGTAACCTTTCTTTTCTTCTCTGGGATTTTCCCACATCAATTAGTTCCTGTTCGTTTTAAATTGCTCCCTCTACTGATTAGTTGCCTAAAGTCGATGAGCATGCTCACATTACTTCCATTTTTAAACAGAGACACACAAACTCTTGAGTCTATGTGCACCTCTGCACTACCCTATCACGCTTTCCCTCTATAACAAGGCTCCTTTAAACAGGAACATACACCTATTTTCCTAAGTCCTATTGACTTTTCAACCTATGGTAGCCAGATCACTACTGCTCTAATGCACTGACAAAGGGTCACCAGTAATGTTGCCAAATCTAAGTGAGCACTTCTAAGTCCTTCTCTTAACCTTCTTTTTTTTTTTAACTTTTAATTATATCGACTGCTCCGTGAAACTCTCATCTTCATTGGCTTTATTGACACACTCTGTCCAGAGTTCTCTCCTTTTCCTCTAATTTTTTTTTAAAATTTTTTGCTGCCCTGCTTTTCCTGTGCCTTCTTAAGATTCTTCAAGCGAGGAAGAATTCATTTATTGCTTTTATTTGTTTTATATATTGAGGACCAAAGTAAGACCTACTTAATTTTAAGAAGAGAAAGTGATGCAGTTATTACAGTAGTATACTATGATTCGTCCAGGCTGATTTCTTCCCATTCATTCCATTTTCCTGATTTCTGGAAATGATTTTTCTAAAAATGCAAATTTTATACTAGTTCCCTTAAAAAAGGATTTTAATCCTGGGGCTTTTCAAATGCCTAAAGGCAGAATCCAAACTCCTCTGTGAAGACTTTTCTCCAATACCTGTCTTCCAACCTGAATTTAATTTCCTCTGTATTTCTGTTATTTTTTATGTGTGTTAAATTAAACACATGCCCTTATGTATGAATGGGAGGGAATAATCTTTATCTTCCTATGCCTAGGAAGTTGTAAGGAATGCAGAAGAAGGTAGAGACAGGAAAAGGAGTTAGAATACTATGGTGTTAATCGTAGCAACAAAGTTATATTGATCAGAAGTAAGGGTTCAGCAAAAAGGTAATATAGATTGGAAAGAATTTGTCAACTTGCCATCGCCCAAAGGCGTCATCTTCAGACGTCTTGAACATGGAGCCCTCTCCACAAAGAAATTTGAGTACATGCCCTGATAAATGTGTACTGATTTATAAATTACATACACGAAGTGATGAACTAATATGTATTATGAAACACAAAAATTAAGCGATGGGGCAAAACGTTATAAAAATAAATTCTAATGTTTTCTTCAAATCTCAGTAGATGAGTGCACACTCCTCTGGTAGCCACTGACCTAAAGGATGGATCCCAAACTTCCTAGCACACACGATCTTTTGTGATCTGGCCTTTAGCCACCCCTCCAGCCCATCCATAACCAGTTCAAGCTACCTCTGTCCTCTTCTTTAACCCTCTCCAGTCTACAAATTAACTTATTTTTCAATGCTTTATCAACCAGTAAGATCCTAGTAGTTATTTTATATCTGTGTTTATGCATTTGCTCGGAGTGGCCACTGTCTGCATGGCAAACTCCTGTTGATACATCAGCTCTAGCTCCAATATTCTGTCTTCTGAAGCCTTCCCCAACATCCTCACCACCATTACCAGAATTGTGAAAGATGTTGCAAGGACACAGGCGAGGGGCTTTGGCTGAAAAGCATGAATCAAAATGATTAAAGGTGTGGAAACTGTTGTTATGAGAATACGGATACTTGGTCAAACACATAAATGGTTAAATATGAGATGGGACTGGCAAGTTTAAAGAAGTGACAGTTTGATTCATTCTCCTTTTATTGGTGTAAAGAAATTAAACAACTTATTTCATAATCAAATATATGTATGATAACTTGGAAGAGTTTTTGCCTGAATTGTAATGAATTCTATTCTTATACTTTTAGCTATGAAACATTTCAAACACATTAGCAGGCAAAGAATAATACATAACAAACACTGATATACCCATCACTAGAATTAAGCAGATGTTAACATTTTGCCTTGTTTCATTTTTTTTTCTTTTCTGTTAGAAGAGAATTAAGTTACCAGGTATAAAGCTTTACCCCTCAATCCTTTCTCTGTCTCCCCAGAGATGACCACTATAGAAAGGATTTTCCTGGCCACTTTTTTAGAAAATATGATATGCAGAGAGCCCAAGGTAATTTCTGCCAATAGTGTAAAAAAGGCATAGTTAACAGGAGAGAAAACAGATTCTGCATTAGTGTAAACCAATTCATTATTGTGTATATGAAATCATGATTGGTTTGGGATTTTTCTTTTGCCACAGGTGATTTTAGAATAGGGGAACATGAATTCCAATTTCAACTACTATTTACTGGTGGCTATACTTAGTTCTGGTCTTGGTTTCATCTTCAGTAAAAGGTAACCTGTTCGTGCAGAATTTTTTTTTTTTAATTTTTTTCAACGTTTTTTATTTATTTTTGGGACAGAGAGAGACAGAGCATGAATGGGGGAGGGGCAGAGAGAGAGAGGGAGACACAGAATCGGAAACAGGCTCCAGCCTCTGAGCCATCAGCCCAGAGCCCGACGCGGGGCTCGAACTCACAGACTGCGAGATCGTGACCTGGCTGAAGTCGGATGCTTAACCGATTGCGCCACCCAGGCGCCCCCGTGCAGAATTTTTTAAAGACTAAAACAGTTTTGTTTTGTTTTTTAATTTTTTTTTTCAACGTTTATTTATTTTTGGGACAGAGAGAGACAGAGCATGAATGGGGGAGGGGCAGAGAGAGAGGGAGACACAGAATCGGAAACAGACTCCAGGCTCTGAGCCATCAGCCCAGAGCCGGACGCGGGGCTCGAACTCACGGGGCTCGAACTCACGGACCTCGAGATCGTGACCTGGCTGAAGTCGGACGCTTAAACGACTGCACCACCCAGGCGCCCCAAGACTAAAACAGTTTTAAAAACACACATAAGCACTGGGGCGCCTGGCTGGCTCAGTAGGAAAAGCATGTGGCTCTTGATCTCAGAGTCATGAGTTGGAGCCCCATGTTGGGTGTAGAGATTACTTAAACTTTAAAACATATGCACACCCACACACGTAAAAATAGCACAAGATAAATGCTTTAAAAGTAGTATCAATTATTATTACCAATTTAATTTTGTCCAGAATTCAAATTAGTCATGCTTGTTAGACTACAATATTTTTCAAGCCTTTCATGGTGTGTTATGCATAGGAAATATTTAATACTTTGGGGCAAACCAACAAAGCTGTTTGGGACTGGCCTGTAATACCTACTTCAAGGGCTCCAAGTGGCCCAGGCCATTCCATGAGATAAGGGGATTGATGGCTGTAGTGAGCAGGCATGCCAGTTGGGAAACCGCATCAGAGGATCAGGCTAGTAATGTAACTTGGTGGACTGGCCAACTTTTTACTGTCCTTTGCATGGTTAGAGACTACACCCCATCTGTGGAAAAGCTGCCTCACAAACGTGCCATTAGTTAAGAAAAGAATTCAGTAAAAAGACATAGATTTGCCTCACCTTTATTAGAAAAACAATTTCCTCTTGAAAAGTGGCATCATCTTCCTGGAACAATAAAATGAAAGTCTTGAAAGTGGAATTGTTGTTCCTAGGAAAGAACAAACTCTGGGTAGCACTTTACCATTTACAAAGTGCTTTTGAATGCATTTGTCACCTTGTGCACTCTTAACTACAACCCTGTGAGGCAGCTGAGAGATTGAGACGTGTCTGTTAAAGGTAATTGAAGGTTAAGTACAGATTTTCCAATTCAGTATTCTTTCTCAAGGTGATTGAGAGAATATCTCAGAAGTATGTTTTACCATTCTGCTATATTTCCCCAACAATGAGCTGAGGACATTAAAATTTTCACTAGTTTCAATTCCTAACAACCATATGCTTTAAAACCCGAGTTAAAATATACAAAATTCACACAGCTGCCTGTAGATCTGTCTCCAAGGTAAATCAAGGGAGAGGGTGCAGAAAGAGTAGTTTTGTGATTCCCCCCCCCCAACAAATTTCTAAACATAGTAATTTGGCTAGGATTAAAAAGAGAGAAACACGAGGTAATTTTTGTATTCAAGGCTAGGAAAAAGTGGTGCCTTTCAAAACAAAAGAGGGAAATTGAGTATGGGAAATGTACTTACTTGTTTTCTACTGCTGAGTAACAAATTTCTTCAAAATGCAGTAGAAACATGATCTCACAAATTTCTGAGGGTAGGAATCCGGGAGTGAATTAACTGGGTGTTACAGGCTGTCTCTTAAGGTAGTAGTAAAATGTTAGCCAACACTAGAATGCTCTGAACACTTGATGAGGCTGAAGGGTGCAGTTTCAGAAAGACTCATGTGGCCTTTAGCGGGGAAGCCTGTTTCTTGCCCAGTGGACATATTTCTGCAGGACTGCTTCTCACATGGCAGAGAAATTTTCCCAGAGAAAAACCATTGAATAGAGGGAGCAAGTACCTTTTATTACTTAGTCTTATTGCCCGTTGTCTCTTCTTTTTTTTTTTTTTTTTTTTTTGTATTTCTTAGAAGCAAATCACTAACCCTAGCCCACACTCAAGGGGAAGGAAGTTAGGCTCCACCCCTTGAAAGGAATAGAAGTAAAGAATTTGGGGACATAGTTTAAAAACACACATACTAAATTTGAGCAGATTCCGTTAATGTAGTCAGTGAAGACAAAATGTAGGATATTTAATATGAGAATTACCCTCAGAAATTAAAGCAAATGAGCTCAGATACTGAACTCTTGGATTCAAAAAATCAAAGAACTTGGAAATCAGATTAAGTAAGTTTAATTGGACTTGATGTTTATATGAAGCAGTTAAATAATAAATGGGTTTATGTAATAAATACTGTAGTATTACCATATTTTCATGTTAATGGAACTTTAATATGATTGCTGTAGATTTCCAACTGATACCATACAGCGCTCAAAATGGATCAGGGCTGTTAATCGTGTGGACCCCAGAAGCAAAAAGATTTGGATCCCAGGACCAGGTGCTATACTATGTTCCAAACATTTTCAAGAAAGTGACTTTGAGTCATATGGCATAAGAAGAAAGCTGAAAAAAGGAGCTGTGCCTTCTGTTTCTCTATACAAGGTACTTAAATCTAGGTGTAAATAAAACTAAATTCTACAGAGCCTTTAAAAACCAAGATACCTCACATTATACCTAGAATTTACAAAGATTTAAAAAAAAAATCCTAAATCTTAAAATAAATCCATTAATAGATTTTAAATGTGTAGAAAACTAGGTTTTTTGTTTTTTGTTTTTAGTCTATATGTAATATTAGTAATTCTGCTTTGAAGTTTTTAAGGTATATCGATGCAAATCATTTTCTAGACCCACATAAAGATTACTAAATTGATCACAAAAAGTAACTAGTAGATGCCTTAGAATTCAGGCTTTTGTTTGACACAGTTTCCATAATACTTAGAAATTATGCCTTTTTCGGGCTCCTCCCAGTAATGTTTGATCTCGGCCAAAAATATACCTAATTGTTAGCATTGATATAGAGAGGTATCTATGGAAAATAGAGGGCTTTCTATGAATCAGTCACCAGGATTAGTGTTACGTTCTTAGGTTTCTTTTTTTATGTTATCCTTTTACCCCTTGGCCACATTGCTGTACGCACTCCTCGCTGCACAGTCTGCAGTAGTCCTCTAGCTGTTCTCTGCTGACGCTATCCTTGCCTCCTCTTATCCATTGGAATTTCCTTTCGATATTGTTTTCTCTCATTCCTGTATTCAGAAGAATGTCATTGGTGTCAAATCCAAACTCCTAAGCTCTAAGAGCTTCCTTTTAATTGTGCATTTCTAACTGCTCCAAATTCTCTTTTCAAACCACATGTACTAACTTCTGTATATGTGATAAATTGACTAACTTTCATGCTTTTGTAAAATCAATAATAGTTACTATTTATTGAGACCTACAGTGGTCTAGGCATTGTGCTAGGAGATTTACATAAATTATTCTATTGTATCCTTAAAACAACTCTGTATCATTACAGTTATACAAATGAGGAGATGAGGGATTGTAGAGGTTTAGTGACAGCTAATAAATGAGGGAGCCATGATTAAACCCAGATTAGTCTCAATTCCAAAGCCCATGCTCTGTCCACTATGCCTTCCTTTTTGCACAAATAATTTTCCTGTCCCCTCCATTAAATCATGTCATTGCTGTCTTAAAACACTGCTCAAAACTCATTTCCACGAAGCCTTCCCAAATTACCACCTTTCTGTTGTTACTTAAACCATTTCAGAAACTTTCAACGTCACATTAACTTTTGACATCAGGTTACTATTCCTTTTCTTTTTTTTTTAATTTTTTTTTTCAACGTTTATTTATTTTTGGGACAGAGAGAGACAGAGCATGAACGGGGGAGGGGCAGAGAGAGAGGGAGACACAGAATCGGAAACAGGCTCCAGGCTCTGAGCCATCAGCCCAGAGCCCGACGTGGGGCTCGAACTCACAGACCGCGAGATCGTGACCTGGCTGAAGTCGGACGCTTAACCGACTGCTCCACCCAGGCGCCCCCAGGTTACTATTTCTATATGGATGAAAAAAAACCCCAAAAAACCTTAAACCCTGTTCACATTTTCCTATAAATACATTTGAAGAAATTAGAGATTATGACCTTTTTTTAAAACAACTCTCCACATTAAAGGTGAGTCCTTTGATTTAGTGGTATTTTTATAGACGGCCTTCTGTGTGATCATTTCAAAAATAACCTTAATTTTATATTTCTGTTGTAGGTTCTTCAAGGTGTACACCTTAAAGGTAAAGCAAAACAGAAAATCCTAAAACAGCCACTTCCTGATAATTCTCAAGAAGTTGCTACTGAGGACCACAACTACAGTTTAAAGAGACCTCTGACAATTGGTGCAGAGAAACTGGCTGAGGTGCAACAGATGCTACAAGTGTCCAAAAAAAGACTGGTTTCTGTGAAAAACTACAGGATGATCAAGAAGAGAAAGGGCTTACGACTAATTGATGCACTTGTCGAAGAGAAACTACTTTCTGAAGAAACAGAGTGTCTGCTACGAGCACAGTTTTCAGGTATGATGTTTCCCTTTTCTTTCTCCTTCTTTCTTTTTTTTTAAAGTTTCTTTTGAGAGAGAGAGTGCGCACATGCATATACACATGTGCGTGGGGAAGAGGCAGAGAGAGAGGAGACACAGAATCCCAAAGCAGGCTCTGTGCTGTGGTGTCAGCACAGAGCCCAATGTTGGGCTTGAGCTCATGAACCGTGAGACCATGATACCAAGAGTTAGATGCTTAACTGACTGAATCACCCATTGTTGCCCTGTGATGTTCCCTTTTCCTGAAATATCATTAAAGTATTTACTTCGCTGTTGCCTATGAAAACATGCTTTTAGCTGAGACATGAGGTCTTAGGGTAAGCAAAAAGAAGGAAAAGTAATTGCCAAAATCCTTTTATGTATTTCCAGTTTTAAAAGTGATGTACTTATTATAGGAAAGGCAAAGAAATATATAATGATAAAAGTAACACATAATCCAACTACCCAGAGGTTAGATCATATGGCTTATACCATATACTGTACTTCTCATTTTTTATAAAGCACTTACTCGCTTTACTGCAAATTCTTTTTAAACAATTTAAGTGCTTACATAATTTATCACCGAAGCGTTTTTGCAGTGGAGTCGAACCAGGTAATTTTCCAGTTCCCTTTGAGCTTGAAAATTCTTTGAGTCTCCATATATTATTTTCTAAAATATCGTACGGAAGATATACATGTCCATTGGAAAGACTACCTACTCTTTTCTTTGTGAACCAGCATATTTGAAGAGGGTCAGAATAAGTATAGCCAACTTACTCTTTGATGAAAGCCAGCAGAGATTTTTGGATTTACATCCTGGTAAAAAATAAGTATGTCTTGTTTCTAGAAAAGAGCAGGTACCTCCAAAGGAAGAGAATATTTTGTGTTTTTCCAGGAGGGGAACAGAGGTGTAATAAACAGGGATCCCCACCAGGAACAGAGGATTTTTTTTTCCCCTCAAAGTAGGCAAGGTCATCTGTTCAATTTGAATAGCATCCTATTGCCGGAATTATTTCTTGTGTCTCATTTGTACCCTCAGATAAATAGTAACCAGGAAGCAAAATAAATAAATGTGCTCATAATCCAGAGACTTAATTTTATCCAGTTATTTTATCTTCTTCCCTGTTTCTCTAAAATTCTCCACTTAGGCTGCCAGTGAATAATAAAACATAGTGATTCAAGTTGAAACTTTCTTCTTCCCTCTTTTGAGTGAAACGATCCAGGATGAGCAGGATAAATTGGTCAAGAGGTCCTAAGATTGGATATTAGCCTTTGAAACAAACTCAGTTAAACTGTGATGGTATTTGTATTTGTATTTTGATGGCCACTGCTTTTTATATCCAAATGCTATGATCTGTACCTTAGAATGTTACTGTACACCTTCTTCATCACAAAGAATAAATAAATTTATTTTAACAGATTTTAAGTGGGAATTGTATAACTGGAGAGAAACAGCTGAGTACTCCACAGAAATGAAACAGTTTGCATGTACACTCTACTTGTGCAGTAGCAAAGTCTATGATTATGTAAGAAAGATTCTCAAGCTGCCTCATTCTTCCATCCTCAGGACGTAAGTGAATTACTTTTTAGATGCTAAATAAACAAGTATTTTATTATTTAATTGCATTTTATGTTTTGAAGCTATTCGTATTCAGACTCTCATTTATTAGTCCATTTGCTCTTTTTAAAAACTTCTAGTGGTATTTGCATATTATCACAACAGCAGATTTTCACCAACAAAATGAAGGTCTATAATCTGACAAATTTTTTGCATCTTCCAGACAGAGATATTCTCGGTGATAAAATTTGAATCTGAAAATATTGGGATTTCTAATATACTTCAGTAGTTTTAATATCTGACTATCCTAGAAAAATCTACAATAGTTCTAGATTGACACCATTGGTTTGAGGCTAAGCATAAAAATCTGCATTTTTGTTAAGCACTGTAGTTGATGCCCAGTGTGGGTTGTTCAGGGAGGAAATTTTGGTAAATAATTTTGTAGGATTTGTGGTCAAAATACACGGATATATTTATAATTCACTTAGTATGAAGCAAATAACTCAGTGACTTTACAGTAATGTCTTATAAAAGTAATGCTCAATTTTTACTGTTTTTTATCACTGGTTTTACAGATGTCTTTTTATTTTTATTTATTTATTTATTGAGCTTAAAAATGACAGAAATATATTGTCTCACACTTCTGGAGGCTAGAAGTCCAAAATCAAGGTATTAGCAGGTTTAGTTCCTTTGGAGGGCTGTGAGCGAGGGGTCTGTTCCAGGCCTCTCTCCTTAACTTGGTGGTCTTTCTCCTTGTGTATCCTTACATCATCTTCCCTTATGTATGTGTGCTTCTGTGCCCAAATTTCCTCTTTTTATGAGGACCAGTCTTAGGATTGGGATTCACCCTAATGACCTCGTTTTAATTTGATTACCTCTGTAAAGACTGTATCTCCAAATGAGGACACTCTGAGGTACTGCGAATTAGGATTCCAATATATCTTTTTTGAGGGACACAATTCAGCCCATAACAGTCACTTTCCTGATGCATAAGCCTCCCCATTACCTACAGACCAGAGGCTTGACTCCTTCCTGTGGTTTATTGAGCTTCCCGTGGTGCGGCCCCTGCTAAGCTCTGAGGCTCATCTCTGGCCTCCCTCCCTGCCCTTTAGCATTCCATGCTCCAATTGTAAGGTACTCCTTAATGGCCTCTTTTTGCCACCAGGACTTACTATTCCCTGTATGGGAATGCCCATTCTCTCTCTTTATTGGTCCTAGTGATTACTCCTCAGTCTTCAGGCTCAAATTAGAACTCCTTTCAGAAGCCTGGCTTGCTGTAAGTGCTCCTCTCACACACATAAGAACTGAATCATAGTTCTTTTTTTCTTTTAATGTTTATTTTTTTTTTTGAGGGAGGGGGGAGAGAGAGAGAGGGGTACAGAAGATCTGCACTTGATCTTAGCCAAAAGGCTGAGAAGCCATGAGAGGTACAGAGGATCTGAAGTGGGCTCTGTGCTAACAGCAGAGAATCTGATGCAAGGCTCAAACCCACGAACCATGAGATAACAATGTGAGCCGAAGTCGGATGCTTAACCGACTGAGCCACCCAGGCACCCCAGACCTGAATCATAGTTCTTAAAACACTGTCTTCCCCACTGGACCATGAGCTGCCCAAGTATAAGGTGCATCTGGTTTTTTGTTACACTACCACCAAACCCCCAACTCTGCATTGTACCTGAAGCATTAAATGGTCCCTTGATAAATATTTGTAGAAAGAAAGAATGCCTGAATGGTCATTTAGCATTTTGAGTAGATGGAAGGAGGAAATGCAGTGGACCTTAAGTCGCTTTCTGAAGAGCAGTACTCCATTTAATTCAGTGCCGGTGGGACAGAGGCCAGCCAGGAGTAGCATCATCGCTCTCTCCTGGAAGGTACCTCTTGGTTTCTTATTACTTCAACTTTATTTATTTATTTATTTATTTATTTTTTAATTTTTTTTAACGTTTATTTATTTTTGAGACAGAGAGAGACAGAGCATGAACGGGGGAGGGGCAGAGAGAGAGGGAGACAGAATCAGAAGCAGGCTCCAGGCTCTGAGCCATCAGCACAGAGCCCGACGCGGGGCTCGAACTCACAGACCGCGAGATCGTGACCTGGGCTGAAGTCAGACACTTAACCGACTGAGCCACCCAGGCGCCCCTTTTTTTATTTTTTATTTTTTTTTTTAAATTTTTTTAACGTTTATTTATTTTTGAGACAGAGAGAGACAGAGCATGAACGGGGGAGGGGCAGAGAGAGAGGGAGACAATTATTACTTCAACTTTAAAACAGATTCAGGGGCTCTGAACTGGAGAAACTCTAAGAGAGCACATAGTCCACCATCCGCTGACCCCACCCATTTTAAAGAAGGGGGAAATTGAGGGCTGGTAGGCAGTAGGACCTTAATTATATAAGGGAACAAGAATTCCTGGCCCCCCAAACGTCCTTCTGGCTGGACTAAATCAAACTGACATGAAACTGATTAACAGGAGAAAATTAAATTTAATAGCTATACATACAGGGAATCCACATAGACATGGAAATTCCAAAGACAGACAAAAGAGGTATATATGTCATTCTGAACTAAGGAGATATGGGGATAGGGGTCTGGGATTTCAGAGGAAAGGCATGCACTTCACAGGGCAATAAGTGAAGCAGATGTTTGGTAATTAGATGTTTGCCCTACCATACATTTGGTTCACTTAGATAAAATCTATCTCTGTTAATAACTCTTATTCTGGGAAAGCCTCCCCAGTTTAGATTATTCTGTGTGGTTAGGAAGGGATAAAAGTTTCTCTTGAGCCTGCAGGGTCTCAAATGCCTTCAACTCAAAATAATCCACATGCCAGGTTATCTGGGAGGCTCAGTCGGTTAAACATCTGACTCTTGATTTCAGCTCTGGTCATGATCTCAGGGTTCGCTTTGTGGGATCAAGCCCCACTTTGGCTTAGGCTCCATGCTGACAACACAGAGCCTGCTTGGGATTCTCTCCCTCCCTCTCTCTGCCCCCCTGCTCGTGGGCTCGCTCTCTCAAATAACAAATAATCCACATGCCAGAGCAGCACATTCTGGGGATCCTGTCCTGAACCCCTTCAATTATGATATTGTTGTTTTACATTTTGGGGAAAACATCTGTTTTATTTTCTAATGGAGATATAATTAATGTATAACACTTTATTTGTTTTGGGTGTATAACAGGTATCCAGTATTTGTATATATTACAAAAAGATCACCACACTGTCTAGGTAATATCCATTCCACGGTTAAAATTACTTTTTTCTTACAATGAGAACTTTCAAGATCTACTTTCTTAGCAACTTTCTTTTTTTATTTAAAAAATTTTTTTTAATGTTTTTTTTTTTTTAATTTTTTTTTTTCAACGTTTATTTATTTTTGGGACAGAGAGAGACAGAGCATGAACGGGGGAGGGGCAGAGAGAGAGGGAGACACAGAATCGGAAACAGGCCCCAGGCTCTGAGCCATCAGCCCAGAGCCTGACGCGGGGCTCGAACTCACGGACCACGAGATTGTGACCTGGCTGAAGTCGGACGCTTAACCGACTGCGCCACCCAGGCGCCCTTTTTTTTTTTTTTTTAAATAGTTCAGCAGGATACTTTTATTTATTTATTTATTTATTTTATTTTATTTTATTTTTTTCAACGTTTATTTATTTTTGGGACAGAGAGAGACAGAGCATGAACGGGGGAGGGGCAGAGAGAGAGGGAGACACAGAATCAGAAACAGGCTCCAGGCTCTGAGCCATCAGCCCAGAGCCCGACGCGGGGCTCGAACTCACGGACCGCGAGATCGTGACCTGGCTGAAGTCGGACGCTCAACCGACTGCGCCACCCAGGCGCCCCTACTTTTATTTATTTATTTAAATTTTTTTTTCAACGTTTATTTATTTTTGGGACAGAGAGAGACAGAGCATGAATGGGGGAGGAGCAGAGAGAGAGGGAGACACAGAATCAGAAACAGGCTCCAGGCTCTGAGCCATCAGCCCAGAGCCCGACGCGGGGCTCGAACTCAGGGACCGCGAGATCGTGACCTGGCTGAAGTCGGACGCTTAACCGACTGCGCCACCCAGGCGCCCCAATGTTTATTTATTTTTGAGAGAGAGAAAGAGAGACAGACAGAAAGAGAGAGAGAGAGAGAGAGAGACACCACAAGCAGGGGAGGGACAGAGAGAGAGAGAGGGAGACACAGAATCTGAAATAGGCTCCAGGCTCTGAGCTGTCAGCACAGAGCCTGATGTGGGGCTTGATCTCTGGGAATGGTGAAATTATGACTTGAGCAGAAGTCAGACGCTTAACCGACTGAGCCACCCAGGTCCCCCTCTTAGCAACTTTAAAATGCATGATACAGTATTATTAACCATAGTCACAATGCTGTATATTACATCTTCTTTTTAAAAATGATTAACTTTCCTCCACATACTATTAAAGTAATACTAATAAAAAATTTGGAAGTGAGAGAAAAGAATGGAAAATTCATTAATTGTTTATCTACCTTATATGTCAACAATTATTAACATTTAGGGAATTTGCTTCCAGTCTTGTTTCTGTGCTTAGATTTGCTAGCTTTTTTTTTTTTTTTTTTTCCTTTTACATAGTTAATGATCTTTAATAGCTGCATAGTATCAGGTAGTTGTACCCCATTTATCCGGGGCATTCTCCAACTATTGGACATTTATATTGTTTCCGTTTTTGATTGTAGTGACCAGAAACATTTGGATAGTTGTGTATAGACTTATTCACTCTCTTCTATCATCTGATTTTACTATTTAGGCCAGATATTATTCTTATTTATAAATTTCTACTTTTTGCTAGGCAGGAGATGTTTTTATAGATACTGTGTAGATATATCCCCCTCTCTACCTTTTGTTAGTCAAATTTTCTCTTTACTGGTTTTAAAGCACTGCTTATGGATTTTGCCCTGTGGTTTGTGTGAGACATTTCTTCATTTCCTGTAGTTCTCCATTAACTTCTGGATTAAATAGTCTCTGGCAATTCCAGCTCACACTGATCTTTTCTCTCTTTATGTCCATTTTGTATTTTTGCTATGACGCTATCTATTTAGTATAATTTTAGTACTCAAAAAATTGTTTATTTCTTTGGGTACTTTGTCTGAAACTAAAATACCTTGTTTAATATGATAGTAATACATGCTTGTTATAAAACATTCAGACAATATGTAAGTATGTAAATACTGGAAAATGAAAAAGGTTTATAGACCTTTTCCAGACCATTCCCCTAATTCCCAAGATAACTGCTATTAGTAGTTTGGTATATATTCTCTCAGACATTAAAAAAATATATATCCACAAAATTTTCTGTTAATGTCTATCTATTACTCTCATATATTGGAAGTATCTAGATTTTATCTTGATAGTTCTGAATAGTCAAACATATTCACATTTGATTACATTTCTACTTATTTTTTTATTAAAAAAGATATATCTTTTTAACACACCTCTGCTTATGTATTACATTTATAATCATTATAGTTAGTATTTATTTGGTAAATTTATTTATTGGTCAGGAGTGGCCAGTGAGGCAGGAGGAAAACCAGGAGATGTGATGGCCTGGAAGCCAAGTGTAGAAAGTATCTCAAGGAGATAGTCCACTCTGTCCCTGCTGCTGGGAGATCAAGTAAGAGGAGGACAAAATTGACCATTGGATTTTGCAAGATGGAGGTCATTGATAACATTGACAAAAGCAGTTGCAGTGGAGTGGTAGAGAGGTAGGCCTGGCCGAAGTGGGATCAAGGAAGACTGGAAGCCTAAGAAGCAGAAACAATGATTAAGCACTCCTTCAAGGAGTTTTGCTATGAAGGGAGCAGAGAAATGGGTCTGTGGGTAGAAAGGAGCATAGATGAAAGGGAGGGCACCTGTTGAGAGGGCACTTGTTCCAGCATGTTTGCATGCTTAAGAGAATGGTCTGGTAGAGAGGAGAACTGGTGGTGCATAAGAGAAGGGATAACTGTGGGGGATAATATCTAACACCATTGTGGAGAGAGGTTTAGCCTTAATTAGGAGTAGGGACAATTCATTCATTTAAACAGGAAGAGGCAGAGACACAGATTCAATAGGTTAGCAGATTTAGTGGTAGGAAAATGAGTTTTTATTGGATTCCTTCTGTTTTTCTCAGTGATATAAAGATAATAGCAGAGAATTGGGGAAGCAGAGATAAGTTTGGGGAGACGGGTGCCTGGGTGGCTCAGTCGGTTAAGCATCCGACTCTTGGTTTCAGCTCAGGTCATGATCTCATGGTTTCATGAGTTCAAGCCCTGCCATCAGGCTCTGTGCTGGATTCTCCTTCCCTCCCTCTCTCTGTCCCTCTCCTGCTCACGCTGTCTCTCTCAAAAATAAATTTTAAAACTTTAAAAAAAGTTTGAGAAAAGAGACAATTTGAATAGTTGTTTTTCCTCCTGTGATGATGGAGAAACAGTTATATGGTAAACAATTAGATGATAACAGACCAAGCTAGACTCATTTTTTTTTTTCAACGTTTATTTAGTTTTGGGACAGAGAGGGACAGAGCATGAATGGGGGAGGGGCAGAGAGAGAGGGAGACACAGAATCGGAAACAGGCTCCAGGCTCTGAGCCATCAGCCCAGAGCCTGACGCGGGGCTCAAACTCACGGACCGTGAGATCGTGACCTGGCTGAAGTCGGACGCTTAACCGACTGCGCCACCCAGGTGCCCCTAGACTCATATTTTTGAAAACCCTTGTTCAGTGAGACAGGTACCTGCTTCACTAATTTCAACTTGTCATATCTTTTTCTAATTATTAGCCACTATCAGTCACCTCTGTGATTTTCTTTGTGTTGATGTTGGATCTTTATCAGTTCTCTTTTGAATTCTCTATGTCTAGAACCTTCCCAGAGCTGTGCTTCTTATAATTCCAGTTCTTTGGGTCTTTAAGGTAGTTTGTTTTTACATATCTTTTGTAAGAATGTCATAACATCCTCAGCCTTCCTTATCGTAACAGTGATATATATGGCATGATCTTAGTAGATTTTCTCTGTCTCTAATTTTCTATTTAGGTTTTCTTTGCGATTAATAAATTAGCTCCCTCTATAGGTAAGATGATGTGAGAGATTCAAAGGTAAACAAGACCATGGGAAGAGCTAAGAGTCTTTTTTTATTGTTGTTTTTTAATGTTATTTATTTTGGAAAAGAAAAAAGAGTGCCAGTGGAGCTAATAGTCTTAAAGAAAAACACTCCTCGGCACGATGGCTCTTCAGCCTTGTATTTTTTCAGGCAGAGTTTTAAGCCACCCAACTGACTCCTTATAATCACTCTATAACTAAGCTATTGTTCAATTTAAAATATCCTCTTGGGGCTCCTGGTTGGCTCAGTTGGTTAAACATCAACTCTTGATTTTGATTCAGGTCATGATCTCACAGTTGTGAGTTTGAGTCCCACTTTCGGCTCCGTGCTGCTGGTGCAGAGGCTGCTTGGGATTCTCTCCCTCCCTCCCTCTTTCCCTCTCTCTCTCTCTCAAAATAAATAAACAAGACATTAAAAAAATACCATTTAGATATCTATTTAAAAATCAAGCTCAAAGAACAAGCTTTTTTAAAAAGCCTATTTAAAATAAAAACTTTTAGGGGCGCCTGGGTGGCGCAGTCAGTTAAGCGTCCGACTTCAGCCAGGTCACGATCTCGCGGTCCGTGAGTTCGAGCCCCGCGTCAGGCTCTGGGCTGATGGCTCAGAGCCTGGAGCCTGTTTCCGATTCTGTGTCTCCCTCTCTCTCTGCCCCTCCCCCATTCATGCTCTGTCTCTCTCTGTCCCAAAAATAAATAAACGTTGAAAAAAAAATTAAAAAAAAAAAAATAAATAAAATAAAAACTTTTACAGGGCACCTGGGTGGCTCAGTTGGTTAAGCGTCCGACTTCAGCTCAGGTCACGATCTCACAGTCTGTGGGTTCGAGCCCCGCGTCAGGCTCTGTGCTGACAGCTCGGAGCCTGGAGCCTGCTTCAGATTCTGTGTCTCCCTCTCTCTCTGCCCCTTCCCCGCTCATGCTCTGTCTCTCTCTCAAAAATAAATAAAAACATTAAAAAAAATTTTTTTTTTAAATAAAAACTTTTACATAGAGGCGTTAAGTAGTTTCATAATATACTGACTCCATGTGCAGCACAGCATCTTTGGTCTTCATTTGAGAGTCAATCCTAATGCAAGAAAAAAAATTAAACAATTAAAATTTGGAGACCCGTTTGCAAAGGACATTCAATATACTACTGGGCTGTAGCACCCTGGTGGGTAACCACTGTCCTATTTTCTCATTATCTTACTGTTTCATCCTATTTTTAAAAATATAAACAACTGATTAATACATTTGTCTCTTAAATAGGTTATAAGCAGCTTAAAATTGATGTCTTTTGCATGCTGTGTGTTTTTCAAACCCATTAGTGCATCTTGAAATCAATTCAGTGGGTCATAATTGGCATTATACACACACATATGTTACATATATGTGTGCATGGCACGTAATGAGGGTAAATTTCATTTATGGAACTTTTAGTTTGCGGCAAAGTATGTGGAAAGCCCTGTCCTGAAATACTTAGGGCAAGGTACATTAAAATCTCAATCAGAGGCCTGCTGTCCAGGAAGTCCGGAATATAGCCCCCAAGTCAGAAATATAACATCCCAAAAAGTCATTTGAGTTACAGAAGTAAACTTTAGCTAAGATGAACACATCAGTCTCTACTAGAGAATCCAATTTGTCTTATTTCAGATAGTTCTTAGACTTGGCTATTGTCTCTCCTGACCCTACAGCAAATTAGAGGTAAATTAGAACTGAGTGAAAAGGATTCTGAAGACAGCCACTAACAAGTAATTGGAAAGCATAACCAGTATGGAAAGGTCAGGGACACTGCAAAAGAACTCCTAAGGTAGTAGTGTATGTACTTTGTGCAGGGCAGACAGATGCAGATGCCTTCATTGTTCCTTGAGGGCACAATTTGACGTCACAAGGAGCGGTGAGAAAAGCACTGTCAGGACACTGGGAAAGTTGGGCTTCACACTTGTATGCAGCTAGCAGCACAGCAAGGGCTGTGCGGCTTCAGTTCTGCCTCTGTCCCCGTTTCCCAGTCTCTAAAATGAGGTAGATGTGCTAGATGTTCTCAAAGTTTCCTTCCCCTTCAACCGTTTTCTCATTTCATTGAATTTACAGGTAAGACTGGTTTATGATCTAAACACGACAGTTATAACAAACCGGGTAATTGTTTTGTATATATCTTAAAGAAGTAGATGAGCAATGGTGTATTGAAATACTTACTCTGTGTCTAAGCTTCTCTGTTATCTTAGTATTTTATGGTAACTATTTGAATAGATGCTTGAAAATGTCCATAGAATTTGGCTACTTATATTTGGCTGTGTTTCTATAGGGATCTGAAGCAACTTAGCAGCAGTTAATGTATTTTTTCCTTTTTTTTTTTAATTTCTTCATTTAGTTTTATATATATATATATATATATATATATTTTTTTTTTTTTTTATATTTCCCAGATGGTTATCCAAATGCAAACCCAGTCCAGGCTTCAACAGCAACATTTTTTCTTTTCTTCAGCGAAGAGTAGAGAATGGAGACCAGCTCTACCAGTATTGTTCACTGATAATAAAAGGCGTATCTCTCAAGCAACAACTTCAGTGGGACCCCAGCAGTCACCATTTGCAAGGATTTATGGACTTTGGCCTCGGCATACTTGATGCTGATGAAACGCCCCTTGCATCCGAAACTATTTTGTTAATGGCCGTGGGTATTTCTGGTCACTGGAGAACGCCTCTTGGTTATTTTTTTGTTAACAGGGCATCTGGATATTTGCAGGCTCAGCTGCTTCGTCTTACCATTGGCAAACTAAGTGACATAGGGATCACAGTTTTGGCCGTCACCTCTGATGCTACAGCTCACAGCGTTCAGATGGCAAAAGCGTTGGGAATACATATTGACGGAGACAACATGAAGTGTACATTTCAGCATCCCTCATCTTCTAGTCAACAGATTGCATACTTCTTTGATTCTTGCCACTTGCTCAGATTAATAAGAAATGCATTTCAGAATTTTCAAAGCATTCAGTTTATTAATGGCACGGCACATTGGCAGCACCTTGTAGACTTAGTAGCCCTGGGGGACCAGGAATTAGCAAACATAGAAAGACTCCCAAGAAAACTTGCAAATTTGAAAAACCACGTGCTGAAGACGAACTGTGCTGCCCAACTGTTCAGTGAGAGTGTGGCCAGCGCGTTGGAGTGCTTGCTATCGTTAGGCCTGCCTCCTTTTCAAAACTGTATTGGTACCGTCCATTTTTTACGCTTAATTAACAACCTGTTTGACATTTTTAATAGTAGGAACTGTTATGGAAAGGGACTTAAAGGACCTCTACTGCCTGAAACTTATAGTAAAATTAATCGCGTGTTAATTGAAGCCAAGACAATCTTTGTTACATTATCTGACGCTAGCAATAATCAAATAATTAAAGGTAAGCGAAAACTAGGATTCCTGGGATTTTTGCTTAATGCTGAGAGCCTAAAATGGCTCTATCAGAATTACGTTTTCCCAAAGGTCATGCCTTTTCCATATCTTCTGACTTATAAATTCAGTCAAGATCATCTGGAATTATTTCTCAAGATGCTTAGACAGGTATTAGTAACCGGTTCTAACCCTACCTGTATGGCATTCCAGAAAGCTTACCATAATTTGGAGACCAGATACAGATCACAAGACGAAGCCTTTCTAAGTGAAGTAAGCATCCTTGACATTTCAATTGCTCGAAGGACAGACTTGGCCCTTTGGACCGTTCAGCGTCAGTATGGCGTCAGCGGCATAAAGACTCTTTTTCACAAAGAGGATATTTGCCGAGACTGGTCTAATTGTTCGCTAAGTGAGGCGTTACTAGATCTGTCAGATCACAGGCAAAAACTCATCTGTTGTGCCAGTTATGTTGCAAATAAGTTATCAGCTCTTTTAACTTGTGAGGAGTGCATCAGTGCACTGTATGCATCAGATCTCAAGGTTGCTAAAATTGGGTCACTGTTGTGTGTTAAAAAGAAGAATGGTTTACATTTCCCTTCACAAAGTCTTTGTCAAGTCATAAATATTTGTGAGCGAGTTGTAAGAACCCATTCAAGAATGACAGTCTATGAACTACTTCCTAAACAGAGAGAATTGTATCTTCAGCAGAAAATATTATGTGAGCTTTCTGGGCATATTTATCTTTTTGTAGATTTAGATGAGCATCTCTTTGACGGAGAAGTGTGTGCCATCAATCACTTTGTAAAGTTACTAAAGGATATAATAATCTGTTTCTTAAAGATCAGAGGTAAAGATGCAGCTCAGTACCCTTTAAAACACCATTCAGAAAGAACTGAAATGAAAACTTTGCCAAGAATACACTGGTCATCATTACAGGATTACAGATGTTCAAGTTTTGCTAATACCAATAAATGCAGGCATTTGTTAAGTAATGATGGATATCCATTCAAATGAGGGACCTAAAATATATTAAAATTTTCATGAAAAATTATTGGTCAACATTTAAAGTTCAACCTACCATATTTTATAAATTGACCATTCTGCACAGTTGACAAGTTTGTAATACTAGGATTTCTAATTATGCGTATTATAAAATCTGCTTGTACTTGGTATGGTTTGCAACATTTCAGTTACTCGGAATGTAGAACGCAGTTAAGTCAGTAGGAACAGACCAGCCAACAGATGCTGCCTTTGAATATACTACTATAAGACTGAGTAGTGAGACTGGACATACTTTTTAACTTGTTCAGTCTACTTTAAAACAAGAGAGAATAACAACAACTAAGAGTCATTAAAACATTGACTTCTTTTATAAATAGATTACATTCCCTAAAAGAGCTTTGGTTTACAGCTCTTAAGAATGTTGACAGGAAAAAAAAAAAAAAAAGAAAGAAAAAGGAGTATAAAACCTTGGATGTAATTTTTACTTACATGTGAAAATCTAGATGTGGTTTGAAAATTAGGCTGAGTTAAAATATCAAATACCACAAAATCCCTTTGCCAGGGTACCCTAAAATGGAAATACTTAGGCTTTATCGGGCAGAAGGTAAGCACATGTGCCATGAGATGGTTCCGTGTGCTGCAGCGAAGTTGGGGAATGTAGTCTGAGAAGTAAATAGGGGATGTCATTTTCACAATCCATTGCCCTTGGACTTCAAAATACTACTTTTGAATAATAGAGTGGATACTTACTTGACTCCACTGGAAGAGCCTAATGCTCATCAGAGAATGAGGAGAAGCCTTATTTCAAGCTCTTCTGAAGTGTCCTTGTGTTTTGCAGGGAGGCTGAAATATATTTTCAGTATTGAATGAATAAAGGGACTTCACACCATCCAATTAATAAATTAGAAAAAGATGGGCAGTTGAGACAGTGGTTATGAAAATATTTGTCTTAATTATATGATTAGTTTTTTCAGAAATTTAGGAGAAGCTTAAATGATCTGAAGATGGAAACATACCTAAGGACAATTTTCTCCATTCTGTCACACCCAGACTTCAAAAGATGAGTAGAAAAACATAGGTATATGTTGTACTTTCACATATGAGGAGTGTTTTAAATGGATAAAAGAAGAAACAAGCGCATGATTCCCCTATTTGTGTAAAACATCTACTCTTTGTATGTGAATAGTCATGAAGTATAATTAATATGAAAACTTAAAATTGCAAAAGATTAATGACTAGACAAAACTTGAGTTTTATTAACTGAAATTCTCCTTAAATTATATATTTTGATATATTTGTTTTGTTCTACCTCAAACAAAGGTTTAAGTTTGGAGATGTAACCAGAGTTGTACTAAATTTTATGTAAGAGCTATCGCTGAGAAGTCTCAATAGTGTGGGTTGTATTTGCAATAGAATTTTAGATACACCAGGATGAATCTTATTTAAAAGAATCCTGCTTGTAAATCACCACCTTTAACTTATTGCTTATATAAATCCAAGTTTTGTCCAGATCTTTACTTAAAACTAGGTTTATATCTGTAGGTGTCTCATGTTCTTTGCTGTTGCATTTTACTAATGTACTAGTATATTCTGTAGTTTAATTAGTGTTTTGCACTATTTGAGTGCTGGATAAATTGGACAAATATTGACAACAGGAATATTTCCTTTACTGCCTTTTTAAAATTTTTTTAACGTTTTTATTCATTTTTGAGAGACAGACTGTGAGCAGGGAGGGGCAGAGAGAGGGAGGGAGACACAGAATCCAAAGTAGGCTCCAGGCTCTGAGCTGTCAGCACAGAGCCCGACGCAGGGCCTGAACCCATGAACTGTAAGATCGTGACCTGAGCTGAAGTCCGACCCTTAACTGACTGAACCACCCAGGCACCCCTCCTTCACTGCCTTTAACAGTTAATTGCTCTTGCCTTAGTGAAAGTATTTCTTTTTTTTTTTTTTAATTTTTTTTTAACGTTTTATTTATTTTTGAGACAGAGAGAGACAGAGCATGAATGGGGGAGGGTCAGAGAGAGGGAGACACAGAATCTGAAACAGGCTCCAGGCTCTGAGCCATCAGCCCAGAGCCCGACGCGGGGCTCGAACTCACGGACCTCGAGATCGTGACCTGAGCCGAAGTCGGACGCTTAACTGACTGAGCCACCCAGGCGCCCCTTAGTGAAAGTATTTCAAGTCTGATATCAAGTTTACTTACCATGATATGCTTTGTGGCGAATTTTTAAAATAAATTATTCATATTTGATGAGGGTAATATACTTTATAATTTCCACTTAGCACCTTTGTCCTTTTTTCGTCAGAGAAAAACATTCTCTTTAGAAATTTATCCTTCCTACGTTTCAACACATAGAGCAGGAACAACTGGATATCCACATGCAAAAGTATTAACTCTAAATGGGTCAAAGACCTAAATGTAATAGGTAAAAATATAAAACTCTTAGAAGAAAAGAGAGCAAATCTTTGAGACTTAGATTAGGCAATAGTTTCTTAAATATGACACCAAAAACATGAACAAAAAATAAATTGGACTTCACCAAAAAAAACTACAAAAAAACTTTTACTTTGGAGGACACTGTCAAGAGACAACCCACAGAATGGGAGAAAATTTTTACTACTCACACATCTGATAAAGGACTTGTATCTAGGATATACAAAGAACTCCTATAACTCAATAATGAAGGACAAATAACCCAGTTTGAAAAATGGGTAAAGAATGTAAATAGACACTCTTCAGAGGAGATAATACAAATGGCCTATAAAAACATGAATATGTGCCCAACATCATAAACCATCTGGGAAATGCAAATCAAAACCACACTGAGGTATCACTTTACACCCACTAGGATGGTTATAGTAAGAAAGTTAATAGCAAGTGTTGACAAGAATGTGGAGAAATTGAAACCCTCTTACACTGTTGGTGGGAATGCAGATGCTTTGGAAAACAGCTTGGCAGCTCTTCAAAAGGTTGAACAGAGTTACCATATCACCTAGCAGTTCTACTGACAGGCATATATATATCCAAGAGAAATAAAAACATGTTCATGTAAAAATTTGTACACAAATTTCATATTATTATAGCTACAAAGTGAGAAAACCGAAATGTCCAACTGATGGATAAGTAAAAATGTGTTGTATCCATACAATGGGTAACATAGTAAGTATATATTATGCTTTATGACAAACTGCCAGAACTCTTTTTGTGAAATAACTTCACCACTCTGCATTCCAATCAGGAAATGTATGAAACTTCCAGTTCCTCTCCTTTCTTCCCAGTACTTGGTATGGCCAGGGTTTAGTTTTGAATTAGCCATTCTAATAGGTGTGCAGTAATATTTCACTGTGGCTTTCATTTCCATTTTCCTAATGGCTAATGATGCTGGGCATCTTTTCATAGGATTATTTGCCATCCACATAATCTTAGGTGAAAGGTCTGTTGAAGTCTTTTGCCCCTCTTTCGGAAGGTTGGTTGTTTTTATTGAGTGTTAATTATATATTCTGGATAGAAGTGCATTATCTAATGTGTTTTGCAAATATTTTCTGCCAGTCTGTGGCTTTTCTTATTGTGTTTTGAAGGGCAGACATTAATTTTGAAAAATGGATTTTATCAGTTTTTATCTTTTAGGGATACTTTAGTTTCATATCTAAGAAGACGTTGCCTAACCCAAAGCCACAGATTTTTCTTCTCATGTTATCTTCTAGGTATTTGGTTGCTTTAGGTTTTTCATTT
Organism: Prionailurus bengalensis; assembly: GCF_016509475.1. Taxonomy (NCBI): domain Eukaryota; kingdom Metazoa; phylum Chordata; class Mammalia; order Carnivora; family Felidae; genus Prionailurus; species Prionailurus bengalensis. The sequence goes on along the minus strand of NC_057344.1, from coordinate 138,199,149 downwards.
TTAGGTTATGATCCATTTTCAGTTCATTCTGGTCTTTGGTAGAAGTTGAGATTCATATTTTACATATGGATATCCCAGCAGTGTTTGTTAAAAAGATTATTGTTCCCTGAATTACCTTTGAGCCTTTGTAAGAAATTGACCACATATATATGGGTCTACTTCTAGGCTCTGTTCTGTTCCATTGATCCATTGGTCTAACATTTCACCAGTACCACAGTGACCTGATGAGCCTTATATGAGCCTTGAAGTCAAGTAGGAGTTTCACCTTTGTTCGTTATTCAGAAATGTTTGGCTGTTCTAATTGTACCTTTCTCTATATATTGTTTAATCAGCTTGTTGATTTTTTACAAAGATTCCTGCTGGGATTTTGGCTGGAGCTTTGGGGAATCTAAAGATCAATTTGGAGAGAAGTGATATCTTCATAGTATCCAATGTTCCAATTCACAAACATGGTAGATCTTTCCTTTTTTAAGGTCTTCTCTGATTTTATCAATGTTTTCTACACTTCACCTACAGATCTTGTATATATCTGTTACACTTCACATTTTGTGGTGCTACTATGCTAATTGTAAAAATTTGTTTCTAAATGTTCGTTGCTACTATGTAAAAATACAATTTTACATACTGACTTTGCTTAAACTCACTTCTTCTAGTTTTTCTTTAAAGATTACTGACTTTTGTATATAGGCAGTCACGTTGACCAGTAGATACTGTCTTATTTCCAATCTGTGCTCCCCTGCTTACTATACAGTAACCTCCAATACAATGTTGTAGGAGTGTCTTGTTCCTAGTCTAGCAGGGAAACATTGTCTTCACCATTCATACGATATTAGCTGTAGGCTTTTTAGTAAATGGTCTTTTCAGGTTGAGAATCCTTTTCTCTTCCTGGTGTGCTGAAGAGTTTGTGTGTGTGTGTGTGTGTGCACATTTCAGTCATAAGTGGGTCTTGAATTTTGTCATAATTTTTCTGTACCTTTTAACTTTTTTGGAAAAATATTTGAGCTATAATATACATATTGTAATATTAACCCTTTTAAAGTTCAGTAGTTTTTAGTATATTCAAAAGGTTCTCTGCAACTTTTACGATCATACAGTTTTACTTCTGTTTTATATCCATGCAGTGAGTTACATTATTTTTGAATGTTGTCAACTTTTTATTCCGGAGATAAACCCAACCTGGTCATGATGCATTCTTTTTATCTATTGCTAGACTTCATTTGATAATATAATCAGGGAGTTAAATGTCTCTGGCCTTATAGTAAATATTACCCTGAATATATTTTCTTAATGCTTTTGAGAAAAAAAAATGCCTTAAATGCTTTCATAAAACTATTTAAAAATTATAATTTAAAAAAAAGCCCTTATACCTTTCATTCTATAAAGTCATTTGGATCATAAAAACCTCACATTTGGTCTATAATGACAAAATCTGCATTAAGGAAACACACACACACACACAGACACACACAGCCCTAAGTAATTGACACAGTAGAAAATAACTCCAATAGTAAAGGCTTTCTATAGCTGATTGGCTTCCTTCTCCTTTGGGTTGCTGCTACGGAATTTCTACAGAAAATGCTGAAAAAGGATGCAACATGATGGTAGAGATCCTAGTTTGAAGCTGCGTTTACATAACAAGTATTCTCTTAGCTGTTTGTTACAGAACAATAAAAGTGGAAAACTTTTCTAAAGATTTTTTTTATTCACATTTGACATAAGATTTAGAAAATGTTAGTTGTCTGAATCCAAGAACTGGGAAGCTAAAGCAGTAGTCTCTCCCTAAAGTCGCTGCTCTGCTTGTTTTATTACCTGCAACATTAAGGTTTTGTTTCCCAGATAAGACCTACAGGTTGCTTTTTGTTCTTGAAAGAAAAGGAAACTGAGAAAGGTGCTCACTATAAAAACATCAAACATTAAAAAAGAAAGAAAAACATCAAAAAAGAAAGGAAAGAGTAGACTGAGTTTCTGCCCTTACACAGTGGAAAAAAGGCCTATTTTCATTTCAAAGCAATTTTGGGTTAATGATAATTGGGCAAAATTATACTTATTATTTGTGTGCTTTCAGAAGTAATGTCAAATTTACTTAAAATCAGATATTTTAAGTTTCTTTTCTGGTACATTAAATGGTTAAAAGTGGTGTTCTTAAAGAAAAAAAACAAACTTTTTTTTTTTTTTACAGAATAGTATAAATGTTTATTTTCTGTATGATTTACTTTGCTGTCCTGTTTTTACAATATAGAAAAGTGTATTCTTCGAATAGCTCTAGTAAATATAAATTTAATCTTTCTACTTTGGGATGTAAATAGAGCTAAAAAAATTATATACCCAACCCTCCCCAAATAGTCTTTTAAAATTGTTGAATTAATGTGGATATTAATCTTGTTCAGCAATTTGATGCAAATGCCTAAATACAAAAAGTTGCTTAGTAAGTACTACACAGGAAGGAAAGTCTTAATACTTTAGATAGCTTCTTGAAAATCAGAAAAACTAGTAGCATTTGATTGCACCTTCAAGTTTTTACAAGCAAAACATTCTCAAGCAATGCCGTCATACATAATCTACAATTGTAATCCAAATTTCACAAACATTTTCTGCACACTGTATATAAATACACATCACAAAGGTGCAATTAGAATTAAACACAGAATATGTACAAAATGAACAAAGTTTAGGTTTAGACCAAAAAGGTATTGTAATCTTTTGAAAAATAACTTGATTAGATATTTTATCCTCTTACACTAATTTACATTTATACAAATTTTAATTAAACATACTAGATTGAGGTGCTAAGAATGTTTGCACTATCTACATTTAAAGTTACTGCACTATAATTTTATAAATCCAAATTTCAAAAGGAAGATACTTCAATGAATAACGGAATCTTCTTTTGGATTACTTAATTTCTATTGCCTATATCTTGCATGTTCATATGAACATATATACACACTTAATACATACAACTATAGATTCCTTGTAGGAAATGTAATAATCATATACTAATAATTACTGAGGATTAAGGTACCTAACAAAATGCCTGAATTCCAACATGGTTTTTCTTGTCATAAAATCCAGAGTCCTCGTACAGGCTCTTAAATTCATAAAGCTCTTGAATTTTGAATTTGTGAAAATGACTTAGGTTAATTTAGTAATAATAAGAAAACACTCATACCTTCAGCTTATCAAATCACTGGCTAAAAATAATGCCATTTTAAGCTTCCCTTATAAAAAGAAGTCCCACTATAATTTTGAAAGCTTTGTTAGGAGGCCCTTTCAGTAAATCAAATAAGACTCCTACACTGGATTGAGACCTCTTAGTTCAAAAGTCTATAAAGAGAATTGTATAGATGAAAAGTCTTTCCCTCAATTCATTTATTAGAGCTTCAATGTTCTTTATTTCTCCAAGTCAAATTTTATACCTGATGATTATGTAAGTTTCTGTATTATCACTACATAATAAGTTCTATTCATATGCACCTCTCACTTTTAATAGTACCCAGTAATCACTTTGACAATTTATTAATATCATTTCAAATACACAGCACCTCCTTCAAAGAAAATGGAAACATCCCAGAGCATTTCTTAGTCACTCTTTCTTAGAGAAACACCTTGCCTATCAAGAACTACTGCCTGTCCCTTAACAGTTTTTCTTAAAAAACAACTTCTTAATTTTAAAAGTATGCCTATGGATTCCTTCCCCTTCTGACATTCCCAAAGTGACAACACGATATTATTCCAGAATCTGTGCTAAAAAGTTTTTTCTTAAAAAGGTAGTGCTTTTCTAAACACAAAAATGTCATTTGAATATGTTTCATAAGAATTTGTTTATGTAGACATTCTATCTGCTTAGGTCTAGTGCCAAAGAATGACTGGGTAATACCAATGGTTCTCTGGCTTTTTCTACTGGAGCAAAGTCCTACAACGCCATACATTATAAATTATATTAATTTATAAATGTCCTTTGTCAACAGCATCAGATGGATAGAACATCTAATTCTTAAGAAACCCATGCAAATTAAAAATCTATATAATACAATAAAGAAAAACTCAATTTAGAAGGGGCATAAACAGATTTAACTAAGATTTAAAATGTACTAATTTCCTCACTTAAAATTTCTTCTTTCAATATTATAACTTCAGGTCACACAAGGACTGACTTAACAGTACAATCATTGTTAAATTATCTTCCAGAAAATCAAGTGTCCCTGGACCTTCAATTTTCTGTACAGTTCCATTTATCAGTCTTTTGTGCAAGAGTTAGCAATTCATGGCACAAGGGTCACTTTTTGCTTTGCCTGCAGAATTGATGACGCTCATCAAACATCGTCCGAATTCCTCCAGTATCATCCGTTCGGCTGCTGCCTTTGATTTTCCCTTCTTGTCTGCCTGCTCTGCCTGGGCAAGAAGGCAATTACATGTGGCTTCCGCTACTTCCTTAGTTACAAATGTAAATGGCAATCTGAAATGATTTTTTGAGAGAGAAAGAGAGACGATGATGGTGTTGAATAACAACAAAAGTGGATGACATTACTTCACATGAAAATCTGTTAACATGTTCATGACTCACCAACACACTGAACATTACAATTTGTGCAGTGAGCACAAGCACAGCCCAAAGAGCTTTAAAAAGTTAGACCTGTTTTATTATTGCATATAAGAAAATATAATTTTACATAAAATACATGTCTTATTACCTACACAAGGTTATCTGGTTAACTAAAAGATGTTAACTCTGTATGTCAACTGGATAATTCTATAACAAATTCTCCTAATTCGTGAATTAGTTTTCAGAGTGCAGTCTTTGTTTTATTTATTGCTGTTTCTTCACAGCCTAGAACACTGCCTGACACATAGAAACACTCCATGAATATCTGTTCAATGAATGAATAAGATTGAGCACTGCAAGCAGTATCTCCTGGACAACACTAAAAATAAAGTACTTTCCCAGAGTCCCATATATTGTTCACAAAGCAAAAAGCACACCAAAATTTTGCATTTTTCCATCATGACAAACAAAACTTTTGGGGAAACCAAATGCTGTTCTCTACATGGAGTTTCATTCATAAAGACCTCAACTATTAAGTATTAAATAAGAGCAATCCATCCTGAGGCTTGCTATATGTAGCCATGTCTTAAAGCCTTCAGAGACAAATCAGGCAACCTAACGTAACCACGACACTAATGTTACCAACGACACTGACAGAAGGAAACTGCAAAACAAATGAAGTCTGAAATTCAGACCTACTGTGACAAGAGAGTAATTGAGGGTTTGGGCTGCTGTACAGTTGTATAAAAATCTTTAAAATGTAAAACACTTTAAGTTAGAAAGTATTATACTATTACAATAACGTTAATATTGTATAGTTAGTAACACTGTATAATAGTTCTTCAGAATTGCTATCTGAAATATTTTGTACAAAAAGAAGCATTTCTGTAAGCATTGGAGCCTATTTCAACTTAGGCATTTTACATAATATACCATCTGGAAGGCTCATTGCATTTAATAATTCTGCAAGCTAACCTCTACTAAACCCTCTGATACAAATCCACACCAGCAAGCTGTGTGGCATAGGACCCTGCCAAACACTGGGACAGCGATGCTTTATTCTTTGTGGCCACTTGGTAAGGATGATGGGAAGGACAAGAGAACCGAGACCTAGAGAGGGGGAGTGCTTGTCGAATTCATAAACTACTGCGTAGCACACACAGTATTTAAACTCATCTCGGCCGAACTTTAAAGCTTGAGCTTTCCTATTCCAGAGTTTAGCAGTCCAGTGAAACAAGGTGCCCCAGTAGGATGGGGAAAAGTGCTACATGGGCACGGAAAAGGCAACAGAAGGTAAGGATGTGCAAAAGTGTGAATGATACTGCTACCAGAAACAGGTGTAAAAAATTCAGTTTTCTTAGGGATTTGTCAAATTACATCACTACCTCATCTTAGTGGAGAGAAATCGAATTAAGCACAAAGCATGTTAGAAGTGTGTACTATATCTCACAGTGGTTTTCCTATTACCTTCAAAATCCTTTACAAGTAACTAGAGATAGAAAATGCAAAAAGAGGTTTGCAACAAGGCAAAGCATGAACTTAGCCTTGTCCAAAAAGAAGAAACTTTACCAGAAATAATACTGATGTTATACTATAAAAAAGACATTAAAATACTGACTTACTTTCCTCCTCCACTATTCAAAGCTGGTGTTGGCCTAGTAAGCAAGTCCGAAATTTGAGAAGATAACTTAGTTTTCGCTGCCGTCTGTTGCTGTACCCTTACTTCAGCTGCGTCTGCCAAGTGCATCAGTGTCTTTCGTTCTGGGCTTTCTTCAAAATTCTTACAGCCAACACATTTGCATATTGAGGAACACATTATTTTTGCCTAAAAGATTTACAAAAGAAAAGCTTCCAAATCAAACCCAAAAAGCATTACTCTTAAGTAGACTCTAATCAAATCAACAGACAACAGAACTAACTGCTCAAATGACATAAGATACAATGGAAACCTCTCTTCCTGACACTCAATGGGCTACCTACACGTGGACAGGTCAAATATTTAAGTCCGAGAGTGGCTACACAGTGTTTGTTTTTGAGTGCTTCCACATCATTTCTTCCCCCGCTAAAGGTTTTCCTCCTGATATGATTAACATGTGTTCTTTATAAAGAATATGAATGATACAATATTAAAAAAATACCAGTTATCCGGAATCCATCCACCTCAACGTGTTGATCATTTCCCACTTATGCAAACACACAATTATCACATGAAAGGAATTTCGTAGATGCTATTTTTATTATGGATAATCTCCATAATCTCCCTCCGTGAATCCCCTTCTCCAGCTTCCCCAAATCCTTCCATAGTCCATATTAAACCAGTGTGTCCTTGTATGTAAAAATGTGTAAAACATATATATTTATGAAAAACACAGCCCTTATGTACATATACCTATCTTAACTAACAAATACACGTCTTTTTTTTAGTGTGTTTTACAAAATCATATGCCCCACTTTCTGCATCTTCCGTTTCTCACACTACACCTCATGGAATCCCTCCCCCCAAGTCATCTAGCATAGGCTGAATTCATTCTATTTAATGGCTGAGTATTAATCCCTGGTATAGATGTGCCACCTTTTATTTGGGCATTCACTTGCCTGTTGCTGGGCATCTATTTTGTTACCAGTTCTTGAGTACTACAAATAATGCATAAAAGATTATTTTATATACATATACATATATATGCTTTTATTTCTATGAGCTACATTTCTAGAATTGGGCTCACTGGCCAAAGGGTATGTGTATTTTAATAGATGTGAGCAGACTGTCTTTACAAAAGGCTGTAACACCTCACATCTCATCAGCAATGTATAAAAGAAGCCTTTCCCACATTCCCTCCAACAGTGTATATTCTAGCTCTTTTTAATATTTAGCAATCTGGGGGAAAGAGGTGAAGTGAGATCTCATTGTTCCGTCATTGACATTTCCCAAGCCTAGTAAATTTGAGTATCTTTTGTTGGATGCAGTTTCTTCAGTGAACCCATGTCAATTTAAAGAAACATACCAACTGCCCTTTCTCTCTACAGCACCTAGCAAGACAAACAAATCGTATTATGACGAACACATTTAACCCTGCTCCTTTCTTACAATACACAAATAAATTCTCTTTACCAAGGGAACAAAATGGATATACATTCTGGGTTAATGGAGTTAAGCTACACTTAATAAGTATCTAATGATGAAGAGATAAAATCCCTGATATCAAGGGTGAAAAAGACACACCAATAACGATAATTTGGATTAAGTATGAAGAACCGTAAGAAAGGTACTAATAATCTAACAGGAACTCAGGAAGAAGAAATTAGAATGACAGAGTATCCGTTTAGCTTCAACTTCCCTTGTGGTCAAAAACAAGGAGAGGAAAAAAAGTTACAAGGCACAGCCATTTAAAAAATGTGGACGCTCACATCTCCACTCAACAAGCCTTGAAAGCTGAGTGAAAGGAACAGGCATGTGTTATCCAGATGCAGACTAACTGGACCAAAAAAGCCAATTCAGTTCAAAAGACCAACAAATGAACACACAAACTGTCAGACAATATCACAACCAATTCACAAGGGGCCAATCAGCCACTGCTAGTCCTAGATTAGTGCATTCCAGTTCTTCCATTTCTTGGTCTTTGAGAGCGACAAGTTAGTTATTAGACACTATGTGTGTCCTGAAAGTCAAGGATTTTTATAACTGGGCAGCTTTCTCTCTTTTAGTATACTTCAATGAGCTTTTCTATTTCTATAAATTCTCTCTCTATATATAAATATATAATTGTTGGTTCTTGCATGTTTATCATACGCCTAGCATGTACAGACCGTTCAATGCCATATGCATGGAAGGGCTTCTTTGCCCTTCTGACCCAGCTTTACATCAATTTCCATTTTGTCTCTTTTTGTGGACTTGGTTTGATAATAAGAATATGCTATTCTTACATTTTTTAAATATCCATGACAAATTTTGTATGACATGGTTTATGAACAGATGCCACCTATTTCATCATGTGTTCAAATAAAGGAGTCCAGGGGCACCTGGGTGGCTCAGTTGGTTGAGCATCCAACTTTGGCTCAGGTCTGATCTCACATTCTGTGAGTTCAAGCCCCACGTCAGGCTCTGTGCTAACAGCTCAAAGCCTGGAGCCTGCTTCAGAGTCTGCATCTCCCTCTCTCTCTGCCCCACCCCTGCTTGCTCTCTGTCTCTCAAAAATGAATAAACTTAAAAAAAATTTTTTTTAATTCAAATAAAAATTCAGGATAAAAAAGGATAAAAAACTGACTTGTTGGACTCTAAAGCATTATTTAAGACACTTTCAAAATACTCTTAATTATACACAATTTTCATTCATTTTGACTTTAGGACCAACAAGAGGTTACCTTACTATACTTCTTAGAAGGAGTATTTGACTTCTAACACAGGTGAATTACGAATTCATTACATAGGGAAAACAGCACACATAATCTTTACTGTGACACATTTTGAATGGGAAGGGGCACGGAATGGCAGGCACACACTCCTAAAGCAGAGCAACCTTATGAGGGGAGAATGCCGTCCTTGGTACTGCTTTACCAAGTACAACGCCAGGGCTTCTGCCAAAACAAAAAATAAGGTATCCTTCTGAATATGAAATCTGAAAGTATGAAAATCTAATAGATGAGAAGAGCCAGCTAACTATAGGGATGACTCAATTCCAAAGATTGTCAGTGAAGAGTTTCAGGTACACCAAAAAAGCAAATACGCTAACACAGGGTTCATCTTGGGCATGAATAGATTATTCTATTTAAGCTTTGAAAATAAAAACAATGTTTATTTGAAAATAAAAACAATGTAGTTATATAGTACTTCGTCTATAGCAAGAAGGGGATGATTTAAATAGCATTTAAAAATAAAATAAATAGCACCTGTCAAAGATGCCTGACTAATCATGGTCAGCAGCAAAAATGGATGCAATCACTTCACCATGACCAATAACCTCAACCAGCAATATTTCATGTTTCTTCCCTATTTTTATGCTCAGAAAGCAAACTTCGTAACATAATTCAGTTTTCCAAAGAGCACTGTTCTTCAACAAGGCACTATAGGCATGTTGGGCAAGATAAATCTTCACTTTCAGGACTGCCCCTGGAATGCAGACTATTTTGTAACCACATATATTTTCAAAAGCCCAGGGGGGACAGTTGGTAGCACTACTCTTCCATTAAAGACAACTGCTAGTTTCCAAACCACTTTGATGTTATTTAAAAAAATTTTTATTTATTTTTTTTTAATGTTTATTTATTTTTGAGAGAGAGAGAGAGAGAGAGACACACACACACAAAGTTTGAGTGAGGGAGGTGCAGAGAGAGAGGGAGACACAATCTGAAGCAGGCTCCAGGCTCTGAGCTGTCAGCACAGAGTCCGATGTGGGGCTCGAGCTCACAGACCTGACCGTGAGATCATGACCTGAGCTGAAGTTGGATGCCCAACCAACTGAGGCACTCAGGCACCCCCAAAAAGTTTTTTTTTTTATGTTTACTTATTTTTGAGACAGAGAGAGAGAGCAAGCAGGGAAGGGGCTGAGAGAGAGGAAGACACAGAACCCGAAGCAGGCTCCAGGCTCTGAGCTGCCAGCACAGAGCCCAATGCGGGGCTCGAACTTATGAACCATGAGATCATGACCTGAGTTCAAGTCAGACACCCAACCGACTGGGCCACCCAGGCGCCCCCTGATGTTATTTTTACTAAAAATCAATAAATTGTTGCTCTGATTTACACACTTCAGGTATAATGATCAAGAAGTTATGAACTGGGAATCAGGTAATGAGTCCCAAAGCCATAATGACAAGACCAAGGTATTGTTCCTCTGAAGCCCTGCTTGGGAGGCCAGAAGGTCTTCCTCAAACTAGGGCCCTTGCAACGACTGTGCATATTTTCAAACTGTGATAGCAGAATAATTTCCCAATTTGTAAGTAAATTTTTACAATATACCTTTCTAAAGTTATTTTCAAAAAAATGGTTAGATTATGTTCCCCAACCAGCATCTCACCTCATAGCATTCACAGTAGTTTTTAAGACATCCTGATCGTTTGCAATTACATCCTTTGCTGTGACGTCGATCTGATTCTCCCTCCTTTCCTTTCCCTATCTTAGGTTTAAAAGCTTCTGGATTTCTGTCAAGGCATGCCTATTAAAACAGATCAAATATCAACTGAAGCCCAATCACATTAGATTAAATACAGCAAAAGGAATTAATTTTCATTGTAAAGGAACCAAGTTCTACAAAAATCAGGTGAAACTGGAAATTTCTGTCAGTTAAATAAAATAAAAAGTAATCACCTTTATTGCTTTTTGCCTTTCATTTTCATGTTCCAAATTATTATAACAATTAGTACAGTTGCAGTTGTTGCAAAATTCACCATTTGCAAAGCAATCACAATATCTGGAATACAAAAATCAGTGCAAGTCACATAAAAAAGTCATTGGTTATTTTTTTTTTATTATTATTGTTTATTTTGAGAGAGCAAGCAAGAGTAGGGAGAGGGGCAGAGAGAGAGAGGGAGAGGAAAAAAATCCCAAGCAGGCTCCATGCTGTCAGCACAGAGCCCAACACAGGGCTCAAACCCATGAACTGTGAGATTGTGTCCTGCGTCAAAATCAAGAGTCGGACATTTAACCGAATGAGCCATTCAGGCATCCCAGAAAAATCATTGTTAAAATACATAAAACTAGAAATTATCTGATTAAAAGCATTATATATGCAGACCCACCTACTTACAGAGTTTATTTTTACTGTCAACCACGTTCATCAGCCTCAAAATTAAAGTCACTGGCTCCTAGAATTTTGGTTTAGAAACTTAGTTCCAGTAGTAACTGCTGTCAACACAACAGCTACGTGATTTTATGTGAACCCAAAGTAAGTTATTTCAAAATTATTAAAAAGGAAACACATGAGCTATATTCCAGTAGTGCAATCTGCTTACTTGAACTACAGTTATGCTTCTTGGGATTTTAAACCACTTACATGACCAGTGCTTTTCACTTAAGTGTTTCATGTCAGATCTATTGGTTCAGACCTAATATGCAAATTAATCATCCAACAAATTCTTTTTACATGTTTATTTTTTTTATTTTTGAGAGAGAGTGTGTGCGAGCAGGGGAGGGGCAGAAAGAGAGGGATACAGAGAATCCACACTGACAGCAGAGAGCCTGATGTGGGGTTCGAACTCGTGAACTGTATGATCATGACCTGAGCTGAAGTCAGATGTTTAACTCATTGAGCCACCCAGGTGCCCCCATCTAATAATTTTTAAAGCTACTCAGAGTATCACCTCACTAAGGAGACCAAATATAAAGGTCATAAATATAATCAAATTTATTATTATTAACAAAAGAGACTATGTCTGTCTCATGCTGCTGTGTCCCTAAATTCCTACTCCAGTGCCTCATCTATGGTAAAGACTATAAAATAACTTCTGAATGTACGAAACAGTATTTTTACACCGTCACAAGTGCTCATTCACTTGCACGTTTATTTAAATTACTTGGACTTATGAAACTGAGTTTGTTAAGAATTTTTATTTAACTCCATTTACTTTTAAAAGTATTTTCAGTTATATCCAATGAAGAAATAGTAGCAAAAAGACTTACAATTTCAAACACAGCGATTTTGTACAATTACAGGGCTTCCTGGGCCGACTGGCAGACTCTGATGGTATTATGCTATACAGATACAAAAAAAAAGATACAGATTTTAATCAATTAAAGATAACTATTGCAAATTGGAAATGTCTCTGCAAATTCCTCCTAAAATAAAGCTTTAACAAATGTACCCATCTCTAATAATCCATCTCTATGTTGTCCCTTCACATCAAATTCAAAAGCAAGTTGTAGAGTCAAGACAGGGAATTTTTAAGAAGGAGGTTATGAATAGCTTCTAAAGAACACTCCACAAAAAAACTCTCCTTCTGAGAGAACTAGAGCTGAAATCTGCTCAAAACTTTTGGGATTCAATTATAAAAGCAATGAGGGGAAAGGGGGATACGGGGTTGGAGGTGGAGAGAGGTGGACTGGTCCCATGCAATTAACTAAGCACCGTTTCTAAACCAATATTGCAAAGGAAGCAATTCACAGATTAAAAAACAGATTAATAACAACAACAAAAAAGGAAAGGACCTAACATAAACAATTTGAAAACTAGTTAATCTCATTTTTAAAAACATATTCAGGATGAGAGAGAGAAAAGAAAGAGACAGAGAATATGAGGCAAAACTGATGAATCTGAGTAAAAGACATTTGGGAATTCTCTCCTCCTGTAACTTTTCTGTTTAAAGCATCTCAAAATAAAAAGTTCTATAGAGGCGTGCTCACATGGCTTTGAGGAAAAAATATCTTATGATGTTTTGAAATATATATATTTAATGTTGCATTTAACCTGATCCAACAACTTCACTTACATATTTTCAAAAGACTCACCCATTGAATGGAAGCCTTGCCTGGGTCTGGATACCAGGTGTTCCGGTGAAGTTTGAGTTGCTTGCTATAGACACATATGAAGACTGCTGTAGCTACATAGAAAGAAAGGTAGTTTTAGACCATATTTACAAAAATGCACAATACTCTCAGATATAATGATCAATAAGGAACACAAATTCATCCACTAAAACAGGAAAAACAGTATGGAGAATTTCATACACACTACTTCATGGAGCTCTTCTAAAGGCCCAAACTAATACCAGAGGTGAAAACAACGTGAACATTTTAAAGTACTACATGGTACAAATACAAGAAACTTTTCATAGAGGAGTAAGCATATCAGGATTAAGAAATTCTGGATGAATGACTCAAAAATATTAAGTATTAATTTGTATTGGCTAGAAAAACGCAAGTGTCTACTTGTAAATAAAATAGGCACTATACTGATCATTCATCACATTATAAGTTATAGGGAATGAGAAGTTACGTGAGCAATAAGTTTCTATTTTACATTGATTTCTATACAAGAGAAGAGATGCTGGAGACAAAAATACTAGACATTCATTTTCTAATCAGCGGTCACATTAGCATACTCCATAGTACATTTCATTAAAGTACACAGGTTTCTTTTCTCTCTCTTATAATCTGTGTAGATCAACTCAACAGCTTAGAACATGGTGCTAATTTGCTGGATTCTTACGTGAAAAAGAAAACTTCTATCTGCTTTAGAAGCAGCACTCCTAACCCTCACCAGCCAGTTAGATAATACATGGTTTTAACTCTAAGGATGACCAGATGAGAGTATCTGGACAGGTCACTAAAGATGAGTCACCTAGAAATGTATCTCACAGTCTACTTTCCAGGAGCAAGTCAGTGGCATCCTACTCATATGTGAGGAAGAGATGGATTACAGTGGCAGTGTTCTCTAAATGCACTTGGACTCCACCAACTTCAACTTCTCTTCGATCTACATAGTCTTGCCCTCTTCCTAAGCTGCTCTCAGTCCCTAAGTGTCTGACTTGCATATGTGACTTGTGCCATTTCTAAACGCTAGAGATACATAAATAAATTCAGAAGTTTTTGTTAGCATCTTAAGATTTTAGAAAGAGCCATTTTCATACTGAGTAAGATGTTTTTGAGTAGTTTCAGAACGTGATAGGACTGCACATCTTAGACCAAATCATCCTTTCTGAAATGCGACGACTCCATTGTTTTCTCATACCTGAGTAACATACTGAGCTGGAAGCACTGCGTAGCCCACATTCCCTGTCCCCGGAGCCGGAGCCAGCACAGTGCCTGGTGGCAGGTTAGTGAGGTTTGGCTGGATCTGTGGCAGTGGTGTGGCAGGCATGATGAGCCGCTGCTGTGGCTGGCTGGTGGTAACTATTTGTGAAGTGGGATTGATCGGTTTGGGAACAACCTTAAAAAAAGAGGAATTTACAGAAGTAAATTTTACAGCCTCTCCATTCAGCATATATCTCTTGTACATGAATCTTAACTTTCAGTTGTAAAACTGAATTGTCTGTTTGGGAGAGACTGGGAAAACAAGTTCTGTGACACTCACCTGTTTGACAGTCTGCGCGGAGACAAGAGGAACTGACATCCGCACGGGAGTGGTATTAACAACCACTGGCTTTGCTTTTGAGAAAAAGGGGAGGAAGGACAATTTATTTTCAGAAAATAGTGCTTGAAACATTTAAGACACTTAGTTCTCTCAAGATATCCTGATAAAAGAGCTTAAAGAATTTCATTTATTTCCTGTCTAGAGCACTCTTTAATCAAGATAGTTACCTTTTCAAAATTCCTTAGCCCATCTACCAAGGACTGCATATCTCAGGGAGCTCCAGTCTATCCGCCTGCTAAGGGAATGTTCGTCATTCAAGACAGTCTACTGAAAATACTTCAATCTGTACTCAGGTGATTTAAACATTCCCTAGTAAAGCCAGTCACATGAAATGTTGTATAAATTTTTAAAAACTGCCATTCAGGAGCTTGAGTCACAATGCTGTTCTGTATTCTAATTGCCATGTTTGTACCGAAACCAGAGAAGGTATCATTTTTATAGTATAATACATTATTTACAGAGTACCTACTAAAAGGCAGCACAGCATGAAGGTTAAGAAGATGGTCTCTTAAGTCGTAACACCCTTGGGGGTTCAAATCCCAATTCTGCTGCTTTCTAACTCTCTTTGCCTGTACTCCATCTACAACATGGGGATAGTACCTCCGTTACAGAGTATAAAGATTAAATATGTTAATCTATGAACATTTATTAGAACAGTGTCCAACAAATAGTAAGTGCTCAATAAATGTTAGTTGCTCAATAAATGTGATTATTGTTATTACAACCAACATTACTCTATAAATGGCATTGTAGACAGTGTTCCGGGGAAACTAAAGTATAAAGACACTTGCTCAAAGAGGTTACACTCCAGTAGAGCAGATGAGACATATACCAAATAAAATAAACATGATTAAAAAAGAGAAAGTGCTGCAGAGTCCGAGGGAGACAGAATGTATGTCTGACTGGCAGAGGATATGGAATACTGAAAGAATGCATGACAGGCATTGTGTCTGAGGTGGGTCGTGATCAATGGTCAGGTTGCAGAGAGGGCACACAAATTGGAGCAGGACATTCCATGAAGAGGTAGAAGCATGAGCAGTGGAGGCCTGATGCTGGGAAGCAGCAAAGCATTTCACAAAATGTTAGTGAACAGACCAGTCTGGTTGGAACCTAGGGTTAAAGTAGGCAAGCACGGGTCTTTAACGTTAGGGTAGAAATCTACATATTTAATCTGCATTTTTAATTCAGTAGGCGATGAGAAGTTTCTGAGGATTTTGTTTGTTTGTTTGTTTGTTTGTTATTTATTTATTTATTTATTTTTGAGACAGAGAAAGACAGAGCATGAACAGGGGAGAGGCAGAGAGAGAGGGAGACACAGAATCGGAAGCAGGCTGCAGGCTCTGAGCCATCAGCCCAGAGCCCGACGCGGGGCTCGAACTCACGGACCGCAAGATCGTGACCTGAGCCGAAGTCGGACGCTTAACCGACTGAGCCACCCAGGCGCCCCGTCTGAGGATTTTGAAGTACAGAAATATTACTTGGAATAGCACAAAAAGAAACTGTATTTGGCCACAGTGTATAAAACAGAATGGAGTTCCACAAAACAAGGAAAGTTAGAAGAGTGCACAAACTGAGGGTCTACTTGGGATGACACAGCTGGGGACGGACAGGAGAGAGCAACTGCAAAAGAGAAGGTGAAAGTGAAAGGAACCACCCAAGAGAGGGCAGAAATTGCACGTTATTAGGGAAGAAAATGTAAGTCAGTGTGAAGCTTCCAAGTGGCCAGAAAAAGGACAGCAACCAGATGGAAAACCTCAAGGGTGAGATGATTTGAAGGGAAGATGAACCCTGACATAGAGACAAACTATGATGAAATGGACGAGAGAGGCTGGCACTAGACCTGTATGTTTGGACCAAAAGAAGGACAACCTTTCAAATTGCTTACTGCCATTTCCACAGTCTAAAAAAGGGATTGAAGAAGATAGGAAGGATAGCCCGTTAGGTTTTATTTATGCAAAAAGGCCTAGAGCCTGGTCTGAAAGAGAGAGCTTGAGATAATGGGATCTAACAACAAAAGAAAAAGAACACATTTCCTTAGATAAAAAGGCTGGGAGGGCTGATGGCTGAAGACAGAAGGCTGAGAGTCCCGGAAGAACATTAGACAGTTCTCTGACCTAAAGAGAGCAGGCCCCTGCAAGCAAGGGGACAAAGGGAAAGGGTAGGGTAAGTGGGGGACCTCCAGAAAGTGTTTGATCAGTGGTGATGACTGCATCTCTCTCAATACACTAAAAACCACTACACTGTATGCTTAACAAGGGTGGATGCTATAGTCAACACAAATTCTATCTCAATAAAGTTGTCATACAAAAAGAGTACATGACCATGAATTATAGAAGCAGTGACATCGGATACCTAATTTGAACTTACTTCCTATTCTGAGTCTCTTCAGTTACATCAGTTTTATTTGGTTAAGTTATACTAACCACTACAGACTGATCTCAGCAGTACTAAAAAGAATTAAAGGAAATTATAAGACTGAAATCCTGCTTGGAACACAGAAGAACAGACTCCCTACTCCACTTGCTCCTTGGAGAAGAGATGCTGGCCATTGTTCCATGAACACATACAGCAGTGATTCTGAAGTGACTCCAACAACCAGAGAAGGTAAGAATTTCCTGGTGGTCTCTGAAACAAAGGGAAGGAGCGTGTGGCCTGCCTTCAGTCACATCAAATGACAGATGCAGATGATTTTTATTTGGATAATAAAGAAAGGGTTAACTGTCTCTGTGTGTGTGTGTGTGTGTGTGTGTGTGTGTCCGTGCGCGCGCGCACGCACACAGAACTAGAAAATTTGGGAACTCTAGGCTTACGTTAGCTTTGCATCTGCATGCTGAGTTTTCACTAAAACCTGGGAAATGAAGACAATAAAAAATGAAATGGCCAGAAAAGAGAACATTACAAATTACCTAGGGAAAGGGGGACATATCAATGTTATATAACTACATCACCAGTCTCTAGTTCTCCTCCCCCTCAACTTTTGAGCACAGTCCCACATTACTATTACTGCCATTTTCACAGAAACTGGAATAATCTTTTCTTTTTTAGTCTTTAACAGAAATTCTGAACAATCTTGTTAGAATAGCCTCATTCCAACTTTTAGAAACCATACGTGCAAGTGTTTAAGGCTTTTTAATTTCTTAAATTGACTTTCACCAAGATGGTAGATTACATTCCAAAGAGATTAACCATGAAGTCTTCTGGATCTTTCTAGTGTGTGGCCTGCTATCCAACCAGCAGTTAACATGGTAGAACCTTTGAATACTGGCTTTGGTGGGAAATGTACAAGATGACCCTAACCCCCTTTGGCATAAGGAAATCCCTCACTGGAAATTAAGCCCTTATAAAGACATATTAGTACATTCATGAACGAGAGCAACTAGTTTTCATGTATCTCTAATAAAAATTATAAATTTAATTCATTATTCCTGCAAAATAATATATATTATATATACCTAGGTCTCTTATGGGATAGGAAAACAAAAAAAGAAAAATATGGGTGGGCATAAGGGAAATTGCATGGGTGGTTGTGTATGTGAGCAGGCCCGAAAAGGGTATATACAGGAATAACTGAAGGAGCTGGAAAGGTAAAGGGGAGGGCAGGGAGGGAAAGTTGAAGGTATAAGGCAAAAAAAGAAAGAAGCAGAGAAATAGAAAAAGGTGTGTGTGGGGAGGCGGGGTGGGTTTCCAGGAGGCAAAGAGCCTAAGTAGAGAGAGGCAGAAAGGTAGATAAAAACTTAGAAAAGGAAGTACCAGTAATTAGAATTATGCAGTATCCAACCTATTCATGTACTCTTCCTGGATCTTTAGCTTCTTTTCTACTTATACCAAAGGCTTATTATTGACTAAAATTAGTGTTAACATCACATTGGAAATGGATCTCAGCATATAGTACACATACAAACACACACATAAAATATAACAACTGTATCTCACGATTGCTTCATATCGTTGGGATTATCCAGGTACACTGGACTTGCAGCACCTCTTTTAGTACCCTGCTAAGTTTAAGTACTGAGAGAATATAAAACTTGACTCCCTTAGTCAGCAATATGCAAGTGTCATTTTCCTTTCATTAAGAATGCTGTAATAAAAGATTTTCTTCTAAAATCAGCTTAAAGAGGGATTAGAAAATAAAACTACTTGATAGGTCTAATTTTAATAGAATACAAACTAAAATACTGTTTCCTTCACATATCCTCTATTTTCTCCCATCAGTAATTTAAAAAATAGATAGGATTTTTCTTCCACAGTTTCCCTTAGTGAACTAGCTATCGGCAATATGTTGCTCCAACCCTCTGATCCCTTAATCAAAATGAAAGAGGAAACAAGTGATCTTTAATTCTGCTATTTACATCCAGTAAATAATAAGTCATTTACTTGCCATCATCTGCTTTGTGACATTGAAGGGATACGCAGCAGTCTTCCAAGACCAAAAATCAGGCCCTAAATCATAAACTGTCCTGAGCCTTTCATACCATTCAATTTTTAACAAGTAGATAAATATGGAGAGCGGTTCTGTGTGTGAGTCTATGTATAGGTATCGGGTGGTAGGAAGGGTTAAACACAAACAGAAAATGGAAGGACTACAAACAGGCATATCCTCCAAAAGTACAACTGAGCAAAATAACAGAACATTGTTAAGTGCTTTTTATTAGCAACTACAGATTCAAAGTAAAGGATGAAAGTGGTGCAAAATTGTTATTTATCATTTATACCTTGCCTACTAGTCATTTCAATTGACCCAAACCCTATCAAACAGCTTCACAGTTTAGAAAACAAGATAAATAATTTGGTTTCATCTAAATTTGTCCCACTAACGTAGACGGTAGGCTTACAAACCAGCAACATAATGGCTACGCACAAACTGATAAATAATTCTGAGTGTCTGGTAGTATAGTACACTGTGTACCAACTTCTAGCAGAGTGAAATACTATATTTATATACAACTATGATTCTATTTTGCGGCTTTCTGCAACAGTTGCTGAACTCATACTGTCGGCTGAAATGCCATACTTAATCAGGCTTTCAGTGAGAAAAGGACCAATGTTCTTTAATAATGTTCAAAGAATTAATGACTGTTTTTAAAAAATGGTTACTGGGGCGCCTGGGTGGCGCAGTCGGTTAAGCGTCCGACTTCAGCCAGGTCACGATCTCGCGGTCCGTGAGTTCGAGCCCCGCGTCGGGCTCTGGGCTGATGGCTCGGAGCCTGGAGCCTGTTTCCGATTCTGTGTCTCCCTCTCTCTCTGCCCCTTCCCCGTTCATGCCCTGTCTCTCTCTGTCCCAAAAATAAATAAACGTTGAAAAAAAAAAAAAATTTAAAAAAAAAAATGGTTACTAACCTTGCTGGAGAGGTTGAGTGTTTGTACTGGGATTCTGACTAACTGGCTGGGTGGAGCTACTGGCTGTTGTGGCAGTAACAAGTCGGACATAATGAAACTTGCTTCCAGGCACTTGAATCTGCTGGACATTGGGAGCAGTTGCCAGAGGAATAATTGTCTTAAACTGTGATGTGCTCACGCCTCCAACAGTGATGGTCTGCACAGCTGATTTCACTGCCTATTAAACAATACAACACGGCTATCGTTAATCTGGGATTTAACTTCCCTACTCTTTTAACTTATGACAATTGCTCAGGTAAAAAAGTATGTTCCTGTATTTCATCAAAAGCTGTTGAAAGGAACAACCTGTTCAAAGAGAAATGGAAAGAATAGTAATGAATACAGGAGTGAAACCAAAATCGGCGAGTTCTACCTTCCATCTCTAGTAGTTACTTCCTTGAGAATCCAGGTCAGGTGACTTGCTATGAAGAAATCATTACTTAAATTACAAGAACTTACTCAGTTTTGTTAATATTTATAAGAAAAGAATTATTTTAAACCCCAAGAATTTAGCTTCATATTCAATATCGAGAAAAGAGGATGCAGACACTTGGCTTTATTTATTGCTACCCACCAAATTAACTATGACAAATTTCATTTTCACATGTTCTAAAGAAGAAACCCAAAAGAAAAGCCCATCTTATACCCTCATTAAGTCCAGTCAATTCAACTGTATCTGCAGATACAAATGTAGCCACTAACATATGGGTAAGGGGTCAAATTCATTCTAAAACTACCCCAATTTTGGTTGTCTAACAAAACTAATTTTGGGAGATTCAAACTTGAGTCAATATAATCATTTTAATCCTTTCCTTCATTCTGATAAACAGCAATGTGACTTCCCAAAAAGCTAAATGAAACATCAGAGGCAGAACAGAATAAAAGTCTCTCAAGATGTCTTCAGTTGGTGTTTAATCAACATACAACAGATTGTCCTATAAAGGTCTAGGCCAGATTCTCAACCAGTTCTATCGTGTTATTTTATAATTATATCCCCACCTATTTGTCAAAGAGCCCTCATGCTAAAAGACCATTCACTGATGTTGGAAATCTATATTATGCAGATAATAATTTATGAAAGAATAATTCTTAAGAATTTGAACATTTTCATAAAAGCCTAGAAAAGAGAGAGAGAGAGAGAGAGAGAGAGAGAGAGAGAGAGAGAGAGAGAGAGAGAGAGAGATGGAGGAATTCATTTAGCATGGAAACTCTACAGGCAATAGTCAAAGGAGATTACTTCATAAAACGAGTCACACATTATCACTGGGCAGCGGTACCACAAAGCAGATCTAAAATAAAGATAAGAGACAAGAGCCACAACCGTCATTCGGTTAAATGAAAATATAAAGCTTAAGAAAAGGGATAAAATGTGTACATATGGAAGCTACTGAAAAATCAAGCAAGCACGAGACAAGTATGTACAATGATGCAAGAGACACGTATCAGCTCAAAATGGGAAAAAAAATACTATCTTAAGGTGCCTCAAGCATAGATTTATTAGATACTTAATATGAATAAAGAATAGTGCTTTTAATACTCTAAGATGAGCTGTTTTAAATCTAGCAGCCATATTATGGGCTAGGTATAGTGTAGCCCAGGACAGAGCCTAGTTTGGGTACATTTGCATAGCATGCCTTTTTCCAACTCTTTCAACTTTTCTGCATCCTAAGCTTCAAGCTACAACTCTTACAAGATGTATAGAATTGGGTCTTCAAAACAAAAATCAGATCTGACTGTAAATTTAAATCGTTTATGTCTGTTTACATCTAACAGACCTACTTAAAGATCTGCATTTAAATCCACTGTTGTACTGTTTTCTATTTGAACCACCTGTTCACTTCCATTCTTTTTTCTCTTTCTTACCTTCTTTTGTGTTATTATTCCATTCCCCCTCCCTGTATTAGCTTTTTATTTATGCATTATGTTGCTAATCTTTTAATGGTGACCCTAGAGATTACAATGGACAATGTAGGAATTAAATCAGTACTTTAAACATCACCCAGGAAATGAAAAGAACCACTAAACACGAATACCATTTACTTACTGTTAAGTATTTTAATTCTACATATAATAATTGAAAAAAAAATTTTTAATGTTTATTTTTGAGAGAGAGAGAGGCAGAGCATGAGCAGGGGAGGGACGGAGAGAGAGGGAGACAGAATCTATAACAGGCTCCAGGATCCACGCTGACAGCACAGAGCCCAACACAGGGCTCGAACCCAGAAACCGTGAGATCATGACCTGAGCTGAAGTCGGACGCTTAATCAACTGAGCCACCCAGGCGCCCCTCTATATATAATAATTTTAACTCCACAAGGCATTAATTTACATATACTCACAAATTTACCCTTTCTATATCATCCTGCTTCAAAGTACGAATGATTTTCCTTCTGCCTAAAGAGCGCACTTGAGGATTTCCTTAAGTGTGGGTCTGCTGATGAGGAATTCTTTCCATTTTGTTTCTCAAAAAATGTCCAGTTATTTGTATCTCATTTGTTGATAAACTCATCTACTAAATTCTTTTTTTTTAATATTTATTTATTTTTGAGAGAGACAGAGACAGAGCACGAGCTGGGGAGGGGCAGCGAGAGAGAGGGAGACACAGAATCTGAAGCAGGTTCCAAGCTCCAAGCTGTCAGCACAAAGCCTGACACAGGGCTCGAACTCACAGACCAAGAGATCATGACCTGAGCCGAAGTAGGACGCTTAACCAACTGAGCCACCCAGTACTCCTCATCTACTAAATTCTTAATCTCAGTTTTATGTTTTCGATTTGAAAATATTCACCTGATTCCTTTTTTTTAATTGAGGCATACTGGGCACACTATGTTCCATGAGTTTCAGGTTCATCAGATTCCTTCTTACAGTTTCTTTCTGCTGAAATTCTTCATCTTGTTACATTTCTGAATATATTAATCTTAGTTATTTTAAAAGTCTGAGTCTGATAACTCCATTATCTATATTTCTTGGTTTTGAATAATTTGGTCTGGTTGCCTGGTGACCTGATGATTTCTGATTCAATGCCAGACATTGTTTACAAAAAATTAAAGACATACTTTGAGACTCTGAATGATGTTATATTCCTCCAGGGATAATTCACTTCAGCTTCTGGCACGCAGTTAAAAGTAGGGGCAGATCATCCTAAACCAATCACAAATTGAGCAGTTTGAAGCACAGCTTCAATCTTCCATAGGCCTGGTCTATTTCTGGTTCATTCTTCCCCTATATATTATATCAATGGTCCCAACTAGGAATGTGGTGTTTACAGGCTTCCACCTCCTTGGTGGGCCTGAAACCAAATTTTTGTTCATGAGATCCAGAAGACTGACAGATCCGCTCAGCTCCTTAATCTCTCTGTAGCCACTTTCTGTTCATCACTTCAGTCTCTCAGCCACAACTTACAAATCAGCAAATGATCTAAGAAGTGTCATAGTGAACATGAGGCTGACTTCACTAGGTTTCCCTTTATTTCATGAATGTTACTTCAAACAGATTTTTAAAATATTTTTTCCCCTGCTTTTTAGTTGTTTTTAGCGAGACAGTTGGTCTCCAACAAGCTAGTTCTGTATAGCCAAATATAAAATACCAACTACTTGGGTTTTAATCAAGGTCACACTCCTTTGTTGTGTGACCTTATGCAAGTAACTGAACTTCTCTGTGCCTAAGTTTCCTCATCTGAAAATAATACCTTTCTTATAGGATTGCTCCAAGGATTAAATGAGTTAAATCATATGAAGTGCTGATAACATCATATATTATAATGCTCAATAAACGTGAGCTGCTATTTGTATCATCATTATGCCCATTACAGAAGGGAAAAACTGAAGCTCAGAGAGATTAAGAAATTTCCCCAAGGTCATAGAGCTAATACAAAGTAGCAGAGCCAGGATTTGAACCAGACCCAAGTCCAAGGGCCATTCTTTTAAGTAAGACATCATAATGCCTCCAACTTTACATGCTTAATCAACAGTTATTAAATGACTTAACAAAACTAAATAGTATCCAGTCCTCAAGAACTGTTAAGAACTAAAGTTGCATATTTGCCTCTAAGAAACTTTGAAACTCTTTTTTATTCAGTATGCTGAATAGAAGTATAAACACATTTTTAAAATGTTTTTAAGACAATTTCAGACTCACAAGAAGTTACAAAATGAATACAGAATTCCCATACTTTCCCCAATAGGCTAACATCTTCCATAATCATAGAACATTATCAAAATGTACCAGAAAATTGGTACAATACCATTAACTACAGAACAGAACTTATTTTGGATTTCCCAGTTTTTATATGCATTTTTGGAGGATGTATGCTAAAGACTGTATAGACTTATGTAATCAACATTACCATCAAGATACAAAATTGTTCCATCATGACAAAGAAACTCTCTTGCACTACCCTTCATAGTCACACCCTCCTCCCCAACCCTAACTCTTGACAAACTCTGATTAAATTGCATTTTCTGAACACCTGAAATACTTGGTAACATACAACAGTTACTATTTTTGCAAAAGCCAGAAGCACTGGAATACAACTAACTTCTTTGAGGATTTACAAGTTAGTCCCTTCCTTTAAGTACAGTGGTCTGAGAAACTCCGTGTGAATGCCCCTCTGAACATACAACATTACCAGAAAAACAGCTAATGTGCATTCAATAAGAATCCTCAGTATCTCTATTTCCTGATTAACATTCTTGACAGCTGGGTTAAAAACCAGCTATCTTAATTTAAATTCAGATAGCAACATTTAACAGGTATTAAGGGGCTGCCCTAAAATACATGGACTTGAAAGATTTCCTTATTTGTACTATTTCCTAAGCTATCTCTATTTACAGATTAATATCATAATTATGTGTTTAAAAATAAATGTCTTTGAACGTTATTTTCCAATTAGCAAATGGCAAAAGTCTTTGCTTAATTCAAGTTTACCTATAAGGAAAGGAATAAAACACTCTTCCAGTTCTGCAAATGAGGACTCTTATTCTATCTGGTAAAGCTGGAGAGATAAAGAGGGAGAGAGGGAGGGACAGAGGGGGAGAAAGAAAGAGAAAGAAACAGACTCAACCAATACTCTAAAACAATGAGTTTGCAGAGTTCCATATTTGGTTCTGTTTGTAAATACTGCTTAGAAATCATTGTTTGGACATATGGGCTTTGGTTCCAGTTAGTCTCAGTCTTGTGTGTATTTTGGCAAGCAAACCTAATGCTTTTATATCTTTGTTTCTCTTTTGTACAAGGGAGAACATTACCACTAAATGAAATCTGTATAGCATTTCGAAACACCTGCACAAATCATACTGTTTCAAACAGATGTTAAGATGGCCTTTGTTTAATCTAATGCAAAATCATAACAATATTTTCCTTAATGCTAACTAGGTAGTGTTTACTAAAGTGTGTTTGTTTCACTGAACATTAGCTCTTCAGGATTAGTTATTACATGAAACAGTCTACTTTGTCAAATTAATTTATGAAACCCTAAAGTAAACAATGTTAAACAAAAGCCTTCTCAGAGTCCTTACTATGCTAATGACCACTATAAAGTTCCTAGATGGGTATGGTATAGGGTGCTTCTCAAACTTATTTAACAGTAGCATTTGGAGGGGAAATTTTTCTTTTATTCCTTTCCTTTCCTTTTTCCTTTCCTTTTTCCTTTCCTTTCCTTTCCTTTCCCCTTTCCTTTCCTTTCTTTTCCTTTCCCCTTTCCTCTTTCTTTCTTTCTTTCTTTCTTTCTTTCTTTCTTTCTTTCTTTCTTTCTTTCTTTCATATATTGGTGCCAAGAGAAAGACAGACAGTATCATGTAAAGACACCCCACAAACTCATTGTTTTAAGAGTACTGGTTGAGTCTGTTTCTTTTTCTTTCTCCCCCTCTGTCCCTCCCTCCTCCCTCCCTCTTTATCTCTCCAGCTTTACCAGATAGAATAAGAGTCCTCATTTGCAGAACTGGAAGAGTGTTTTATTCCTTTCCTTATAGGTAAACTTGAATTAAGCAAAGACTTTTGCCATTTGCTAACTGGAAAATAATGTCCAAAGACATTTATTTTTAAACACATAATTATGATATTAATCTGTAAATAGAGATAGCTTAGGAAATAGTACAAATAAGGAAAGTATCACAAAAGCTGTAATATAAAATGTTAGAACAGACATACTAAATCCTAAGCAACTTGCACCATAAATATTTGTGAAATCTCTTAAAGTAGCAATCTGTATGTATTTCTACATAGAATATGACTTGAGACTCATTTTGAATCTAGGTAAATGGCAGCTAAGTTCAGCATAATTTTGTAAGAGGAAAGAACTTATGTTTTTCTTTTCTTTTTTATTGAAATATAATTGACATAACACTGTATTAGTTTTAGGTATAAAGAATAATAACTTCATATATGTATATATTGCAAATTGATTACCACAATAAGTTAACATTCATTACTGAACATAATGAGATTTTTCTTGTGATGAGAAGTTTGGGGATCTACTTTTTGAGATCTACTCTCTTAGCAACTTTGAAATATACACTATTGTTAACTAAAGTTATGCTGTACATTACATTCCCAGAACTTAGAAAACTAACTGGAACTTTGCACATTTTGATCACCTTCACCCATTTTACCCACCACCACCACCCCCACCTCACAGCAAACACCAGTCTGTTCTCTGCATCTATGAGTTCCTTTTTCTTTTTCTTTTTTAAGATTCCACATATAAGTGAGATCACAGTTATTTGTCTTTCTGTATCTGACTTACTTCATTTAGCATAATTCCTTCAAGGTCCTTCCATGTTGTGGCAAATGGCAGGATTTTATTCTTTTTTTTATGGCTGAATACTAGTCCATTCATTATATATAAGATATACCACATCTTCGTTATCCATCCATCTGTCAAAAGACACTTAGGTTGTTTTCATGTCCTGGCTATTGTAAATAATGCTGCAATAAACATTAGAGTACAGACATCTTTTCAAGATGGTGATCTTATTTCCTTCAGGTAAATATCCAGAAATATAATTGTTGGATTGTATGGTAGTTTTATTTTTAATTTCGTGGGGGGTGGGGGGGCTCCACACTGTTTTCCAGGGTGGCTGCACCAGTTTACATTCCCACCAACAGTGCACCAGCGTTCCCCTGACGCTTGTTTCTTGTCTTTGCTAACAGCCATTCTAACGGGTGTGAGGTGGTATCTCACTGTGGTTTTGATTTGCATTTCCCAGGTGATGGTGAGCACCTTTTCATGTGCTGGCTGGCTATTTGTATGTCTTCTTTGGAAAAATGTCTATTCAGCTCCTCTGCCCATTTTTTAATTGGACTGTTTGGTTCTCAGTTGAGTTCTAGGAGTTCTTTATATATTTTCAATATCACTCCTTTCAAATATATACCGTGCAAATATTTTCTCCCATTCCATAGGTCGCTTTCCCCTTTTGTTGATGGTGT
This sequence comes from Prionailurus bengalensis, assembly GCF_016509475.1. NCBI lineage: Eukaryota > Metazoa > Chordata > Mammalia > Carnivora > Felidae > Prionailurus > Prionailurus bengalensis. The sequence continues at coordinate 138,171,744 of NC_057344.1, read as the reverse complement.
TCTTTGCTGTGCAGAAGCTTTTATGTTTGATATAGTCACACTTACTTATTTTTGCTTTTGTTGCCTTTGCTTTTGTTGTCAAATCCAAAAAAATCACTGCCAAGACTGATGTCAAAGACCCTTATTATTTTCTTCTAGGAATTATATGGTTTTAGGTCTTATGTTCAAGTCTTTGATCTATTTTGAGTTTATATTTGTGTATGATAAGATAATAATACAGTTTCATTCTTTTGTAGGTAGCTGTCCAATTTTCCTAACACCATTTACTAAAGAAACCATCCTTCCCCCATTGTATATTTTTGGCCCCTTGGTCATAAATTAATTGACCATATACATGTGGGTTATTTCTGGGCTCCCTACTCTGTGCCACTGATCTGTGTATCTGTGTTTATGACAATACCGTACTGTTTTGATTATAACAGTTTTGTAATATAGTTTAAAATCAGGACTTTGTAGGGTTCCATATTAATACAGCTTTTAAAAATTTATGGTGAAATGTTTACAGAGTTTATCACCATGGAAAAACTATGTTTACAATAACCTAATTCCCAAACTTCAGGTTATTAAATAAACCCACCAAGAAGCAAATTTGCAAGCTGTAAAATGCTTCCAGGCTAAGAAACAAATGAGAAGATAAGAAGAGATAAATATTGTATGTATTATATGACTAATGTCAGAGTCAAACCTTGGGATGAGTACCAGAACTTTCAGCACTCTTCTACTGACTGGTGAAATATTATGAAATAGGCATAGGCATTCTTGTGCTATTTTTTCACAGACATTAAGCCACCTTAAGTGTATTTACAGTTATGAATTACAGTGACAAGGATGAGTAATTTAAATATATTAGTATCTACAGAAGCATTCAAGGAAAGGGTTAAATGACCATAACAGGCAAAATTAGATAACCTGCTCTATAAGCATCAGCCTTATACAAATCAGAAGCCAACCCTACTAAAAATTAAAACATTATCAAGATAGGGTAAATAAAATAGCATGGGATTGGCCTAGGAGCAGAATACTAAAAATCAAAAGAATAGATAAAAGAACCTATATAACAAACAAATGAACAAAGAAAAAAAGAGACAAACAAAAAGCAGACTCTTGAATACAGAGAACAAATTGGTGGTTGCCAGAGGGGAGGTAGGTAGGGGGATGTGTGAAATAAAGAGGATTAAGGGCACACTTATTGTGATAAGCACTGAATAATGTATAGAATTGTTTTATCATTATATTGTACACCTGACATTAATATCACACTGTATGTTAATTTACTTCAATAACAAAAAGGGGAAAAAGGAAAAAAAAAACTACAGAACAATTAACTATAGCTACAGATTATGACATAGGTGAATCTTACACATTATGTTGTAAAGCAAGTTTCAAATTATTAAATTAGGTATTATAACAAAAATGATTTTGAAATAAATTATTTGGAGAAGGAAAAGAACCTATATATAGAACAGTTCATGATGAAAGCTGGCATTTCAAATCAACAGAGAATGATGAGCTATTCAGTAAATGGTACGAATCAGCTATTCGGTCTGAAGAAAAAGAACTGGATCCCTAGAATTCGTTCCGTGTAATAAGTTTCAAATAGATCAAAGATTTAACCTTAAGAAAACACCAAAACCAATACTGCCATAAAGCCAGAGACACAGACCAATGGAACAGAATAGAGTCTACAAATAAACCTGCACATATATGGTCAAATGATTTCTGACCAGGGTGCCAAGGCCATTCAGTATGGAAAAGACAAAGGGTGTCAGGAAAACTGGGTATCTACACGCAAGAGAATGAAGTTGGATCCTTTGCCAGGATCCTTTGCCAACAACATATAAAAAAATGAACTCAAAAGAGATCCATGATCTAAATGTAAGATGTAATACTAAAACCTCTTAGGAGAAAAACATATGGTGATGCTTCATGACATCGGATTTGGCAATGATTTCTTGAATATGAAACTAAAAGCAGAGGAAATAAAAGAAAAAATAGACAAACTGGACCTTCAGGGAAATATTTAAATTTTGTGCTTCAAAAGACACTGTCAACAAAGTAAAAAGCAACTCAGAGAATGAGAGAAAATACCCACTAATCATATAGCTGATGAGGAATTAAGATCCAGAACAAAGAACTTAAAAAAAAAAGTTTTGAAAGTGTATTTATTTATTTGGAGAGAGAGAGAGAGAGAGAGAGAGAGAGAAAGAGAGAGAGCTCACAAGCACATGAGGGGAAGAGAGAAGGAGAATCAAAATCCAAAGCAGGCTCCATGCCATCAACAGAGCCTGATGTGCGGCTTGAACTCACAAACTGTGAGATCATGACCTGAGCTGAAATCAAGAGTCAGATGTTTAACCGGCTGTGCCACCCAGGCGCCCCTAAAGAGAGAACTTTTAAAACTCAAACAAGCAAATGGATTCAAAAATAGGCAAAGAACTTGAAAAAACATTTCTTTAAAGACATACAATGGCCAATAAATACATGAAAAAATATTTGAACATCACTAATCGTTATGGAAATGCAAATCAAAACTACAATGAGATACTACCTCACACCCATTAGGATAGGTACTATCAAAAAAAGTGTTGATGAGGGACGCCTGGGTGGCTCAGTTGGTTAAGCGTCCACTTCGGCTCAGGTCATGATCTCTCGGTCGGTGAGTTCGAGCCCTATGTCGGGCTCTGTGCTGACAGCTCAGAGCCTGGAGCCTGCTTCGGATTCTGTGTCTCCCTCTCTCTCTGCCCCTCCCCAGCTCATGCTCTGTCTCTGTCTCTCAATAATAAATAAACATTTTTAAAAATTTTTAAATAAATAAAAGTGTTAATGCGAATATGGAGGGGGCACTTGGGTGGCTCAGCTGGTTAAGTGTCCTATTTTGTCTCAGGTCATGACCTCGAAGCTCATGAGCTCAAGCCCCACGTTGGGCTCTGCGTTGACAGCTCAGAGCCTGGAGCCTGCTTTCAGATTCTGTGTCTCCCTCTCTCCCTGTCCCTCCCCCACTGGCACTCTGTCTCTGTCTCTCTCTCTCAAAAATAAATAAATACTAAAAAAATTTAAAAAAAGAATATGGAGAAACTGGAACCCTTGTGCATTAATTACATTGTAAAATGGTACAATTGTTGTGGAAAGTACTATGATGTTTCCTCAAAAAATTAAACACAGCATTGCCATGTGATCCAGAAATTCCACTTCTGGGTATACACTCAAAGGAATTGAAAGCAGGGTCTCCAAGAGATATTTATACATCTATGTTTATAGCAGGATAATTAAAACGTGGAAGCCACCCAAGTGTCCATCAACAGATGAATGCACATAAAATAAAGTGTTATTTAGCCTTAAAATGGAAGAAAATTCTGACATATGCTACACCACTGGTGAACCTTAGAAACATTACGCTAAGTGAAATAAGCAAAGCAAAAAGACAAATACTGTATGATTCTGCTTACATGAGGTACTTAGAGTAGCCAAAATCTCAGAGACAGAAAGTAGAATGGTGGTGGCCAAGAGCTGGTGGGAGGGAAGAATGGCAACTTGTTATGTAATGGGTACACGGTTTCAGTGTTCCAAGAGATAGCGTTCTGAAGATGAATGGTGGGGATGGCTGGACACCAGGATGAATGCACTCAATACCACCGAACTGTACACTTAAAAATGGTTAAGACAGTAAATTTTATGGTGTGTGTACCCTACCCAAATAGATATCTGCTTTGCAAGATGGGCTATGAAAATCAGTCAGGATAAAAATGATACAGAGGCTAATATTAATTTAACCATTTCATAAAGTTTAAAGAACAAGAACAAGTCTATCTGTTCTTGTACTTAATGTGTAATAAAAGAATATTGTATGTAAAATAAGTAAAATACAGCCAAATAACTTTTAAAAATGAATGCACATTTTATAATATTGGAATAAGGAAGACTTAACTAGATATAGCTCAAAAACTCAAAATTCATAAAGATACTACAATATTTTAACTAATTTCATGAGCAATATTTCTGCGAGGAACAGAAACAAGACAAAGCCAACTAGGAAAAATGTTTGTAACTACATTAATAACAAACAAGTGATTTCCTTAATATGCTATGGGCTTTTTTCAGTTTTTAGTTCACAAGGAAAAAGAGACAAACCACCCAATGGGCATCAGAGTCCACAGAAGAGGAGTCCAGAAGACACAAAGACATGAATAATTTTTAAAAATATAAATCTATGTGAGGGGCACCTAGGTGGCTCAGTTGGTTAAGCGGCCCACTCTATGTTGTCTCAGATCACAATTTCACCAGTTTGTGGCTTGTGAGTTCAAGCCCCACCCCTGCATGAAGCTCTGTGATGACAGCATTGAGCCTGCTGGGATTCTTTCTCTCCCTCTCTCTCTGCCCCTCCCCTGCTCACACACACACACACACACACACACTCTCTCTCTCCCTCTCTCTCTAAGTAAATAAACTTTAATAAAAGATATAAACCTATGTGAGATCTTTTAATTAGATTGGCAAAGGCTAAAAGTGATGTATTAAACAGGAGTACAAAAATAGACTCACTTAAATATAGTCCACTGATCTCTGACAAAGGAGCAAAAATAATTCAATGGAAATAGTTTTTTCAACAAATGGTGCTAGAATAGGACATCCACATGCAAACAAGTGAATCTAAACACAGACACCTCTCATATGGATTCAGACCTAAAACTATAAAACTATGAAGCAAAACAATAAAATTCCTGGAAGATAACATAGGAGAAAATTTAATTTACCTTGGGTTTGGTGATGACTTTTTAGATACAGTAACAGAAGCATGATCCATGAAAGAAAAAACTGGTAAGTCAAACTTCATTAATATTAAAAATTTCTGCTCTGCAAAAGATACTGTTAAGAGTATAAAAGATAAGCCACAGACTGGGAGAAAAGATCTGCAAAACACATTGTAAGGTCTAAGATGCAAGAGCCATCTGGGTTCCATTCCAGAAATTCTTGAAACCAAAAAGCACCACAGGAATGCAACCAGCCTATGAAAAGCTATAGGATGTACACAACCCAATTTTGTTTTTTGTTTTTGTTTTTTTAAAGGGCACGACGTATCTGAATCCCAAACGTTTCTGAATCCCAATTTCAAACACAGCATAAAAAAATATAATGATTAGGGATATCTGAATTAACTAGGTATTTAATAGCATCAAAGGAATGTGGGTAAGTTTAAAAAAGTGTTCCTATCTTTTATATATATAAAGAAATATCTATATGAAATGACATGATTTACTTAAAAAAAATGTGGGAGGAGGTTATAGATAAAAACAAGGTAAAACTGATAATTCTAAAGTTGGGTAAAGGACACATGGGAATTAATAATATCCTAACTTTTTAATATTTTTAGGTTTTTAACATATAATTTTAAGTTTGTATAGTACAAAAAGGTTTTAGTAATATGGTCACAGGACCCCACTCGTACTCAATCAACATAATTATAAAAGCACAAAACAAAACCATCAGGGAAAAAAACAGAAAAAAGAATAAATTCTCAGTCATTTATTCCTTCTGTTCCATAACCTGGCTAATGGGTACTGGTATGAGGAGCTATAGACAAAATAAAACTTCAGGCAACAGAATCAATGGAGCCTACAACCTGTAATCACCTCAACACCACCTCTTATTATTCTTACAACAATCTATGTCAAAGTTTATCAGGAAAACAAACACCCTTCACTTCAAATTGTACTCATTTACAAAAATAATCATCCCCAACTCAAACATGTAAGAGCTTCATGCCAAAAGCTATCAACTTCTGAAACCTCTGTGTCCAAACAGTTCTACCTCAACTTTTCGATACTGTCATTGCGCATATCACTTCCTGTCTGGATATTTGCAAAACAAATTCAATCATCTTTATGACTCGCCTCTATCTGCTACCAGAGACATTGCTAATTTTTTTGCAAATTTCACTTTCACACTTTGACTATAGCTCATTACGACTCAGAAACATTCCATGGGTCTCCATTTAATGACAAAATTAAACCTAAATTTGCTTTGTTTTAAAAATCATCCATAATCTAACCTTATCTTTAAATGCTCTCCATTCCCTCCAAAGCATTACTAATGCCAATCAGATTAGTTGTCTTACCATCCTACATGTACAGTAATCTAGTTCAGCTCTAGACCTTCACACTTGTGGCTGACATCCACTCTAATTTATACCCATACAAAAATCTTAGGATGATTAGAGAAGGCATCCCTGAGCTATCTGTGGTTGAATCTCCTTATACAGGATCTCATACCATCATAAATCTTTTCATGGTTTTGCAATTTTATCTGTTTTTATATTATTTGATTCATTTCTATCATAGCCCCTCTCACCACCTCCTTAGGCTTTAGGTTCTATGCATATTCATTGCTCTCTAGTGTTTCATACCACAGCCCCTAAGACATAGTAGATATTGATTAAGTATCTGAGTAAATGGTAAATGAAGAAGTACCAGGATTTATCTTTCTTTAGTTTCAAACCATCTTGTCTATACCACACAACTAAGCACCTATTTCATTACTCATTATTGTTTTACATGCATTCAATTTTGTCTCTCCAACCACTGTAAGCTCTTCTATAGTTTCTACAGCCCCAGCAGAGGGTACACACTCAACTCAATAAATACCAATAGCCACGAAAAGCACAGAATGGAAGAGTGTCCCTCCATCATGGAAAATTTCATTATTGTTCAGGGTCCCAGTTTTCTGTCAATTACCTGTACTAATGTAGCACTATTATGCTATATATGTATGGCCGATCATGTTACAGACGGCGTGCTGCTAACCAAAATCCAGAGTCTCTTCTGCTTCCTAGGCATATAGCTGATTATATTTCCTAGCCTCCCTTGTTAAGATGAGGCCATGCAACTCAATTTTAGCTAGTGAGGTGAATGGATGCTATATGCCTATTTCTAGGTCTGGTCCAGAAAAGCCTCTCACATGTGCTTTTCCATGTCTTTTCCCTTCCAGCTGGCTAGAATGGAGATAACTTTCAGAGAGACTGAGAACATCATTCAGTTTATCAATAGTTTCAAGCCTATTAAAAATATTAGCAAAATTAAATTAAAATATACGTGTCACACCACTGTTTATGAAACATTCCATGGAATCATATCAACATGGTGATCTGATATCACCAGTATCTATTATATTTTTTAAAACATAAATAAACCATTCTTAAGCAGGTGGAAATTTACATTATTCCCTTTCCTCTGTGACTTTGTATTTAATTCCATATCCTCTAAAAACTTTATTCTAGTGTAACATTTTTATGCTTGAAATTCTTTTAAAATTCTCTGAAACAAAAAGATGTATATAAATTGAAATTTTGAAAACATTATTTCCTATTACCCTTTTTGTACAGCTCTAAGCATTAAATAATTTTGTCTGTATCAACAAGAGCCAAACTATAGAGATAGCCCAAATGTCCACTGACTGATGAATGGATAAAGAAAATGTGGTGTGTACACACACACACACACACACACACACACACACACACAGAGGAATATTACTCAGCCATCAAAAAGAATGAAATCTTGCCATTTGTAACCACATGGATGGAGCTAGAATGTATTATGCTAAGCAAAATAATCAAGAGAAAAGACAAATATCATACGACTTCTCTCATATGGAATTTAAGAAACAAAAAAGATGAACATATGGGAAGGGGATGAAGAAAGAGAAGAAAGGGAAACAAACCACCACAAGAGACTCTTGTCACAAAGAACAAACTGAAGGTTGATGGAGAGAGATGGGTGGGAAATGGGCTAGATGGGTAATGGGTATTAAGGAGGGTACTTGTTATGATGAGCACTGGGTGGGGTATGTAAGTGATAAATCACAGAATTCTACTTCTGAAACCAATACTATTTATATATTATATATATATAATTTGGATTGAGTTAATAATTACTGTATATACTTAAAGCAACACAAATATATTATAAATTGTGATTATCACAAATGAAAAAGATTTTATTGGGAGGTATCTCTTATTCAGATGGATGACAGGATTCATTACTTCATGTATCCACTGCTGAATATTATATATTGCAAGAGTGAGTGCTCAGCACCAATTCTACTCCTATTTTTGTTATAAACACTGAAAAACATTATTTTCACATATAAGTATACATGAACAGAAGAATATTTACTATACTACTATACATTAATATTCTGAACTTCTCTTGAATTTTATACCAAAATTTAAATTGTATTCTACCTCCAAAAATTATTCTTGATGATCTGAAAACTCACTTAGGTCCTCCTTTAATTTAGTAGAGAGAAAAAAAAAACTGAAATCAATGTGAGTTACAAGCAAAATGTTTTAATAATCTTCAGTCATTTGTTTCTAGGGCTTATGTCAAAAATGTTTTTTACCAAAACCTGTCAAGGTGCACAGGTCATGATTTCACGGTTGTGGGATCAAGCCCTGCATCGGGCTCTATGCTGAGGATGGAGCCTGCTTGGCATTCTCTCTCTCCACCCAACCCCTGCCACACTTTCTCTCTCTCAAAATAAATAAATAAACATTTTTTAAAAATGCAACTTTTTTTTTTTTTAAAAAGGTCCAGACAGCCATTCCAATAAAATAAGAGGTAGATTCAGAGATGACCTAGATGTTGCAACCATCAGATAAGAACTTTAAAATAACATGAAACTAGAGTTCTAGAATGAGAAGAGGGTGGCTCAGTTGGTTGAGATTCCGACTCCTGATTTTAGCTCAGGTCACAATCGCACAGCGATGAGATCAAGCTCTGCGCTGGGCTCCACGCTGAGCATGGAGCCTGCTTGAAATTCTCTCCCTCCCTCTCCCTCTGCCCCTCCCCTGCTTATGCATGCTCTCTCTCTAAAAAAAAATTTAAAAAATAGAATGAGAAGAGAGAAAGAATGAGGCAGAAGAAATAAATGAAGAGATAATAGCCAAACAAAAATAAAATGAAATATAATAAATCATAGATCCAAGATGGTTTAAAATCAAGATAAATGTGTATTTAAAAGAAGAAAGCAATAACAACACATCACATATATGGATACATAATAGTCAAACCACAGAAATCCAAATATAAAGAGAAAATCTTGAAAGCAGGTAGAGAAAATAAAGACACATATACAAAGGAAGAAAAGACAAAAATTACGGCATTACCTCTCACCAAACACTATGCACTCTAGAAGTCAATGGGGTGACATTTTTAAAGCACTGAGGGAAAACTGCCAACCTAGAATTTTTTACCCAATGAAAATATCTTTCTAACAAGTAACAGCAAAATAAGACTTTTTCAGGCAAACAAAAGCTGAGAAATCTCTCGTCAGCAGAATTTTCCTTAAATTTTTTTTTTAATTTTCCTAAAAATATTAAATTTTCCTAAAGAAAGTTCTTTAGGGAGGAATTTTATACCAAACTAAGATTGGGGCCTACAGAAAGAAAGGAACTATGTAAGATACAGTTAAAATGAAAATAAATAAGACTTGCTTATTTTTAATTGTATTAAAAGGTAATTTTGTGTAAAGCAAAAACAAAAAATGTATTATGGAGTTCATAACCTGTAAAAGTAAAATGTTTAACAATGACAGCTTATAAAGGATAGGAAAAAAGAACTGGAAGTATTCTATTGTAAGGTTCTTATCCTACATGAAGTGGCATAAAAATAAAAGTAGACTGTTATAAGTCAAAAATGTAGTATTTGTCACTAGAGCAACCAATAAGTTTTTAAAAGTTTAAACTATAATAAGCCAATAGTGGAGATAATGCAAAAAAAAAAAAAAAAGAGTTAAAAAACAAAAGGAACAAATGAGACAAAAAGAAAATAACTAGTAAGATACTAGATTTAAATCCAACCATATCAACAATTATATTAAATATAAATGGTCCCAGGGCACCTGTGTGGCTCATTCGGTTGAGTGTCCGAATTTTGATTTCGACTCATGATCTCTCTGTTCATGGGTTCAAGCCCTGCATCGGGCTCTGTGCTCTTAGCTTTGGATCTTCTGTCTCCCTCTCTCTCTGCCCCTCCCCCACTTGCTCATGCTTATTTTCTCTCTCTCAAAAAATAAACGTTAAAAAAAATTTAATATAAATGGTCTATAAATACTGATTTTTAAATATTGACTGTGTATCTAATCACCTTGCTAAATTTATACATTAGTTCTAACAGTTCATAGCAGATTCTTAAATTTTACATACATATAATGGTATGTAATTTGTAACAGTTTTTTACTTTCTTTTGAAACCCTATGTCATTTATTTCTTTTTCTTGCAATACTGCATTAACTCAGACCTGCAGTAGAATTGAACACGTGTTGCCCTACTAACGAATGAGGGGTCAACCAGGCAATTAGAGAAGAAATTAAAAAATATATGGAAACAAACGAAAATGAAAATACAACAATCCAAACGCTTTGGGACGCAGCGAAGGCTGTCCTGAGAGGAAAATACATTGCAATCCAGGCCTATCTCAAGAAACAAGAAAAATCCCAAATACAAAATCTAACAGCACACCTAAAGGAAATAGAAGCAGAACAGCAAAGACAGCCTAAACCCAGCAGAAGAAGAGAAATAATAAAGATCAGAGCAGAAATAAACAATATAGAATCTAAAAAAACTGTAGAGCAGATCAACGAAACCAAGAGTTGGTTTTTTGAAAAAATAAACAAAACTGACAAACCTCTAGCCAGGCTTCTCAAAAAGAAAAGGGAGATGACCCAAATAGATAAAATCATGAATGAAAATGGAATTATTACAACCAATCCCTCAGAGATACAAACAATTATCAGGGAATACTATGAAAAATTATATGCCAACAAATTGGACAACCTGGAAGAAATGGACAAATTCCTAAACACCCACACTCTTCCAAAACTCAATCAGGAGGAAATAGAAAGCTTGAACAGACCCATAACCAGCGAAGAAATTGAATCGGTTATCAAAAATCTCCCAACAAATAAGAGTCCAGGACCAGATGGCTTCCCAGGGGAGTTCTACCAGACGTTTAAAGCAGAGATAATACCTATCCTTCTCAAGCTATTCCAAGAAATAGAAAGGGAAGGAAAACTTCCAGACTCATTCTATGAAGCCAGTATTACTTTGATTCCTAAACCAGACAGAGACCCAGTAAAAAAAGAGAACTACAGGCCAATATCCCTGATGAATATGGATGCAAAAATTCTCAATAAGATACTAGCAAATCGAATTCAACGGCATCTAAAAAGAATTATTCACCATGATCAAGTGGGATTCATTCCTGGGATGCAGGGCTGGTTCAACATTCGCAAATCAATCAACGTGATACATCACAGTAACAAAAAAAAGAGAAGAACCATATGATCCTGTCAATCGATGCAGAAAAGGCCTTTGACAAAATCCAGCACACTTTCTTAATAAAAACCCTTGAGAAAGTCAGGATAGAAGGAACATACTTAAAGATCATAAAAGCCACTTATGAAAAGCCCACAGCTAACATCATCCTCAACGGGGAAAAACTGAGAGCTTTTTCCCTGAGATCAGGAACACGACAGGGATGCCCACTCTCACCGCTGTTGTTTAACATAGTGCTGGAAGTTCTAGCATCAGCAATCAGACAACAAAAGGAAATCAAAGGCATCAAAATTGGCAAAGATGAAGTCAAGCTTTCGCTTTTTGCAGATGACATGATATTACACATGGAAAATCCGATAGACTCCACCAAAAGTCTGCTAGAACTGATACAGGAATTCAGCAAAGTTGCAGGATACAAAATCAATGTACAGAAATCAGTTGCATTCTTATACACTAACAATGAAGCAACAGAAAGACAAATAAAGAAACTGATCCCATTCACAATTGCACCAAGAAGCATAAAATACCTAGGAATAAATCTAACCAAAGATGTAAAATATCTGTATGCTGAAAACTATAGAAAGCTTATGAAGGTAATTGAAGAAGATTTAAAGAAATGGAAAGACATTCCCTGCTCATGGATTGGAAGAATAAATATTGTCAAAATGTCAATACTACCCAAAGCTATCTACACATTCAATGCAATCCCAATCAAAATTGCACCAGCATTCTTCTCGAAACTAGAACAAGCAATCCTAAAATTCATATGGAACCACAAAAGGCCCCGAATAGCCAAAGTAATTTTGAAGAAGACCAAAGCAGGAGGCATCACAATCCCAGACTTTAGCCTCTACTACAAAGCTGTAATCATCAAGACAGCACAGTATTGGCACAAAAACAGACACATAGACCAATGGAATAGAATAGAAACCCCAGAACTAGACCCACAAACATATGGCCAACTCATCTTTGACAAAGCAGGAAAGAACATCCAATGGAAAAAAGACAGTCTCTGTAACAAATGGTGCTGGGAGAACTGGACAGCAACATGCAGAAGGTTGAAACTAGACCACTTTCTCACACCATTCACAAAAATAAACTCAAAATGGATAAAGGACCTAAATGTGAGACAGGAAACCATCAAAACCTTAGAGGAGAAAGCAGGAAAAGACCTCTCTGACCTCAGCCGTAGCAATCTCTTACTCGACACATCCCCAAAGGCAAGGGAATTAAAAGCAAAAGTGAATTACTGGGACCTTATGAAGATAAAAAGCTTCTGCACAGCAAAGGAAACAACCAACAAAACTAAAAGGCAACCAACGGAATGGGAAAAGATATTCGCAAATGACATATCGGACAAAGGGCTAGTATCCAAAATCTATAAAGAGCTCACCAAACTCCACACCCGAAAAACAAATAACCCAGTGAAGAAATGGGCAGAAAACATGAATAGACACTTCTCTAAAGAAGACATCCGGATGGCCAACAGGCACATGAAAAGATGTTCAGCGTCGCTCCTTATCAGGGAAATACAAATCAAAACCACACTCAGGTATCACCTCACGCCAGTCAGAGTGGCCAAAATGAACAACTCAGGAGACTATAGATGCTGGAGAGGATGTGGAGAAACGGGAACCCTCTTGCACTGTTGGTGGGAATGCAAATTGGTGCAGCCGCTCTGGAAAGCAGTGTGGAGGTTCCTCAGAAAATTAAAAATAGACCTACCCTATGACCCAGCAATAGCACTGCTAGGAATTTATCCAAGGGATACAGGAGTACTGATGCATAGGGGCACTTGTACCCCAATGTTCATAGCAGCACTCTCAACAATAGCCAAATTATGGAAAGAGCCTAAATGTCCATCAACTGATGAATGGATAAAGAAATTGTGGTGTATATACACAATGGAATACTACGTGGCAATGAGAAAAAATGAAATATGGCCATTTGTGGCAACGTGGATGGAACTGGAGAGTGTGATGCTAAGTGAAATAAGCCATACAGAGAAAGACAGATACCATATGGTTTCACTCTTATGTGGATCCTGAGAAACTTAACAGAAACCCATGGGGGAGGGGAAGGAAAAAAAAAAAAAGAGGTTAGAGTGGGAGAGAGCCAAAGCATAAGAGACTCTTAAAAACTGAGAACAAACTGAGGGTTGATGGGGGGTAGGAGGGAGGGGAGGGTGGGTGATGGGTATTGAGGAGGGCACCTGTTGGGATGAGCACTGGGTGTTGTATGGAAACCAATTTGACAATAAATTTCATATATTAAAAAAAAAAAAAAAAGAATTGAACACGTGTTGGAAGTGGATATCCTTGTTCAACACTGCACCATAACATGAAGTCTGATGTATTTCCCCCTTTTCAAATTATGAAAGTATCCTTCTATTTTTATTGTTTCAAGTATTTTTAACCAAAATGGAGGCTGGCTACCATCAGCATTTTTCCACATGTATTGAGATGTATTGTATATTCATAAAATTATTCTCTTTTCTTATTAATTGTTGTGAATTCAATGGATAGATTTTTGAATGTTAAACCACACTGCATTTTTAAAAATGTTTTTACTTCTTTTTGAGAGAGAGAGAGCAAACATGCATGCTAGCAGGGGACGGGGGCAGAAGGAGAGGGAGAGGCAAAGGGAGAGAGGGAAAGAGGAGAGAGGGAGAGGGAGAGGGAGAGGGAGAGGGAGAGAGAGAGAGAGAGAGAGAGAGAGGGAGAGGGGGAGAGAGAGAGAGAGAGGGAGAGGGGGAGAGAGAGAGAGAGAGAGAGAGAGGGAGAGAGAGAGAGAGAGAATATCCCAAGCAGGCTCCATACTGTCAGTGCAAAGCCTGATGTGGGGCTCAAACTCACAAACCATAAGATCATAACCTGAGCCGAAATCAAGAGACGGACACTCAACTGACTCAGCCACCTAGGCGCCCCATAAATCATACTGCATTTCTAAAATAAATCCAAATATTCCATGAAAAAAAATAGTACTTAAGGTAAGAATAAAATTACAGGACAAAACACACATTAAATGTCAGAAAGTAGAGAACAGCTTTGCTAAAATCTAAAGCAAGAAGAAAGTAAACCATGCAGAATCACGTTTGCATTGGTATAGTGCTTATTTACATGTCTAATAAATACTTTGTAGAGAACTGAGGATTACTTTACAAAATAAATATAATGGAAGAAATACGTCCGATAATAATAGACAACTATAGTATCAAGTAAATTGAGAAAATATTAAGACTTGCCTGACTTCCCATAACAAACCTGGTTACATTAGTGTCAAAGATGGAGAAGAAAGTGAGAACAGTTTTCAGATAGTAATGAGAGGAAGGAAGGAAAACATGTAGTCCGACCCCTCCACTGCAGGATCAGTGGCCTAATGGCTGAAGGAGGAAAAAATGGCCATCATTTAAGAGATCTGCTGGGGAAGCAGTCTTGTAGGGGAGAGCTGGGTATCTGTTAGAGCAAGATAAAAAGAACATTCAGCGAAGAGATTGAAGATTTAGGGGATTATTTTGATACGAACTCCAGAGAGGGCACAATGGAAGTAGTTCAAGAGTTGGGGATAAGTGAGAACAAGGACAGAAGATACTGACAACCTTAAGGAGATTAGATATGGGAGATAAAAGGTGATGTAGGAGTCTGGGCCTTTGGATGGTACCCAATGTAAATAGGGATAAATAATGAGAGAAGTCCTGGCTATTCAAGGCAGATGGTGGTAAGATTGTTGAGTGTTGGCAGGTAGGCAAAGGTGGATACTTGGGAGTTTCCTTTTGACCACTTTTGACCAATGGGGGCAAAGCTTTACTTTTCAGTCTTTTTCTTAATTGACTTTCTTGGTATTTAAAATTATAGCCCAAGAGCATTCTTGAAGTCATCTCTCTTTCCAGTATTTTTATTTTTTGTTTTTGTTTTTGTTTTTGTTTTTTTTGGTTTCTCCTACTACCTCTTATCATTCCTTCTCTTTCATTGACTCCTTTTCTTTTAATAACTCTTTATATTTCTGTGGTTCAGTCCTGCTTTCTTCTATCTGTACACATAACCTCATGCTCCCTGGTTGATTTCATCTATATGCATAGTTTTAGTCACTGCCTATATTCAGCTTCCTAAAGGACATTTTACTTAAGATATCAATGAGTACTTCAATAACAAACATCTGCAAGAACTAAACAACATCTCTTTGCCCAAACCAATTATTCTCTCTATATTTCCTTTCTAGTTTAAGAGGATAATGGAATTTTTTCTATTATCTCAAAATTTGGGTGAAGTGAGGTCAAGGCTAAGAACTACAAATGATAAATCCTCACACTCTAAAAAGGAAGACAAAGGCATCCATGGCAGACTTACTGAGAGATAGCATCACTATCATCCATCTCCTGCCTGTTGAAAATGAAACCAAACAGACTTCAAGCTGTATTATAAAGCTGTAATCAAGACAGTATGGTACCAGCACAAAAAGAGACACTCAGATCAATGGAACAGAACAGAGAACCCAGAAATGGACCCACAAACGTATGGCCAACTAATCCTTGACAGAGCAGGAAAGAATATCCAATGGAATAAAGACTGTCTCTTCAAATGGTGCTGAGAGAGCTGGACCTTTCAGCTGGACCAGCTATGGGAAAGCTGCATAGCGACATGCAGAAAAATGAACCTGGACCTCTTTCTTACACCATACACAAAAATAAACTCAAAATGGATGAAAGACCTAAAGGTAAGGCAGGAAGCCATCAAAATCCTCTAGGAGAAAGCAAGCAAATACCTCTTTGACCCTGGCCTCAGCTACTTCTTACTCAACACATCTCCAGAGGCAAGGGAAACAAAAGCAAAAATGAACCACTGGGACCTCATCAAAACAAAAAGCTTCTGCACAGTGAAGGAAATAATCAGCAAAACTAAAAGGCAACCGACAGAATGGGGAAGGTATTTGCAAATGACATATCAGATAAAGGGTTAGTATCCAAAATCTACAAAGAACTTACCACACTCAACACCCAAAAAACAATCCAGTGAAGAAATGGGCCAAAGACATGAACAGACACTTCTCCAAAGCAGACATCCAGATGGCCAACCGACACATGAAAAAATGCTCAACATTACTCATCATCAGAGAAATACAAACCAGGGGCGCCTGGGTGGCTCAGTCGGTTAAGCGTCCGACTTCAGCTTAGGTCATGATCTCAGGGTCTGTGAGTTCGAGCCCTGCGTCAGGCTCTGTGCTGACAGCTCGAAGCCTGAAGCCTGTTTCAGATTCTGTGTCTCTCTCTCTCTCTCTGACCCTTCCCCATTCATGATCTGTCTCTCTCTGTCTCAAAAATAAATAAACGTTAAAAAAAAAAATACAAATCAAAACCACAATGAGATACCACTTTACACCTGTCAGAATGGCTAACATTAACAACTCAGGCAACAACAGATGTTGGCGAGGATGCAGAGAAAGAGGATCTCTTTTGCACTGCTGGTGGGAATGCAAACTGGTGCAGCCACTCTGGAAAACAGTATGGAGGTTCCTCACAAACTAAAAAACAGAACTACCCTACAAGCTAGCAATTGCACTAGTAGGTATCCAAGGGATACAGGTATGCTGTTTCAAAGGGGCACATGCACCCCAATGTTTATAGCAACACTATCAACAATAGCTGAAGTATGGAAAGAACCCAAATGTCCATCGATGGATGAATGGATAAAAAAGATGCGGTATATATATATACAATGGAGTACTACTCAGCAATCAAAAAGAATAAAATCTTGCCGTTTGCAACTACATGGATGGAACTGGAGGGTATTATGCTAAGTGAAATTAGTCAGCGAAAGACAAATATCATATGACTTTGCTTATATCAGAACTTTAAGATACAAAACAGATGAACAGAAGGGAAGGGAAGCAAAAAGAATATAAAAACAGGGAGGGAGACAAAACAGAAGAGACTCTTAAATATGGAGAACAAAGAGAGGGTTACTGTGGGGGGGAGTGGGCTAAATGGGTAAGGGGCATTAAGGAATCTACTCTTGAAATCACTGTTGCACCTATACGCTAACTAACTTGGATGTAAATTTAAAAACAAATAAATAAATGAAATTGAAAAAACAAAAAGAAAAGAAGAAGAAATGAAACCAAACAGATTAGAAATAGAAGTAGGGGCACCTGGGTGGCTCAGATGGTTAAGCATCTGACTTCAACTCAGGTCATTATCTCACAGTTCATGAGTTCAAGCCCTGTGTCAAGCTCTGTGCTGACACTTGGAGCCTAGAGCCTGCTTCAAATTCTGTGTCTCCCTCTCTCTCTCTGCCCCTCAACTGTCTGCACTCAGTCTCTCTCTCTCTCTCAAAAATTAAAAAAAAAAAAAAGAAGTGAATTTATAAATGTAGAGAAGACTATACCTCCATAAGAACAAAGGCAGGGGTTCTCCAAGAAAACCTCTGGGATGGACTAAGTAATAACTAGAAGAAGGAAAAACCTGACATCTCAATTTTGGCTGGCAACACACTAAAATAAACTTTTTGGTAGTGATAAGAATGCTTATCTTGGTCTAGCCACCAGAAATGGATGCAGGAAGAGATTTCTGGAGAGAACCTGACACATACCTGCAGGAGTTTAGGACATATGTGAACACAGAAACTGGTCCCAGCCTAGAGAATTCTGAATGCAAGAGGCTAGATGGAACTGTCAAAATTGTAGAGCAAGGAAAAGGAGGACAGTAGTTAGTCAAGCTGTACTTCTACCAGTGGGTTCTTCAATAGGTTTCCCATTAGGCAAACAGATGCTGCAGAAGGGCTAAAGCGTCTTAATGGGCCAAAGACACGTGCCTCTGCTACACTGTGCTACACGTGCCTGGTACACTGCAGTACCAGGTCGTAGGGCAGACTACAGGAGGTAAGAGACAGCCAGGAGAAAACTGCCAAAGATAGCCTGAGTGTGTACCACACTCTCAACAAAGAAGTGGGCAATGGGGACATATCCATGGGGATCTTCAAAAACGTTCCTAAATGTACAACTGTAAATGTCCACACTTGGACACCTGCTACACTGGCAGCTACATTACAACAGTCCTGGTCACAGAAGTCTTTGTCCTTTCTCTTCTAATCTTCCTTCCAATCAGAAGCCAAAAGCAAAAACGGGCAGGAGGTAGAAAAGTGAAGGAAACAGAGCACACTCCCCTTCTTGACTATATGGTCCCTGAGTCATGATTGGGTCTGAGTTCAGGGGAGAAGCTTTCAAACTAGATTTAAGTCTTTGACTAGACTTTTCATACTTGTGAATTTAATCACCAAAATAAGGCTTGTTCTTATAGTTAAAAATAACCTCTTGTCAAGATGTAGGGAAGGAAGATCCAAGATGGCATAGCTAAAGTCAAGGATGAGAGAAAAATAAAGCTAGTTCCTATCTGTATGCAAATCAGATATAGCCCATATACCAGACTTACCAGTCCACAGTGCCACCATCTACTCTGTTAATCAAGTCAGGAACCTAGGAGTCATCCTAGATTCTCCACCTCCCTAAGACCCTGACATCCAATATTATGTCTTAAACTTCTTTTAACACATCTCTTCTTCCCAAGCCCCTTAGCTACTAGTCTAGCTCAAACCTAAAGTACTGGAATAATCTAACTTAGTGATTTTCTACCCTGGCCCATACTTATGAATCTTAAAATATTAAAACTAAATTCAAACTGATACCTCGGCTCCATTTATGGGGATCCTCATTTATGGAGTCAGGTAGGACCCAGCCATAAGTTTTTCAAGGGGGTCTCCAGGGTGTTTCAAAAGTTCATACATGGTTGAGAATCACTAACCTAACTGGTCTCTCTTCCAGACTGTCTTTCATAATGCCACAAGAATCATCTTTTTAAAAATGCAAATCTTAGAGCATCTGGCTGGTTCAGTTGGTTCAGTGTCTGACTCTTGATCATCTCAATCACAGGATTGAGCCCTGAGTCAGGCTCTGTGCTAAGCATGGAGCCTACTTGAGATTCTTTCTCTTTCTCTCCCTCTGCCCCTCTCCCTCACTTGTGTGCTGCTCTCTCTCTCCCTCTCTAAAAAAAATTAAAAAAAAAAAAAACATGCAAATCTCATATTAACCTTGAGTAGTGGTTTTCAATCTAGGGTACCCATTAGAATCACTTAGAGAGCTTTTAAAAATCCTGATACCAGGCCAAACTCTAGACCGATTAAAACAGTCTCTAGGAATACAAACCAGGTATTCCCAGGTGATCCCAATATACAGACAAGGAAACCACTGCTCTAGAAGCAATGGGAAGCCACAGAAAGTCTTTTAGAACAATAAAATGCAAACTCCCCTGCAGATAATAAAACCTTCTCTCTAACCTTCGTACCCTCACCACTCACACTACCAGAGCAATATAGTTCCCTCAAAGGGCCACACTTTTCCCCTTTTGTGTAAAGTATTACCTCAATCGAGAAGTTACCTCAAAGCAAGTATTACCTCCACTGCTCACCCACAGCTAAGACCCAAACCACCTTTAAGGTTAAGATCTTTCAAGAACAGCCTTTGTATACAGTGTCCCCAACACACAGCTGAGCTCATCAACCCACCTGTAACTGTCTTGATTCTGTAGGGCAATTCTTAATGTTTACGTCTAACTTCCCTGTTGAACTGCTTGAAGTGAAAAACGTGTCTTATTCATGCTTTTATCCCCAGTGCCTATCACTAGGCATAGCACATAGTAAGCACTCAAATATCTACTGCATTCATTCCATTTAAGTAAATAATTATTTTCTATTATCATGCAGGTAGAATCCCATTATTAATAAAGTGAAAGAGACATCATATTTATATATTATATTCAAGTCTCATTATAACAGAAACCAACAGCTATACTTCTAAAAAATGTGAAACAAATATTTAATGTTTGTTCTATTTATGAATAGTAGTAAATAATGAAAAAGGCCATAAAAAGGGCAGTAAGTTAGCTTTACACCTGAAATGTCCTTAAAATATACCTTTTCAAAATGTTATGCTGGTATAATGACATCTGCGTGTTTTAGGAAGTGAACTAAGAGTAAAATGACAAGTACTTAGCTACCTTAAAATAAAAACAGATCATGAAAAGCTTTCAAATGCTTTGAATGAACTACACTTAAATCTAAAAACTCTGACAATCTGGTGACCAGCATTTGATGGCAATTTCTAGTACTCTGGGTAATCTGTCACCCAGCAAAAACTCAGGTCTCCACAAAACCCAGGACAGTTTAAGCAGAAAACAGAGTATTTTATCAAAATAACAATAAAGTTACATTCAACATTTTATATTCATATAGTCACTACATATGTGACTTCCCAAAGGTAATAATTTTGCACAAATATTAACTTGAGAACTATACACATTATGTACCTCATTCAAAAGATTTTTGTTGTACCCGCATTGATATGGGCCATGGAAATTATCTTAGCATGCAAAAAGATTACTAAGTTACTATGTGTTTAGAATAAGTTCTTTTTTCTTGATTACTAAATTAATCTAGTATTCGATGAAAGCCTATTACTTGTTTGGGAATATGTTAAAATTGAAGTATCTAAAGTGACTAGTAAGAACATAAAGGCATTAACCACAACACTTGAGCATTTGTGGCTAATTTTTTTTTTTTTACCTTATTTGGCGATTTCAAAGGTGAGATGGCTATTTTATTTGGTGTCTGTGTTGTAGAATTTAAAGTTGATCCAATAACACCACTTTCAGATATTGTTATGGTCTTTGATGGAGTCCCGGGAGTAGACTGTGAAAGAACCCTACCTGCAAATGAGAGGCAGCACATCAGTTTGACTTTTTTCAATAATGATATAAAATGTATGTGATGATGATCTACACCCACAAAGACTGTAGTCTGTATGTTCACTATTTCATATGTATCCAGGTAGGAACTTAAACACTCAAGTGAGGCCCTAATGAACTAAGGTGAAACTAGTCAGAAGGAAACAAAACAATGCTTCTTAGTAACACCTAGTATCTTAATACCACTTTATGTAAAGTCCATGAAAACACTTCTCACTGTTCTCATCAATCCTGTTAAGTTATATTTATCAGAAAATAGGCTCAGGACAACTGTGCAACATGCCCTGTGTAACACAGTTCCTGAAAGTCAGGCCTTGAATCCAAGTCTCAAAACTTAATCTCTGTACTATACTACAGCTGTTTTACTCTGAACTTAAATCATTCAGGATACAATTTCAACACACATCTATAAAACAGACATTGGACCAACCTGAAGACTATCTGATTTAATACTATCTGATTTTAGACTGCCAAAAGGAAAACAAAAAGTTCTTCTCGGACAGATTCCAACAGGAGTACAGGAATACTGTGAACCCTTCTGGACACTACCCTTCAGGAAAAACACAGAAAACTATAGGGTGTCTGGATGGGTTAGGAAATTGGGAATCATCTCACAATGAATTGAAATACTAGGAATTTTTATCCTAGTCAAGAAAGGAATACAAAGACATGACACATCTCCAAATTCTTGAAAGACTGTGTGACAGTCATTAGTGCTAGTCACCAAGTATTCTGGTTCTCTCCCATTCTGGGCACATGGTAGAACTGTGTACTCCCTGC
The DNA here is from genome assembly GCF_016509475.1 of Prionailurus bengalensis. Classification (NCBI taxonomy): domain Eukaryota; kingdom Metazoa; phylum Chordata; class Mammalia; order Carnivora; family Felidae; genus Prionailurus; species Prionailurus bengalensis. The sequence continues at coordinate 138,149,845 of NC_057344.1, read as the reverse complement.
ACCCCCCGCCCCCACCCCATTCCTGGTGATTAGGTTAGGGTCACATGACAAGTTCTAACCGATGAACTATGAGTAGAGGTATTGCATTTCTGGGCCAGAACATTTCTGCCAATGCAAGACCTTCCAAAGCTCTACTTTTCCTCTGCCACATCTGAGATGTCGGTTCCTCTGTCAGCTTGAGTCCTTGTGAGACTGTAAGAAGAGCCCCCTTTCTAATCCACAATGGATATGTGATCTTATCAAGTATGAATAAAAAGTGAAAAAATTTTTTTAAACTTCTGAGATTTAGAGATTTTTATTATGGCAGGAAAGCCAAGATTATCCCGACTCATCTCTAGGCTGTCAAGTTGAAGGATTAGAGCCACTCTCTATCACATCAGATGCATAGCACAAATGCACAGAAACAGAAGTTTCAGTTCAGCACTAGGAAAGAACTTCTAACAAAAATTTCCACTTGAAAAGACTGTTTCACCACAAGTGAGTTTTTAGTCACTGAAGGCATTCCAAGCAGACACTGTATAATCAAATTCACTGGCTGAAAAGGGAATTCAAGCACCCAAAGAAGAGAAAAGGTAGATAACTACATTATCTCTAAAATTCCTTCTTAGATGCTATGATTTAACTTATAAATATATCTGGAGATGAAAGAGAGAGGGAGAGAGGGGAGAAAAAGAGAAAAAAGAAAGGACTTTCTCTTTAGACAAAAATAAAAAACTAGCACTTAAGAGCTTCCGGATTATTTTTTTCTGACACAGTATAGAGTTTCTTTTTTAAAATCAAGTTGATCTGACATTTATGAATGTTTAAAATATTTTCAATTTATTTGTAGTACACACTTACATTTAATTTCATTGAAATAGTCATTAACAAATTTCAGTTGAGAGTTGATTTTTTTTTAACCTGAATAACATAACTAAGTCAATTCTATATAAACTAAATGAATCTGCATCAAATATTTTTAGACCACCCTAAAGTGCTAAACCTGCCTGAAGTAAAATGATTGCCTGTTCTAGTTTCTAAAACTAGTTATCTGTGGGATAAACCTGAAGCCCAAAAAATGATTATATTAAGAAAATAAATTATCGGAGCACCTAGGTGGCTCAGTCGGTCAAGCATCTGACTCGGTTTTGGCTCAGGTCATGATCTCGTGGTTCATGGGATGAATCCCCACATTCGGCTCTGCACTAACAGTGAAGAGCCTGCTTGAGATTCTCTATCTCTGCTCTTCCCCCAACCCCCCCCAAAATAAACAAACATTAAAAAAAAAGAAAAGAAATGACCAATAAAGACACAGTTTTATAAAATGCTCATCACTTACGGTTATTACTATAACTTCTTATTTGTTTGGCATTACATAAATTCAGAAAAAAGTGTCAGAAAAAGTTAATGCAGAAAATCCTCAATTCCTGAAAATAGCTGATCCAGAAAAGGCCACTTAAAGTGAATTCATTTAAGACAGGGACAAAAATTTCACTACAAATAAGAAAACTAAGAGTAAATCTTTCAGTTTTCTTTTCTTTTTCCTTTTTTTTTTTTTTGCTTATATTTAACAAAACTCGAGTTTATAATTAAAACTACAGTAACTCTTAGGATGAACTGTTAAGTCTAGGGGAAAGAGGATTCTTCTGAAAATTAGTGTGACAGCACAATGACAGATGCAGTTTGAATGGGCACAACTTGATCATACTGAAGGTCATCTCTGCCAGGCCAAAATATTTCAGGATTTCATCAATTTTCCCAAGAACCCTCTATACTTGTTAAAATTCAAGTTACTCTTAAAAAAATTGTTTTTTGAGAGAGAGCATGAGTGAGTGAGGGCAGACTGAGAGGGAGAGAGAGAATCCCACGAGGTGCAGACAGAGAGAGAGGGAGGGAGACACAGTGTGGAGCCTGGGGGGGGGGGGGGGTGTTGAGCTCACGAACCATGAGATCATGACCTGAGCCAAAGTCGGATGCTTAACTGACTGAGCCACCCAGGCACCCCTCAAGTTATTCTTTTTGAGGGGCTTGCTTGTTTTTCATCCAGATAGCATCCCTCCTGATTATCTAATCTCCAAATTCCTATTTATCCTTAGCTCCACAGACAGATTCAACAAGTATGCAAATTCTACAACCTCCCCTTGAAATCAATTTGCAAGGTATTTACACTCCACTGTCAGGTGTTCTCCAAGAATCAAGAAACATACTCCAAAAGATAGGGGATGGGGGACAGGCAGGGAGCTGGCTTATCTAAGCAAGGACTAATTCTTAAGAGATTAATTTATTAGTGAATATTTTCACATTGATAAAGCTTGCTCCACTGTAGAAACCTTGTACCTCGGGAGCTCTGATAACAAGGACCTCTGTATCTCATTAAACTGTCTCCAAAGCCTTCTGAAGTGTGTGGAATCAACATTTTATAGAAGAGGAATCGATAATTATTTACCCAAGATCACAGACAGAATCTATACAAGAGCTATGACTAAAACCCAAGTTTCCCAATAGCTCCTTCCACACCACCACATTGCTTCCATGATATACATATTCATTCAAAATACATATTCACTGAACCACATCTATGTGCCAGAAACTGTGCCAAGTCTGGAAAGAGAGATAAACAAGGTAAAAGAACTATCGTTAATGTGGCACATACACACAATGGAATATTATTCAGCCTAAAAAAAAATTCTTACATGCTACAACACAGATGAACTAGGAGGACATTGTGTGAGTGCAATAAGCCAATTACGAAAGGACACATACTGTGTGATTCCACTTATATGAGATATGTAGAGTAGTCAAATTGATAAGAGACAAAAAGTTTCTGTTAGGAGTTGGGACGGAGGGAAGAATGGGGAGTTATTGTTTAATAATGTAGAGATTCTGTTTTGCAAAATGAAAGAAGTTCTGAAGATGGATGGTGGTGACGCTGGTACAGCAGTGTAAATATACTTAATGCCACTGAATAGTCCACTTAAAAATGATTAAAATGTTATGTATGTTATGCCACAATTTATGTATTTTTATCAAAATTTTTAAAATATAAATTAATTTTTAAGAGAGTTTTGTTTTGTTGAGAGAGAAAGAGACAGAGAGAGGCTCAACCAACTGAGCCTCCCCAGTGCCCCAATATAAATTAATTTTTAAAAATTACATGACAAACAAAACAAAGCCAAAAAATTACCACTAAGAAAAATTATAAATGTAGTAGCGAAAACAGACAAGAAAACCAAGTATTATAATACAGTGTGACTAATGGAAATATTAAAAACCAGTATGAAATGTAATAGAAGTCTAATTAAAGTTAAGAATTTGGTAGGTATAATTAAGTTCTAAGGGAATACATAGGAGATGATCAGGGGAAGAGTATGGCAAACAAAGGCATCGTAAGTAAAAAGGAATGCCAAGATCCTAAATCCCGAGAGAACATGGTCTATTTGGTAATTTCTTAAAATAAGTTAAATTAGGTGAAAATGAAAAAGGTATGTATTCGATCATAAATGCCTTTAATGTTAAAAAAGCACTGGCATCTAAATTCAAATCTGACAGACTGAAGCCAAGAAACTGATAAGAAATGAATATGGCCAAGAAAATCTGAAGCAAGGGTGTGACAAGATCAGATCTGCATTTTTAAAAAAATCACTTACACACAAACTTAAGTTTATCTTGACTGTAAGACAGAAAAAGATTTCCATCTTCAATGAGAAGCCCAAAAGTCGTTAAAAAACAATCTAAATGTACTTTGAAAAGTCAATAGCTACAATATAAAGATGACAGAACCTCCTTGTGATAAGAGAATTCAACAGGAGAGGTACTTCAGTGTTTTAAAATTTAGTTCCTAAGAATTTAAAAGGCTATATAATGGAACTAGTTGACAGTGGAAATTCTCTCTCCAAACTGAACTTAATGCCAATGATTCTAATGAAATTTAATAGAAGTCTATCTATGCTTTTTGGTAGGGCCAAGAAGTCTGCCCGTAATTAAAAGGTGAAACTATGATTAATGTGCAAACACATTATATAAATGACCCAAAGACCCAGCAATGATATCATTATAGTCAAACGTCAAAGGTGAAATCTTGGCATTGACCAAATGTTCACTCAGGCACATGTACAAACACCACAATTGTTTAGCATATAATTTTCCCACACAATTAAAAAATGTAAGGGACTCTCTCAAGCTCAGAAATAGTAAAAACACTGCACTGAGAAATTCCTCTTGGTTAACCCCCTCCACCAAAAACTCCCAAAAACTTCCCAGGGGAATGTTGGGGTCCCTTTTTCATTGATACATCCAAAGCCTTCCTTACTTTCAGCCAACTGAAGCCCACTTCTGGAACCAGATCCAAATCCAAATGCTTTCCAATCTTCCCTCTGGGGCCATACTTGTCCCCATGACAGCCCTCAAGACAGCAGCCTCCTATAACATCACAAATCTCTGCTGAGGGCCAAAAGAGAAAAATACATTCACCCAACAATACTGCCCTCAAACTACAATCTTTCCATGCCTCCTCTCACTTGCTAAAACGAGAAGCCTCCCTAAACACAATGCAAAGCTTCAGGAAAATGACAGATCACTGCCACTGACTTCAGAGTTGCCTGTTGTTACACTGTCTATAAATTTATCAAAAATGGTGGACAGTGGTTTTCATATATATCCTCTCCCACCTACCCCTCACGGTTAGTTAACATTTAAAGTACCTGCCTCAAGAATACACATTCTAGGAATGGGTAATTAGCATTTGAAAGTATTTAGTCAAAGTTTACCATCCAGAGGTACTTCCATAAGCCCTTAAAACACAATGGAAATTAGAAATGAGCTCCTAAGTGGTGAAAACGTTCATGTTAGTACAGCTCTGAATTAAAGACCAGTCACCATGGCTGTATGTCTCTAGAAAGATCACACTGCTTGCCAGGCAGAGTAAGAAGAGTGCTGGACTTAAGCCATTATAGAAGGAGAAAGGGAAAGGAATATCAATGGTGTTGCAACGAAGTGATAATTATGGGTCTTGGACTCCATATTGACTAAGGAAGAATCTGAGGACAGGAAGTGAGTGATTCTTGAGAAAGAATGATTAACAGATCAGAGATCTCAAAGTCAAAGAACTGCCAGATTGGGAATACAATGGCAGATAAACTAATAAAGAAAACGAAATACTCAAAGTCAAGATTTGAGGTGTTACAGTAATTGGTGATGACAAATTATTAAAGTATATAATAAAGAGCATTCAGCCACACTGAAGAATTTGCTGGTAAATATAGCTAAAATTTTGTTATCACATAAGTAATTACTATCATTGTGACCATTTTCTGTTCATAGAAAACTGCATATAAAGCATTTTGAAACCAAAAACAAACAGAAACCATGAAATAGTATACTCTCACGTGTATTAATTTAAATCTATTAAACTTAGCTACGTGTGCTCTAGAGACAAACTGCCTGGGTTCAAATCCCAGTTCGGCCATTTACTGGCTGAGTGCCTCCATTTCTACACTGGTAAAATGGGGCTGTTATTAGTACCTACCTTCCAGGATTGCCCAAGGGCTATATAAGTGACTACATGTAAAGGGCTAAGAATAGTGCGAGGCATGTGGTAAACACTAGATGAATGTTAGCTAGTATTACTGAAGGTTAAGACTTTGCTACTTTCATGGTAAAATTCTACCAAAAACTAAGGAGACTAAAGTAATGGACTGATTTTGAGATAAGGCATTTGCTCAGAGCACACATTTAAATAAGTGTAAGAAATAACATTTCTTATTAACTAGTTTGGTTTATAATAATAACTCTACTTGTTGCACTAACACATTTCAAGATGGCAGAACAGCCTTTCTTAAACCTAAAAGGAAGGTAAATATATAGCTTAATAAACTATAAAGAAATATAACCTGCAATGACTGGTGGTGATACTTGAGTTGTCTGTCCTGTAACTGCTTTACTATTAATTGGTTTTGCAAAGATCAGCTTCGTGATTACTGGACCAGAGGTTGGTGTTCGAGGCTTCTTAGCAATCTGAAATATATAAATAACTATGAAGGCCATTTGTTTCTGTAAAACACCTATTCAGTCAAAATTAAACAGAAGATTGATATACAGAAGTACATATGAAACCGGCTCATTTAACAGAATATATCTAAATATTAATGTTAAAAACATCTAAAATGCAGCCATTCATCAAAATACTAATATGATCCCATCCTTAAGCCAATATATAGCAATACCTTTACATTTTATTATAAATCCTTACTTTAGTCTGTAGGATAATATGCATATGATGAAAACCAAAAGAGTATTTAAAAATAATTTTAATGCTTAATAATGCTTACTTAATAATAAACAATAATAAAACATGACAGCAATATTCTTTCTCAAAATAACAAATTATTCAGTAATAAAAAGATAGAGTCAGTTAAGAAAGCATAGTGCAAATGATGAAGCCACCTGCAAATGCAATTACATTGGCCCCTGGAAGCAAAATATGAATACACATTAAAGACAGGTTATGATTAGATCCTCAGCTTTAGATCTATATATTAGGGTAGATAAACAAACAACTGAGTAAGTTAATATCCTAGGATACAAAGAGACAAGTTTGGCAAAACAGACTATTCTGAAGACAAAGCCTCTAGAAATACCATTTGCTAAAATACTGTTTATTAGACTATCAATTCTTTGAAGGTAGGGTCTATATTTATTCATTCCTGATCTTAAATTATATTGGCATCCTGTTCACCTGAACTAAAATTCTCCACAAGTCAAAGAGGGTAGAGTTATCAATGTTTTAATATTGAAATTATCAATGTATGCAAAGACATAGCTTCTTCTAAAAGTTAAAAGCAGAAATTTAGTTGTGATAGGGGAGACATTAAATATTTTGTCAGATATGAAAACTAAGGCCCTGAAATTGCTATTATTGGAAATAAAGACTTAAAATGAATAAGCACAAGGGGCACCTGGGTGGCTCAGTCGGTTAAGCATCTGACTGCGGCTCAGGGCATGATCTCACGGTCCGTGAGTTCGAGCCCCGCGTCAGGCTCTGTGCTGACAGCTCAGAGCCTGGAGCCTGTTTCGGGTTCTGTGTCTCCCTCTCTCTGACCCTCCCCCGTTCATGCGCTGTCTCTCTCTGTCTCAAAAATAAATAAAAACATTACAAAAAAATTTTAAATGAATAAACACGACCAATTTGAATAACATAAGCATACCAGAAGCTGCAATGGATCACAGACCTAGAAAAATATCAGCGCTGTGCTCAAATTATAAACTAAATAATACATTACCTTATACTTAGAATATATTACTTTCTTACACTCAGAACATGTTACTGACAAAAAAATATATAAATGAAATACAAATCATTTTTTAAAAAAACAAAACAAGGAGATCCATTACTGTATAAAAAAATACCCGGCTTGGGGGCGCCTGGTGGCTCAATTGGTTAAGCATCTGACTTCGGCTCAGGTCATGATCTCACAGTTCATGAGTTCAAGCCCTGCATCGGGCTCTGTGCTGACAGCTCAGCTAGGAGCATGGAGCCTGCTTCGGATTGTGTGTGTGTCTCCCTCTGCCCCTCCCCTGCTCACGTTCTGTCTCTCTCTCTCTCAAAAATAAATAAACATTAAAAATTAAAAAAAAAAAAAAATCCAGCTTGCAAAACTGATATATCCAAATAAATGTATAACCATTGATGCAATTTGGGAGACATACAGGGGATATATTTCCCAAATGTATTTACAGGCCTAAATTCTAAAATAAGTCAGAATATGTCATCTATTGACTTATTAATAATCTCTAAAGATAAAAGTATTGATGTTCTTAGAAACCCATGTCTTATAATAAACATTCTTTTAGGAGCTTAGAGTATTTCTCCATTTTTAACTGATTTTCACAATCATATGACTATATGAATACTTACCAATCAGGAAAAAATGTAAACAATACAACCAAAGGCACATTAGTTATTCAAATGAATAATTCCAATTTGCCCCTGTGGCTACATTTCTTTAGTGGCTCATTGTTGAAAATAACAGTTTATAGTTCCTTCAAGGAACTATAATAATTTGTATTATAAATTCTAAACTACTCTAGAACAAAATTATTAAGTAAAACAAAACATAAAGTATCACTTTTAATAAATTTATCTAATCAACAAAGACAAAAATGAATCAAAAAAGGAAATTTACAAATATAGCCCAATATATAATCAAATAATACATGCAGGTAATAATTGGCATTGTATTATATAGACTCAGCAACTAATAAGGAGCTATATTGTTCCAAACTCTTAGTTACTAATTACTCTTACACACTACGCACAAGAAACATGGGAAAGTGTTTATATATCTGTAATTAAGTATAACTATACCTCTTTGTTACTGCCTCTGGCCTCAACTGTCACCTCTTTCCTTCATTTTTCAAGATGGGTCTCCTTCTTCCACCCTTACCTGCTGTCCATACCCTAACAGTTTCAATACTCTGATTAAACTTAAGACAACGCTGAGGATTGTCTAGGAAAAAAACCAGAGAATCATATACACCGTGTAATACTAAACCACATATTCTGGTGCCTAAAGAGGAAACATAGATGTGTAGCTTCTTGTTTTTTTTTTTTTCCTAGGCTTTAGAGCTTTGTAGCTTTTTACTTTTTAATTGGAAAGATCTGATTTGCCTAAAAATAACTGGACAAGTGGAACAATATTCTAATTGGGGTTTCTTCTGTTTTTGTTATTTTTTTAAAATAGAAGTTCTTTTTTTAATAAACAGAATCAGGTTTTATAAAATTAACAATAAATGCTTTCACTGTAAGTACTTAGGGGACTGTAGTAGAAACCTTGTAGATACAAGTAAACTGGTCATGAAACAGCATGCATACATTGCTCTAATAAATGAAAAAAAAATGACATTCTGATTTTCATTATCAGTTTATTGTGAATGTGGTTATGATCCACATCTCCAAAGCCAGATAAACTCTGGTAAACTAATAAAAACAAGTTTCAAAACTGATTTTAAAAAGACAACATACTTGACAACAAGATGCTTGATGGTATTAGTATATCTCATTCAAGAGATTCTCATCAAAAGAAGTAAAAGGAAGTAGAGATAAGTGACAGATGATAATGAACAAGAAAGAAAAGGGCACTAAATATTTAATAGTGGCAGGAGGAACATGGGCAAATTACAAGGTTTGAGAAATCATACAAAGTGCTTAAATAAAAAACCCAAGAAAAATAAGCTTCTAGTTATTTTGCCAACATAATAACCAAAACATTATTTCTAATATCAGCAGAGTGTGGATAGTTCCTCAAATCTTCCTACTGCTTTATATACCTGCGTGAGTTCTCTAACTCACACCTCCTTTTTTCTGGAAGATGAACCTTTCAAACAGGGAATGCATTTGTGTTTCCTGATATTAAGTGGATCATTTTATTTTAAGAGCAGTGGTGACCTCAAAAGGCCTATTTGAGCATAAAAAACTGGGAACCATTGAATGTATGCTCTGTTAACCTTCTATCTTAGGATCCTGTTCATACTAACAATAGGAACCATTCTGAAGGATCCTTGAAGTTTTGAGAACTACATCAGTACTATCTTTTACTATGTATTTCATCATGATCAAATAGCCATCTTCCAGCTAAAGCAAAAAACTCAGAGAAGTAACCGATCCAAAGTTCCACAGGTGATAGGGTAGCACAGAGGTCACTCAAATCCAGCTGGTCCAATTCTAAAGCCAATATGTTACCTTCCATCATGTGACACTGCCTCTTCCACACTGTAAACATGAGTGATGGCAATGGACAGTAAACTGCAAAGAGGCGGCACACGCTGGCTAGTATGTACCATTGCTGGCTCCAAGGGTTTCTCAGAGCAGCAAGTTTTCCTAGACTTTGGCCATCTGTTAACTGAAAAAAATTATGTCTGAATGATTTTTTGACAGCCTAGCAGCAACTCTGGTATCTTTATACCAGCAGAGCATACGTGCAATCAAACTACTACTGAGAATAAAATGCATTTAAAAATGAGGAAAAAGCTATAAATACACTAAATTAGAAATTTAACAAAAATTAAGTTTGCTCTAAGTCCTCTAGCAAACATTTTCAAAGCATTAGACATATCAAATTTTACAAAAAAAAACCCCACAAAATTACTAAAAGCAACATTCAAAAGAATTCAATAACAACTATGCAATTACCCTACAAACACAACTAAGAATCAATTTAATTTTTAACATGCAATTGAATTAATAAGCCCCCTTCTTTTTTTTTTTTTTTTTTTTTTTTTTTTACCTGTACTGTTTTTAACTGTTGGGTCTGTAACACAGAGGGCTGAGTTGTTGTATTAATCAGTTGACTTCCTGGGGTCAATGCTGAGACACCAATGACAGGTTTCACCTCTGGCCTCCCTCCAATGGTAACTACTTTAATTTGCTGCGGTGGTAACTTAGCATCTCCTGACTGGGCCTGAGTTGTAACTTTCTGAGCCTGGGGTAGTTGGCTATGGGGTAGTGCTAAAACAATTGGTGAACCAGACTTGCCCAAAGTTGTTAAAATTAACTTCTGTCCATCTGGTTTAAGGGTCTGATTGCCAAGTTTAAGATCTGATGTCTGTGATACTTTGTTTAAAATAATCTGATTGGCTGATATAGTCACAGGAGTCTGAGCACCAAGTTTTTGAAGGCCACTTGGAAAAGCTGGTTTCACTGTGGTATTAGAATCTGCTTTAGTAATTGTGGTATTCACTGCAACTTGGTTAGTGTGGTTACTGTACACTGTGATTGGTTCCGTGGAAATGGGCGTGGCTGTAGAGTCACCAGTAGAATTTATGTTGACAATTTCTTCCAGTTCTGTCTCCATGGGAATTGGGGATGAAACAATAACAGCCTCAATACTATCATCATCCACTAAAGTTATACCAGTGTCCATTATCTCCTCTGGAAGCAAACTATTCACCTCAGCTGGCACCACCTCCATGATCGTTCTCCAGCTAGAAAGTTGATCAGGCGCTGCAATAAAGTTGAAAATGAATAAATTACTAGTTTTCAAAACAGATTTAAGAAAAAAAATTATTTAAAAAATGCAAGTGACAAAATCATTATTTATTACTGATGTATAATTGAGCGACAAACTTGAAACTACTGACAAACTTGAAAACTGCCGATTCACACAAAGAAAGATTAAAATGTAAACAAATATTGGAAACTATCTTCAAATCTCTAGGGAGCTAGGTCCTAAAATGAGGGTAGTTTGCCATCTATAAAAATCCATTAAATACTCAAAATAATGTTAAAGGAGTTCCAGAGTAATCCATCTCAGCAAGTGCAGATTAAATGACTTATTTGGCTCAAGTCTGATCAATTAACTTCATACCAAAAACAACTTTATTTGGAAAAAAGATTCTCAAATCCTCCTTGGCCATTTAAAATGTCAAAAAAGAAAGCATTTAAAAGGCGTAAAAACCAGTCTCATTACAAAAAAAGTGGTAATAATAATAAAGCAGATTATGAACAAATCAGAACTATGATGCTTTTATTTATTACTTTTAATGTTTTTTAATGTTTATTTTTGAGAGACAGATGCGCGCAGAAGGGCAGAGAGAAAAGGGGACAGAGATCTAAAGCGGGCTCTGCGCTGACAGCAGTGAGCCTGTCAGCCCGATGTGGGGCTTGAACTCATGAACCATGAGATAATGACCTGAACTAAAGTCGGACACTCAACTGAGTCACCCAGGCACCCCGGTATTGTGATGCTTTTAGCCAAAGGTTATGTAGAACTTCCAATAAAGAAGTCAGTACCCTTATCTAAACATTACATCATGATCATGACTGACTAAATAGTAATGTTGCTTGCCCATATAACATTAAAGATCCACAGAAACCTAATCAGCATTCTTTCTCCCATTTTTTAAAATACAAAAATACAATACCCATTCTGAGATTAACAGACATGAGCAACAAATTATAATTAGCACTGACAGATACTAATAGGGCCAAAATTAATCATTATTGAGTGTTTGCCAATGATAGCACAATTTATCCTCACAACCATTCTGAGACAGTATCATTACCACTCCCATATTACAGATGAAGAAACTTAGATTATAAAATCCGTCCCAGGTCACATAACTAGTAAATGACAGAGACCAGACTCAAACTCAGGATATGTTTTATGATACCAAAGTCCATAATTTTAATCACAAAATTACATTGCCTTAAACTTTTACCACTGATATTTTTTAAATGAAGAAAAAAACAAGTCTACTCCTTTACAGTCAATCCCCTACCCCAAACATCCCATCCCACACAACCACTACTCTATAGATTAGTTTTGACTTTTGCCCATTCTAGGATTTCACATAAATGGAATCATACATTATGTACTTGTGACATAAAGGAACCATGCAATACGACTGAAATTTATCTTCATTCCTTCACTTACTACAAGTTCTGTTCCTTTTTATTGTTGAGTAATATTCTATCATATGAATCTACCACAATTTGTTTATCCATTCACCTGTGAATGGACATCTGTAGTGTTTCCAGTTTGGGATTCTTATAAATAACACTGCTAGTTTGTTATGGATATATATTTTCATATTTTTTGAATAAAGACAAAGAAGTAGACTTGCTGGGTCATAAGGTAAATTTATTTTTAACTTTCCATGAAACTGCCAAACTATTTCCCAACGTGGCTGTACCACTGTATACACCCACCAGCAATGTGCAAGAGTTCCAGCAGCTCCACATCCTCGCTAACAACTGGTATTATCAGTCTTTTTAATTTTAGTCATTCTAATGGGTGTGAAGTGATATCTCATTGTGGTTTTCACTTGCAATGTCCAAATGACTAATAACAATGAGCATCTTTTTATATATGCAGTGTATTGTGCATCTTCTTTCGTTTTTTTTTAAATTTTTTTTAACGTTTTTATTTATTTTTGAGACAGAGAGAGACAGAGCATGAATGGGGGAGGGGCAGAGAGAGAAGGAGACACAGAATCGGAAGCAGGCTCCAGGCTCTGAGCCATCAGCCCAGAGCCCGACGCGGGGCTCGAACCCACAGACCGTGAGATCGCGACCTGAGCTGAAGTCGGATGCTTAACTGACTGAGCCACCCAGGTGCCCTTTGTGCATCTTCTTTTGAAAAGTGCCTGTTAAAATCTTTTGCCTTTAAAAAAATATACTGGCTTTTTTTGTCTTCTTTTTTTTTTTTTTTAATTTTTTTTAACGTTTTATTTATTTTTGAGACAGGGAGAGACAGAGCATGAACAGGGTAGGGGCAGAGAGAGAGGGAGACACAGAATCTGAAACAGGCTCCAGGCTCTGAGCTGTCAGCACAGAGCCCCACGTGGGGCTCGAACTCACGGACCGCGAGGTCGTGACCTGAGCCGAGGTCGTGACCTGAGCCGAAGTCGGCCGCTCAACCGACTGAGCCACCCAGGCGCCCCGCTTTTTTTGTCTTCTTATTGAGTTGGATAAGCTCTTTATATATACTATAAAATCATCAGTCACAATAACTTGTAGCTCAAAGGAATGACTAGCATTTTGAGACTTCAAAGTACTAACATTTCTCTACATGCAACTCTTTCTGATCAGGAGAATCCCCTCAGATATTTATGGGAACTTAAAGTAGACATGTAAAAACATCAACACCAATTATGTCTTTAGCAATGGGAGTCACAATAGTACATAACAACAAAGGGCCCAACCCATCATGTCACATTAGCTTCCCTTACCTACTGCAAACGGTGCCCAAGCCCCATCAGTTGCATCTGCACACTCTATTCCCCACAGAATAAGGCAGGATGATGACTTGGGTGCCAGTATCCAACAGAGCCATAAAGTTTTGACTCCCTGCTCTGAATCTCCACCAGTATATTTAGACATGTGGGTATGGCCTTTGGTCCCCGCTTAAGGACAGGGAGATCTTTGCCCAATCTCTATTCATCCCTCTCCTTAAAGCACCTGAAAGTCAAGGTGTAGGAGGAGGGAGAAGTCACAGAAGGAGATATGGTTTGGCAATGAATTTACTTTCAGTTTCAAGTACCCACAGTTCCAACTCAACTAAACAAACTTCTAATTCACCCAAAATTCTATATCCTCTGACACCAATATCTCAGCTTTCGGGATCCTTAACTCAGTGACTACAGCCACACTGCCTTTCAGTTGGGGCTACGGAGTTGAGTGTACAACAATCAAAGCACCATTTGGGCTCTCCGTTCAGACCCTAACTATCCATTAAGAGACAGAACACTGGAATACTTCCCCTGCCCCTGCCACCCTTGGCCACCACTTGGGTGACAGCATTCACTACTAGATGCCAGAATCTTTTCATATCCCCTAACCTAGTCGACATGGCTCTCATCCTTCCTCTTTCATAAAGCTATGTCTCTGCCAACACTCCATTTTCATGGCCCAAACTGCCAAGACCTGTGAGCAATCTGAGATTTCAGACCCTCTTTGTAAGCTAAGTTTCCTGTTACCATTTCACAGATACTGGCAGACCACACAGTAGTCCTAGGTAGAGACACAGGACTTATTACAGTATAGTAGGAACATGAGAGAATCATGTTTGATTCTACAGTATAGTAGGAACATGAGAGAATCACAACTAAGAACCCTGAGCTCAGAGAATCTGATTCATTTGTAATGGGCTGAAGCACACCTGCCCTTTTGTCCACAAGAAGATATTATCTTTATTATACTGCACAATAAGCAAATCTGCCCTTGGCTACAGCACAAGTCACTATTTCTATCATTCAAGGCTGTTTGCTATACAAACATCCTAGAAATGATCATTTAAAAGGGCAGTTGCTGCCTCAGTTGCAGAGGTGCAGGAATGCAAAGAGCAATGGAAAACTGTCTCCCAACAGTATATCTCTCTACTTACTTATCTTAGTAATGTTTTATATTTCAAATGTACATGTCTTGCACATAAATTCATCCCTAAGCACTTCATGTTATTTGATGGATTGCAATTGGTTTTTCCATTTTCCAATTGTTGCTAGTATATACAACGATTTTTTTTTTTCATATTGTTCATGTAGCCTACAACCCAGGTAAACTCACTTATTAACTTTAGTTTTTTGATGTAGATTCTTTAGGATTTTCTACAAACACAATCCATGCTGTTTGAGAATAATGTCTGTATTTCTTCCTTTCCAGTCAGTGTGTCTTTTATTTCGTTTCCTTGCCTTACTACACTGAGTAGGACCGCCAGTAAAACGTTTAATAAAAGTGGTAAGAGCAGACATCTTTGCCTTATTACCAATCTCATTTGTTAGATGTGGGTTTTTCACAAATTCCCTTTATCAGGTTCAGGAAGCATATTTATATTCCAGTTTTTGGAGTTTGGTTGGTATCTTTTTCTTTCCCCAATCATAAATGGATATTTCTGTCATATGCTTTTTCTGCAAATATTGAGATAATCACACAGCTTTTCTCTTTTAGCCTTGAATTATATTGACTTTTTTATTAAGCCAATTTTGCATTCCCGAAATAAGCCCTATACTCAGTCATGATGTATTATACTTTGTATATATCCCTGAATTCTATTTCCTAATATTTTGTCTGCATTCATGAGGGACACTGGTGTGTAGTTCTTTTTCTTAGAGTGGCTGTCGGGGATAATGCTAGCCTAATAAAATGTGTTGGGGCATATTCTTTCCTCTTCAATTTTCAGGAAAAGTCAGCATAGAATTGTTACCATTTCTTCCTGAACTGTTTGTTAGAACTCAACAGTGAGTCCATCTAGACATAAATCTTTCTTGTTTTTTAAGTATAAATTCAATTTCTTTGGTAGATACAGGGTTATTCAGGTTACTCAGTGACCTTTGATATTTGGTAGTTTGTGTCCTTCAAGGAATTTATTTCTTCTAGGTTGTCAAATTTGTTAGCATTAAATTATACATAATATTCTTTCATCTTAATGTCTGTAGAAATGTCAACTCTTCATTCCTCATTTTGGTAATTTCTGTGTTTTTTTCTTTCTTTTTTTCCTTAATTAGTCTGGCTGAAGATGTATCAATTTTATTGATCTTTTCAAAGAACCATTTTGGCTTCACTGACTTTCTCAATTCTTTGTCCATTTATTATTTAATTGACTGTTACCTTTATCTCCTTCCTTCTACTTGCTTTATGTTTAATTTGTTCTTTTAGAAGCTTAAGATGGAAGCATAGATCAGGGTTCAGTAAAATATAGTCCACAGACCAAATCAGGCCCATAGTCTGTTTACTGCTCTCCAGCTAAGAATGGTTTTTATATTTTTAAATAGCTGGGGGGAAAAGTATATATAAATTATATAAAACAGATTTACATGGCCTCCAAAGCCTAAAATATTTCCTATCTGGCTCTTCCCAGAAAAAAGTATGTCTAAAATCCTTAGTTTCACGGATTAAACCTTTCTTCTTTCCTAAAATAAACACTTAATATTAAAAATTTGCCCCAAACCTCTAGCTGCATTCAGTATGTTTTTATTATTATTAGCTTCAAATATTTTCTAATATTCCTTGAGATTTTATCTTTGAACCATGGAAAAATAAAAACATGCTATTTAACTCCCAAATATTTGAGGATTTTCTATCTTATTGCTGATTTCTAATTTACTATTTATTGCCAAAGAATGTGATACTCTTTCCATTATTTCAAATTAGAGACTTATTTTATGGCTCAGTATGTGGTCTATCTTAGTGAACACTGCATGTGCACCTGAAAAGAACATGTATTCTACAGTTGCTGAGGGCAGTGTTCTACAAATGTCATTTATATCAAGTTGGCTGATAGTGTTGTTCATATCTTCTATTTTGTCACTTTTTCTTCTTCTATCAATTAGTGAGACTGTTAAAATCCCTAGATATGATTGTGGGTTTTTCTTTTTCTCCTTGTCTGTGCATCTTTGCTTCATATATTTTGAAGCTTGCTATTCAGATTGTCTTTTTATTTGTCCTGTTAAAAAAGACTAGGAATTACAGGATTAGAGTCTCCCTTGAACTAGGAGTAAAGTTCAAACTTCTAACAAGAAAAGGTCTGCTTGACTTGGCCAGTCTCTATGCAGTACAGGGCCTTGCAGAATTCTGGAGCCAGCACACCTCAAAGCCACTGAGCAGACTATGATAAATGCTTTATAGTTAGACATCTATATCTGTTTCAATCAGGGTCACATGCAAGGCATGGTGGCCTGTGCTAAAAGAAACTCTGAAAAGGAGCTGCGGGCATGGCAGGAAAGGGTTTGGCCATGTAGCTACATGAATCATCACTCTAATTTTATCCTTTAGGAATGGAAGATATGTACTAGCACATGCAACCTCATCACCACTGTGTTGAGGACCACTCCAAGAAAAGAGAGGGTTTTCACAAGCCAAGAGGACTGAGGGGCTTTACTTCACCTCATCTGTACAAAGGGTTACACGTCAAGGTAGAGTAGGAAAGAAGACAGAACATACAATGTATTCCTCATGCCTCCAATATTTTTTTTGCTCATAAAACAAAGTTCTAAAAGCAAGGTACAATTCTGGAAGCCATACATTGAGTTTTTCCTTCTCACAGTTGAACATGGTTGAATGGTTTAAGTCTAATGAGAGTTAAAAATTCACTGATTTCAGAAAACCTAATGATTTCTAATATGTCCAATTATATTACATTTTAAGTTCTACCTAAAAAAGCACCCTCACTCTCATCTCCACTGTCCTAGGCACTCTGTCACATTACCCTGGTATTTTGATCATAGCATTTACCACTAGAAAGTATCTGTTTATAGTCTGATTCTTCCTCCCCTACTTCTTTAGAATGCAAGCTTCATGAGGACTGGGACTTGTCTGTCGTCATCACTGGATCCCATATCTCCAATGCCTAGAAGAGAGCTGCCACATAATAACTTCTCAATACAAATTTGAAGAATAAATCATTTAATCATGGAGAAGAGGTATCATCTAAAATTCTAGCATTATTTACATTGGGGTCTGAAAGATAACTTTGGTTTGTCTATTTGAGTAAGACAGGTTTATATAATGCTCTAAGACTTCACAACACTTCAAATAAAATAACAAGTTCACAAGGCACAAACTGAGAAATTCCTTTTCAAATAAGTTTTTAAATACTCAGAATTAACTTTTAACTAATACCCTCTGCAATTATATTCATCTTAAAATTGATAAGGTTCTCTTAATTTTTAACCATTTTAAAATTTTTATCAGTCATTTAATTAACAAATACTTATTGCTTCCCAACTTTGTAAGGGCATTATGGATAATTAACCAAAGATCTTGCCCTGACAAAGCTTAGAAATCAATAGTATGGCATGATCACATCGCTTCTCGGCCTTTTGGCTAAGATCAAGTGTAGAATGGCATGATCACAGTTGTACTCTAGGAGGATTAACTTCATCTCAGTATTTTAGTGGACTGGAGGCAGAGAGACCAGTTAGAAGGCTATTACAGTAATTAGTTTGAGACAGAGATTTATGGAGGGTTTGACTTAGGATAGTGAATGATTACAATAAATAAATATAAAATAAAAAATAACGTAAGACAGAAATGGCAAATGCTCTATGCGTTTACATCTTTTAAGAGTTTCTCACGGAAGGGAACCTGGGTGGGTGGCTCAGTTGGTTGAGCATCTGACTCTTGATTTCAGCTCAGGTCATCATCCCAGGGTTTTGGAATTGAGCCCTGTGTCAAGCTCAGTGCTAAGCATGGAGCCTGCTTCGGATTCTCCCTCTCTCTCTCTCTCTTTCTGTCCCTCCCCTCCACTCATGCACTCAATAAAAAGTTTCTCATGGAATATTATCAGTGCTGAAACACTGTTACTTTCTTAATTATAGGTGAAGGACAACCTGGGTGAACAAATGTTTTCATCCTTGCATATAACATTATGAAGTGGTGAACTATCGTCATATTACAGGTGAATAATTTGTCAGATTAGACAAAAATATCTGAGTAATAAGAGCTGTACTTTTGTACCTAAATCTTACCACCAGCACTAACTGGTTAACTATAACATCTGGATTTTAGCCCGGATTTCTAAAATCAAACACTGACAGCTCAAAAAACGAAGTACATAACTACATTTCTCAAACTAAACTGGGAGGACTAGACTATTCCTGAGGAATATTTGAAAAGTCTGTATTTTCATTTTGATAATATGTGTTAAATAGTGTACTCTGGATCATCTGAATAACCACCTCATACTTACAATCAATGGTACTAGAATTAGGGTGGTCTAAAAAAAAAATGCACAGAAGGGTCTTACAAGGTAAATGATATATTTATGCTAAGTAAAAGCCAAACCATCTGTGATTTAAGGAGGAAAGCTTTACAGCATTCAAACAGAGAAAAGTGGTATATCACAGGATATACAGTATATAGAAAACTGCACACCTTGCCAAGGCGGGCAACAGTATATTCACTATGCAAAGAAAGAGTTTGTTTCAGCAAAACATCATCCAGGGGCACCTGGGTGGCTCAGTCAGTTAAGCGACTGACTTTGCCTCAGGTCATGATCTCATGGCTTGTGAGTTCGAGCCCTGCGTCAGGCTCTGTGCTGACAGCTCAGAGCCTGGAGCCTGCTTCAGATTCTGTGTCTCCTCCTCTCTCTGCACCTCCCCTGCTCGTGCGTGCTCTGTCTCTCAAAAAATAAATGTTAAAAAAAAAAAATCATCCATTACCCTAAATTTAATTTGTTTTACTGGCTTT
The DNA here is from genome assembly GCF_016509475.1 of Prionailurus bengalensis. Classification (NCBI taxonomy): domain Eukaryota; kingdom Metazoa; phylum Chordata; class Mammalia; order Carnivora; family Felidae; genus Prionailurus; species Prionailurus bengalensis. The sequence goes on along the minus strand of NC_057344.1, from coordinate 138,130,188 downwards.
GTAGTTTTGTTTCTATTTCATTTATAAATCTACTTGCATTTTACACTTACTAAAAGCAATAAACATAAAGAATTTATGCTTATATACATCTAAAAATTAAATATTTTAATAAAACTATTTAGGCCAATACTAAGGACCTATACACTTTCTTCCCTTTAAAGAAGAACTATATATATGTATATTATTCATGCTTAAGACTAACATGGTGGATAAAACATGGGGATTCAAATCAGAAAGATTCATTTCCGAATGCTGGCTCTCCTAGTTGTTTAACACGTAACCCCAAGCAGTAATCTCTCTAAGCCTCCATTTACTTGCAGGGTTACTATGATTTAGATGGAGCAAGAGGAAAAGAATTTTCATTTGAGTTAATAGTGTACCACATTTGATATTCTACCAAACAGTAAGGCTTAAGATCTTATCATCTTTGATGTCTCTTCATACAACTATTAATCTGTAATATACATGCATATTATACCTTTATTATGTCTCCTTCCCACTGCAACCAAGAATTGCTAAATCTTTGAAGTTTGGAACCTACTATGGTATCTTTACCTCCATCTCCTTTAACCTACAACACATTCTACAGAAAAGTTACAGAACGTATCTCTCTCAAGCGCATCTCTGAGGCTGTCACTCTCCTATTTAAAAATGTTCTGTAACTGTCAGCGTGCCTGGCTGGCTCATTTGGAGGAGCATATGACTCTTGATCTGAGGGTCATGAGTTCAAGCCCCACATGGGGTATAGAGATTACTTAAATAAAACTTTAAAAAAATTAAATTTTCTGTAACTCTCAAGGTCTTCTGCATTAAAGTTCTACCTAATCCATCCTTCCAACTTTATCTCCCATGGATTCCTAAACTGAAAGTTTCCTGAGACGATGATACTGAGGTATCCTCTATTCCTAGCACAGTATATGACATATAAAAGATATCCAATAGTAACACTTGAAATAAGCAATGAAAATCTATAATGCTCCTCTTCCCCCCCCAAAAAGACACTAGGCTATCTCCAGTAGCATAACTCTTCATCTCTTTCTAGCATACTTCTAACTAGTAATAGACAAATTGTTCTAACTGTAACAAGGTGAAAACTGGCCTTTAAAGACAATCACAAAGAATCAAAAAAGACAATGGTCCTCTGTGATTGAGAGAAAAGCCAATGAAAAAGCATTTTAATCTCCCTCTTTAATTACTTTTTAAATTCTGAGTTTTGCTACTAACTTAGCAGCTAACTGACATGTACCAAATAATTGCAACATAAAAGCTGTAAGAAAAAAACAGAACCAAATCCCGACTGGATAATACAAGAACATCAAATGATTAACAAAAAAATTCATTCACTAAAGCTTCTGAGTACCTCCACAGTTATTTCCTCTATAATTTTTTTGGTCCCTTATTCTTCTAATGAGTGAAAGCCAAATAATTGGCTAGACTACATACACACATGCACACGAAATATTTCTCCTCTGAACGAAACACATGATGTATGATATTGTATGTCATTCTATGACATCATCTCTTTGTAGGACACTTGGATAAGGAAAATTACTGCTAATCATAAACACTACCAGTGGGCATTTCTTAAATACTCACTTCTCTGTTCAGGCTCCTATATTCAACGTCACTGAACCCAACCTTCCACTACAAAAGCTGGGAAAACTAGAGGGCCCAAATTAATGTATAAAAATTTGATTCAAATATAACTTTTCAGTAACACTACTGGTATATGGAAGCAGAAACACTCCTGAGGGATCTGTAGCACAATCTAAAACATACCTGGATCTTTAGGTAACCAAACAAAATTAAACTTTGGCCATCATAAAGTCAATCACTCCAATGCTCCAGCCCTTTAAACAAAGAGCTAACAAGTCCAGTATTCAGAAAAAAGCAGAGGTCTCTATTCATCTCTACCAACTTAATGTCCTGCCATCACAACTTCCTTAACAACAAAGGTAAAACTTGTGAGTCAAAATAGAACTCCCACAACTGTATTTCCCTTGGATTATAAAATCTACATATTACAAAATATTCCATAACTTTAGTCTCCAAATTCATGAAATGGAGGGGGGGGGCAGGGAAAAACATGGATATAAAATATGACTGACAGTATCTCAATTGTTATTTGCCAAACGGCAGGGGCAAAGGGGTCACTCTATGGATGACAGAGCCATAAAAGAAAAAGACAACATTTTTAATTGTAACAAAACTGGTCCATATGTTTAAAAAATGTGAGCATCCACACCCCAACAAGTTACAGACTACGATCTAAGACACAGAGCTTAAATGCAGAATAAAATGCCTATGCTCTGCCTCCCTAAAGAAACATAGACCCCTATAAAACTGAACATCACCATACCAACACCCGTCACAGTGGATGTTTTAAATATTAAGTAAGGAAATCATGATAAGTGCTAGTGGTTCCTCTAGGCCTCAGCAGCAGCCTTAGGTATAAGAGCAAACTCGAGCCCTCTTAACACTCATAGAATAATGTTGATGTCATTACGAGGCTACTGATTCTTTGCACTCTGGACTAGTCATTCCTCGATCCACAACGCAATTCCTCCCTTACCCACCACCCCCCTAAATAATAGAGATCTCAGTGCAGAGAAGCCCTCGGATACCCCCTTCCCCTCTACCTCCAGCGGCTGCCGCTTTCTCCTCCCTCCGGCTCCGAGGTGGGGGCTCCAGAAGGTCCCGGGCAATTCCGAGCCCGGGCGGTGCTTGTTTTGCCTGTGCACGGTAGCTCCGGCCAGCCGCTTCCTTTCCCAGTCTGCCCGAACTCGAGCGCTACAGGGGACCCGGGGGCCGAGGAGGGAGCCCGGGTGGCGACGCCGCCGCCGCCGCCGCCTCTGGTATGTCAGGGGCCGGGATTGTATTTCGAAAGATCCGCCATTTTCACCTCGTCATCACCATCACAGCTCAGCAGCTTCCCCGACAGCCCGAGCCCGGGCCGCCGCCGCCGCCGCCGCCGCCAGTAACCTCCCCCTTCCTCCTCCTCCCCTCCTCAGCCCTCCCCTCCGGAGAGGCGCACACCCACATATCCGGGGAAACCTCCCGCCCGCCCCGCCAACCTTCAAATGCACAGGGAGATACAAGCGCTCACACAGCCCACGCCGAGACCTTTCACCCCACAGCGAAAAATGGTGCTTCTGCGGGCCCGGCAGCTACGCGAAAGGAAGTCGCTCTACCTGCTGAGTCCCAAGTCCGGCATATTTTCGTTTTGAAGAGCAAAAGCCACACGGAAGGTGGCATAAGGACAATAAAGAATCCAAACACTTTCATTTTCAGTAAAGCAACTTGAGACAGATGAAGCAATGCGTTTTATTCACTGTGCTCATTTCAGATACTAAAAACATGATTAAGACCTTTAATGTCATTCACCGACTGACGTTTTCCTCCACTTCAGCACTACTTTGACAGAGCGATCCATTTCCATATGCATGTCTTATCTCCCCGTCACATCTGTAAATTACAGGCACTGATCCTCCTGCTGATAATGTGGTCAAGACGACTAATTTTAAAAATAAAGTTTCAACTATTTCTCTCTTCACTTAATTTCATCTGATCATTTCTGTCCGTGAACATTGACTTCCAATTTGTCATTGGCTTAAGGCGTCAAAGCCCAAGTAGGTTTAAAATATATCGATCCTAATCATGAATGAACAATTTCTAAAATACAGGAAACACACCTCTAAACAAAAATTATTTGCCAAATATTAAGATCTAAGTCACTAAATTAAAAAAACAAATCTGCCGCAGATATATTTGTTCAATACAGAGAAAATAAACAGCTTACTTTAGAACAAGACCCCAGAGTTACCCATCTTTCCCACCAGCTACTCTCATTATGCGGATTAATAACTAAAAAAGAACGTAAGCAGTTTTTAATCATCCTAGAAATAACACAAAACCATAAGCTGCAAGGCTTGTGACAGAATTAAAAAGCAAAAACAAAAAACTAAATTGGTTACCTTTTTTATTTTCAGAAAGATTTGCTAATCGCCCATTCAAAAGCTGAATTCTAAACCCACTACTGAACTACAGTATATACTCTGAAAGATCTACCTGAAATGAGCAAACTGAATTTCAAGGTTGAGAACAGGGTCAGTCTACTGTCTTTTTTAAAAGTTAGTCTAAGTAAGGTGGAAGTTGAAAAAACCATTTCATTTCCTTACCTTTCTTGAATGACAACTCCATACAAAAGCCAGTAGATTCAGGCTTTAAACTAGTGCTATCTACCACCCAGCCCAATCGCTCTTTACCTATGCAGCCTGCTAGACTAGGATGAGAGTCTCAAGTGTTCCCAGTTTCTTCGTCTTTAAACTTTATTCCCACCCCCACCCCCCGCAAGCCCCGTCCATCCGCACTGTGCTTGGTGTTTACCGTTGCTTGGCCAAGCTAAGCCCCAGCCCGCTCCCTTTCCCCGTGCACCTCGGGGACATTATGACATTTAGATGGTGGGCTTCGCGAGGAAAACGGACACACACGAATAAGAGATCATACAAAGGGGCGCAGGAAGAACGGGGCGGCGGGCAGCAAGGAAAGGAGAGGCTGGTACAAAATGACACAGCAGCAAAACCGGTTCCCAGAAACCCAGGGCGGACACAGTCTGCTACTCTGGCCACGCAAGGTGCGTGTCAACAGCCGCCGGAACTCTTCCTCCAGACTGCCGGGAAGGGCGGGCGGCCGCCCCTGCGCCGGCCTTGCCGGGTGACAGCCGCCCTCCGGGGTGCAGGCGGGAAGAGGCCGAGCCGGGAGGGGTCTCCCGCCCCTTGAGGCCCGGGGATGAAGCGCGGCAGCCCCGGGCGCCAGGTTCCCGCTCTCCGCCCAGACCCACCAGCCCAGGCTCCCAGAAGGGGCGGTCCGGCGCCCTCCGCCCGCTCCACCACCCGCAGTGGGGGCCGGCGCCCCCTTCCCGCCCGCCCAGATGTCCCCACCCCCAGAGCTGACACTTACCAAAGCCGGCGGCGCCGCCGCCTGCTCCTCGCGCCGCGCTCCCTAGGCTCCCAGCAGCCGCGGCGGCGGCGGCGCCTCCGAGACACAGACCCGGGTTTGTTCAAAATCACGCGCCCAGCGCCATTCCACCGCCGCATCCCATAATACGCCGGGCCCTCCCCGCCCGCGCGCCCCTCTCTGCCCGCCCCTCTACTCTACCGGCCCCGCCTCCCCGGCTGGCTTCCTTCGCCCCGCCCCTTCCGCGGCGCCTTGCCCCTCCCCTTGGCAACGCGAGCCTCGCGTCATTCCGCAAGGCGCGGGAGTACGCGCCAGCTCCACGTGACTCCTAGCGGGCGTTCCGTCAAAGCTTTCGCAGGGAAAGTTCCATCTGGCAGAGCTGGGAGGGGGAAAGCCGGGTTGCGCCTGCAGTTGAGAGACTGCCGCATCTTCTAGCTTTCCTTGTTAGGAAGTCAGTGTTGTAGGTGTGATTTCCAGCAAACTGTCACTGTTTAATGTGCTTCGGTGATCAGTATTCATAAATGTCATCTCTCGTTTTTAGGCTTTAATTTTGCAGGGATCGCTAAAAAGTCCCTGGGAGACCACTCAGAGTTAAACTTATTTTGAAAGGGATTTTTGCAATGTGTAGCTAAGACTAACACAATCAAAATTATTGCATTTAGTCACCTTTTACTTCTTTTATTTTTCCCACTGTCCATTATTAAAAAATGAAAGACAGCCAAATGTGGAGCCAGATAAACAGTTAATAACTGTTGTGCGAGACAAGAACTACACAGATGAAACAAACAAACAATACAAAACAGGGTAATGTTAAATGGTATAGTACAGTCCATAATTGCTAATGGAGCACGGAAGACATACACAAATCAACGTGAGAGACTATGACCAGGAAACAAAATGAACGAGGTGAGATTTATGTTGTCCCAATTGCTTTGGAATTAAGCAGTCCTGGTTTTAAATTCTGGCACCTCATACGTTAGTGTATAGCAGTTTATCAAGTTCCTTTACCTAGCTACAAAATAAAAATAACAAAGCTTCCCAGGATTTTGAGGGTTAAGAAAGAGAGAGGTGTCAGGCAGCTACACAGTTCCCACCTCAAATGTTAGTTCAGTTCAGCAGAAATCAACACCACCCCTTATCTACCATGGCAAACTCAATGGTAAGGCAAGTGGCATGAAATTAGCAAAAGCTTGGAAGCCACAATGTCTGTGGCCTGTGCAAGGAAAGGGAGAAAATTAAATGGTAAACAGTCTTTGTTGGGGATCAGTAGGTGGTGAGTCCAGTTTATGAGGACCCTTGGGAGCTAGCCTGAGAAAACATTCTCAAACTTAAGTGACTGGTGGTACTATGTATGACAATTGTAGAAGGAAGAAGGAAGTTGAGACAGAGTACCCAAACCTGGCTGGATTCTGGGGAAATATTCCAAAAAAGAGAGAAAATTTCTCAGTTTATTTCACAAGGCTAGCATAACCCTAATATCAAAACCCAAAACAAACAGTACCCAAAGGGAGGAAGTTCTGTTCTCACCATGACTTTGTTGCAGACAGTTGAGTATTAAAGTATCAGAAACAGTGGTGTGATACTAAAAAGAATTCATTACATGACAAAATATGGTTTATTCTAAGAATGGTGGTTTAACACTAGAAAATCTACTCAGACAATTTATTAAAGGAGAAAAGCCAAATGGTATTCTTTAGGGATGCATTGTATAACATTCGACAGCCATTTCTGAATTTTAAAAATTCATAGTAAATTAGAAATAAAAGAACATTTCTTTAAGTGGATCGAGATAATCATCAGAAAATAGTAACATCATACCTTAGTGTGAAATGGGGGAAGCTTTCACCTTAAAGTCAGGGACCAGACAAGGATGCGGGGCTATAGCAGCTATTATGTAATGTTTTCTAGGGTGTCCTAGCTAAATGCAACTAAATGAGAAAAAAGAAAATAGACGTTTGAATACTGGAAAGAAGAGACTAAGTGGTCCTTATTAAAAACAATCACAGGGGGGCCTAGGTGGTTCAGTTGGTCAAGCATCAGACTCTTGATTTCATCTCAGGTCATGTTCTCATGGTTCGTGAGACCCAGCCCCTCATCAGGCTCTGTGCTGACAGTGCGCAGCCTGCTTGGGACGCTCTCTTCCTCTCTCAGCCCCTCCCCCACTCTCTCTCCCTCTCTCTCAAAATAAATACATAAACATTTTTTTTAAAAAATCACAAAGAGCTCAATGTTGGGGTTAATTGCTTAGCATCTGGAGCCAGACTGCCTGGGCCCAAATTCTGGCCCTGCTACTTAGTAGCTGCAAGATCTCAAGCAAGTTACTTTTCACACAGGTCTCAGTTTCCTTATCTGTAAATTGGAAATAATGTAGACATCCTATGGTTGTTGTAAAGAATACTGAGGAGTTATGCATGAAACACTTCCAACAGTGCCTGGAATGTAGTAAATACTCAATGACTGAAAACTATTAATAATCAAAGCTACAGTACAACCTAATATATAATCTAATATTTTTACTTTTTCAGAGAAAGCATTTTAGCTCCTGAGAGTGACTGCTATTCAAACATTTCTATTTCAAAAAAGAATCTTTGCTTTATATTTGCATGATGGCTTTTACAGATGAGCTAAAAAACATTTATTCAGCAAATATTTATTGATCATCTACTGGATCCCAAGCACCGTGAAAGGCACGGGGAACAAAGTGGCAAACAAGATGGAGCTCTGTCCAATAGAACTTTCCTCAATGGTGGAACTGTTCTATATCCACACTATCTAATACAGTACTCACTAGCTACATGTGGCTATCAGACCACTGAAGTGTGGCTCTACTGCAGCTAATTATTTATTTAATTATACTTAATTTAAATTTAAATGGCTATGTGTGGCTGATGACTATATATTGGACAGCACAGTTCTAGAGGAAATGACAGACAATAAACAGGTAGAAAAATTAGAGATTTTTAAATGAATAAGGGAGGGTTTTTTTCCCCTCAGATACCTTCTGAGGAAAATATCAATACAGGGAATGAAAAGAGTGATATAGGGGTGCCTGGCTGGCTCAATCAGTAGAGCATGTTACTCTTAATCTCAGAGTCATGAGTTCAAGCCCCATGTTGGGCTTGAAATATAACTCTTTTAAATCAGATCTGTAATCCCTTATCAACAGTTTCAAAATCCAAAACTTTTTAAATTGTTTAAATTTATTTATTTTTGAGAGAGGGAGAGAGAGAGAAGGAGCAGGAGAGAGTCAGATAGAGTGGGAGAGAGAGAGAGAATCCCAAGCAGGCTCCACACTGTCAACATGGAGCCCAGTGCAGGGCTCAAACTCATGAACTGTGAGATTATGACCTGAACTGAAACCAAGAATCAGACACTTAACTGACTGAACCACCCAGGTGCCCCTCAACATCCAAAATTTTTTAAAACTATTTTATAAAGCTTATGACAAACTCAGGAGAAAAACCTGCCCAATATGACATAAAGTATTAGTATTCTACACCATTTAGTGTAAGTATACATATATGCCAGTGCAGAAATATGAATGTGTTTGATTATGGGGTCTCATTATGGCCCAAGGGGTTGAAAGGAACTTTTCTGGAATGATGGGATGTTTTTGACCCTGGCTGTGGTGGTTGCATGAGGGTATACAACTGCCTAAACTCACTAAGTATTCTTAAAATGGATACAATTTATTGTATGTCAATTATACCCCTTAAAGTTGGTTTTAAAAGAAAAAGTTTTTAAAATTATGTATACATGTTCTTAAGTCCAAAATGTCCTCAGTTCCAAAATACGTTGATACTCAGTGATTTCTAATAAGGGAATATAGATCAGTATCACTTTGAACACACCCTAAGTTTTTTCACATATGATGCATGAAGTGATTGATAATGTCAAACCACCTAAAAGTTAAAAATGAACCAATAAAATCATCTGTTGGTGGTAGGCAGTATTCAATTATTTTTCTTCTGGCAACAAGATTGATTTGCCTCTATAATAGTTATTTTTTTATATAATTAAAAGGATAGAAGTAGAGGATTCTCTGTAACGCTGTGATCTTTAATATTGATAACAATGTCCCCCAAGTTATCTGTCGTTTCACATTCTGATTTTCAGTTACCTGAAGTCAACTTGGGTCCAGAAATAGACATCTTCCTTCTGACATGTCATCAGAAGGTCAGTAGCAGCCTAACCCTAATGCTAAATCACAATGCCTACATCACTCACCTCACTTTTATCTTATTATGTAGGCATTTTATCATCTCACATCATCACAAGTAGGTGAGTACAGTACAATACTTTGAGACTACATTCATATACATTTATATATGTATTACAGTATATTGCTATAATTTTTCTATTTTATTATTAGCTATTGTTAATCTCTTACTGTGACTATAAACTAAACTTTATATAGGTATGTATGTACAAGAAAAAGCATAGTATATGTAGGGTATAGTACTATCTGCAGTTTCAGGCATCTACCAGGAGGCTTAGAACATATCCCCTGCAGATATGCCAGCACTTGTCTTGCTAGGGGTGTAACCATCCCTAGTGTTACGAGTGGGCTTTACCCTTGAAGGAAGTATTTCCAGTGTTAGTCATCCTGAGAAAAGGCACATCTCAAGACAGGATATAGGAACTTGAAAGAAGGGCTCACACAGACAGCAAAGTGCTACCAGTCTCTTGGCCTTGCTCATTTGGATCTGGACCCAGAGTTTAATGTGTTTGAAGAAATGTGCTCATCTTCCACCTAATAGAGGAAGAAAAATTTTGCCATTAGAGAGACTAGAAACTTTTTCTTTTTTTAAATATTTATTTATTTTTGAAAGAGAGACAGAGAGAGACAGAGCGCGAGCAGGGGAGGGACCGAGAGAGAGGGAGACACAGAATCCGAAGCAGCTCTAGGCTCTGAGCTGTCAGCACAGAGCTTGACATGGGCTTGAAATCACAGACCACAAGATCATAACCTGAGCCAAAGTCAGACACTTAACCTACTGAGCCACCCAAGTGCTCCCAGATTTGTTTTTTAATTGGAGATGGGGCTTGGGAGACAAGAGATACCAAGTGTTGGTAAGGATGTGGAGAAAAAAGGAACCCTCATGCACTGTTGATGGGAATGCAAATTGGTACAGCCACTGTGGAAAACAGTACAGGGATTCCTCAAAAAATTAAAAATAGAATTACCATATGATCTAGTAATTCCACTACTGGGTATTTTCCAAAAGAAAACAAAAACACTAATTCAAAAAGATAAACGCACCTCTATGTTTATTGCAGCATTACTTACAATAGTCAACTAGTCAACATATGGAAGCCGCCCAGGTGTTCACTGATAGATGAGAGGATAAAGAAGATGTGGGAGATATATATATATAGATATATATAGATATATATAGATATATATATGCAATAGAATATATATATGCAATAGAATATTACTCAGCCATAAAAAAGAATGAGATCTTGCCATTTGCAACAACATGGATGGACCTAGAGGGTACAATGCTAAGTGAAAGAAGTCAGAGAAAAACAAATAGCATATCACTTCACTCTTATGTGGAATTTAAGAAAGAAAACAAATAAAGAAAATATAGATAAACAGAACAGACTCTTAAACACAGAGAACAACCTAGTGGTTGCTAGAGGGGAGAGGTGGGTGAGGGGGATGTGTGAAATAGATAATGGGGATTAAGAGCACACTCACTGTGATGAGTGCTGAGTAATATGTAGAACTGTGAATCACTGTATTATATACCTGAAAGTAATATAATGCCATGTTAATTATACTTCAATTAAAAATATAATAAAATGAGATAAATTTTCAAAAAAAAAAAAGGAAATAAAATGGACTTGCTGGGTCATTCTGACAAAGAGGAGCATTGAGGAAGCAGAATTGTTGCACTGAAACTTCTCTTCCTTTGAAGCTCATATAGCACTAGCTTTTGAAACTGCTGGAGAAGACCAAAGACATCTTAAACCATAAATAAATATATAAATACATAAATAAAAGCCCTCAAGAAGACTAAATTCAATACACACACAAGACTATTGAACAAAACCCATTTTATTCCCTTTTTAAATTGAGGTTCCACATTCAATAAAATGCATAGATCTTAAGTGTACAGTGTGATAAACTTTGATAAATCCATACCATACCACCCACATAACCCATACCTCTCTAAACATATAGAATATTTCCACCACCTCCTGCTACTTCCCCAGTAAATCACCATTTTTTTTTTATTTCCTCCTTCCTAGGTAATTTCTGAGTCTCTATCACCGCAGATTAGTTTTGTTTGACTTAGAACCTCAGGGGTGCCTCAGTGGCTCAGTCGGTTAAGTGTCTGACTTTGGCTCAGGTCATGATCTCATGGTTTGTGACTTCAAGCCCTGTGTTGGGCTCTTTGCTGACAGCTTGGAGCCTGGAGCCTGGTTTGGATTTAAAAAAAAAAAAAAAGAACTTCATGTAGAGGGACTCCTATTATATTCACTTTTTGAGGTTTGATTTCTTTCACTCGGTATAATGTTTTGAGATTCATTCATGTTCTTGCACATATCTGTAGTTTTTTCCTTTCTAATGCTGAGCGGTATTCCATTGAATGCATATGCCACAGTTTCTCCATCCACTTTCCTTGTGATGATCAATTGTGTTGTTTTCCCCTGAGGCTATTATAAATAAAGCAGCTATAACATTTTTACACAAGTAAACAAATGGAAATCATGATTTTAAAAACACAAAACTGATGATACACTGAAGAATGATTGAATCTTGCTAAGTGGCCTGAAAAGTGGAAAGGATATCTCAGAACACAGAGCAAAAAAATATAAAGAGAGAAATTATGATGTAAAAGGCACATTACTTTGAAGATACATCCTAAAGACCTGAAATATGACTGTTGGAATTGCAGAAGGAGAGAAAGGAACAGATAAAGAGAGGTAATAATTAAACAAATAATAATAGAAAATTTCCCTGACCTAAAGATACATGTGGGTCTGCAGATGAAAGGGGTCACTGAGTTCCAGGTAATGTCAATGAGATAAGACACATTTAGGCATATCTGAGGAAAATTCCTATAAAGAAAAGATCTTTTAAAACTTTTAGGTGGAAAGAACAAGTTACTTAGAACAAAGGAGACTGTGGGGCTGGGGGAGGAGGAGGAGGAGTGGGAAAAAAGAGAAAGAAGAGGAAGAAGAAGAGAAAAAAGAGGGAGAAGGAGAAGAAAGGTGCAGAAATAAAGCCAATTGAGAACAATCAAAGGCTATTAATTCAGAACTTCTATAGCAAGAGATTTGAGACACCATCACTTGTGTTTGACAGAGACTCAAAGGCAGGCAGAGGAATGGAAAGCTTTATAGTGGGAAAAGAGAATTCAGGTATGCCCTGATTGGAGGTTGTTGGCATGGGGGAGCTGTTGGAAGCTACCTAGAAGTGGGGTATCCTACATATTTGGTTAGGGGAGTGTATTTGGCTTTCCCTGGTTGGGGCAAAAATTAGGGAAGCTGTCAGTAATTAATCAAGTGGTGGCCATTGGGGGCTGATAACTACAGTTGTTTGGCTTCCTGGGATGGTGGCTGCAGATGGTGAGTTGCTTTCCTGGACTGGTTGCTGAAGACTACTTTGTCAGTTTTATTTATTTATTTATTTTTTAAAGTTTATTTATTTTATTTTGAGAGAGAGAGAGAGCGAACATAAGAGCATGAGCAGGAAAGGTGCAGGGAGAGAGGGAGAGAGAGAATCCCAAGCAGGCTCCACACTGTTAGCACAGAGCCTGATGTGGGGCTTGAATTCACAAACTGTGAGATCATGACCTGAGCCAAGATCAAGAGTCGGATGCTTAACCAATTGAACCACCCAGGCGCCCCAGGTCAGTTTTATTTTTACATATGGTCTTGTCATTGTCTGTTTGCATACTCAGTCTCTCAAAGAGAAGAAAGAGAATGAGAATGGAGAGAAGAGGGAGGGAGGAAGGAAGGAGGGAGAGGAAGAGAGGGAGAGAAATCACTAGCATTGGACTTCTCATGTGAAATCCTGGAAACTGAAAGACTGTGGAGTAACATTTCTAAGGTTGCTGAGGGAAAAGGACAGTAGCACAGCCCAAATCCCATTCAACCATCAAGATGATAGATATTTGTGAATATGCAAAGATTCACAAATATATTAACCATGCACAGCCTCTGAGGGATCAGTGAAGAGTGAGCACTACCAGGGGAACCTAGGTGTCTCAGTCAGTTAAGTGTCCGACTTCGGCTTACGTCATGATCTCATGGTTCGTGGGTTTGAGCCCAGCTCTGTGCTGACAGTTCAGAGCCTGGAGCCTGCTTTGGATTCTGTGTCTCCCTCTCTCTCTGCCCCTCCCCTGCTTGCATTCTGTCTCTCAAAAATGAAGAAACATAAAAAAACTTTAAAGAGGGAGCACTACCAAAAAACAGAACAATCAGAGCAGAAACCTCCTATCAAGACAGGGCAGATGAAGAGAAGGGGAATCTGTAATGATTAATTTAGTTTGAATTTATATAGTAATGTAAGAGAAAAATGACAATGAAACTGGGAATTAATAGCACAAGTGTTAAATTAGTGATTCCTAAAACAGGGGAGACATACTGCAAAGGAAAAGCAAGTACTTGCTGAAGTGGAACAAAGTGCCAACCTATCTCAGTGCAACTAAGGAATTCAGTAAGGGTGGAAGGGCCAGAAGTCAGTATATTCTCAAGGTCTCAACTAGAAGCAAAGGATGTGGAAATAAAAATATTCTATGCATCTCATTTACTGAGGTAAATGCCTTTACAGAGGCAATGGGGGACTAAAGCGTCCAGAAGCAAGGATAGGGCTAAAAACCTGTCCTCAGGGGCGCCTGGGTGGCGCAGTCAGTTAAGCGTCCGACTTCAGCCAGGTCACGATCTCGCGGTCCGTGAGTTCGAGCCCCGCGTCAGGCTCTGGGCTGATGGCTCGGAGCCTGGAGCCTGTTTCCGATTCTGTGTCTCCCTCTCTCTCTGCCCCAACCCCGTTCATGCTCTGTCTCTCTCTGTCCCAAAAATAAATAAACGTTAAAAAAAAAAAAAAAAAAAACCTGTCCTCATATATTGTTAAAGAAAAAGTGATAGTGATTGTCAGAAAAGGGAAGGTAATCACCAGTTAACTTGAAAAGAAGATGAGCTTTAATACACTTTTCACACTAGTTAAATTGAAAAGAAATGATGCAGGACATGACAGAACAGCATAATAAGAAATGGAACACCCAGAATGAGCGGCAGAACTCAGGTAAGAATTAGAAGTAAAAAACATCATTTTAGAAATGAAGACTCAATTCGTAGGAAACGAGGAGTAAATAGAAGTGACAGATAATGCTTTAAGAGAAATAGAATGAAAAGAAAAAATTAATCAAAAAATGTGAAAAAATAAATAAAAAGATTTTGATGAAAAGTGACTAACATTAAAAGAGGTAAAGATGATCTAACATAAAGACAATAGTAGTGCCCAAGAAAAGAAGCCAAAGGAATAGAACAAGTACAAAAAGTATAATTATAGATAATGTTATTGAAAAATTGAATACTGAAACTATCTACTGAAAGAGCACACTGTATACTGAAGAATATTGACCCAGAATGACTAACACCAAACCCTGGTCTCGTAAAATTACTTGATGTTAAAGGGGAAAAAATTGGAGGGCATCTAGGCAAAAATAGCAGGTGACTTACAAGGAAAAGAAAATTAAACTCTCATGAGATATTTTTCAGCAATGCTTTAGGTCATGAGAAAATGGAACACCACACTGCAGATTCTCAAGAAAAGTGAGTCAAGGATTATTATATCTAACAAAACTGATTTTTCAAACATGAAAGGCACAAGATGTTTCCAACATACAAGAACATTCAAAATTATGTTTTCCAGAAGCCCTTCCTGAGAAACCTATTAAAGAACTAGCTTCCATCAACTAAAACAACTAGAGAGGTTTCAATATAAGAGCCGACAGTGAGCATTACATGTGTATTACTTACAGAACTAAGACTAAATGAGGACTAAGAGGAAGAAAATATATTTTGTAATAGCTCTGGGGGCTCACAATATAGATATAGTCCAATTATGAAAAATGAGAGTAAATGGGAGAGAAATAGCAGGAAAATGCTGAATTCTTCAGCAATCATATTGGGGATAGTAATATTAGTATTGCTATGCCAAAGTTGTGTGTACAATCAGGAGGGAATGAAATGAATAATTTTGGAATATTCTGATTCTGTAATCTGTGTACTTGTGCACCAGGATTCTGGATGTGGAAGTAAGGAGATATAGATGTAATACAGAAGAGGTTAAGTAAAATCACCTAAATTGGAATTTAGTAAAATCACCTAAATTGGAAGTATCAGTATGAACTCCTGACTTATTTTATTCTTAAAATATGTATATATTTACTAGTTCTGTCCTATGAAAAGGTTCCAAATGTCCAAGACAGTAGCAATGAGCACCGTAGCACTCAGATTGTTATCTGTAAATATCATTCCTAAAAGGAACTAAAGGAACAAGGACTTCTTGGTGAAACAATTGATTCTGAGTCTAGACTAGGAAACACACAAGATGACTCTAGAATAATTTTGTCACACAGTGTTAGCAACATGTGGAATAAATGTAGAGTAAATATGGGTGCTCAGAAAACAGCAGAACATATGCAATCACCTATGCTTTTTTTTTTTTTTCTTCCTTCTATAGCAAGGCATATTTCAGCTGGGCACATGGGACAGAGTAGAAAAAGCACCAGGAATAGGATCCCAGGATGACTTCTTCTGCATATCTGTAGGGAAATTGTGAGGGGGTAGAGACCAACTAGTTGGTTATATAAAAATGGGAGTTTCCTGGCCAGGGAAATGGCTTTGATAGCCATTAATATGCAAGAGTTTAGTGAAAACAATTCATCTAGTGGTGTGGACATCTAAGCTAGAGCGCTGTTACCCAAACTTTCATGTGGAAGCATCACTAGATGATTTTGTTAATATTGACAGCTTTGATTCAGTAGGTGTTGGCTTGGACCTAAGGTTTTACATAGTGACATAAAACTAGGATTTGCTAATTCAGATGTGCCTAGCTAACTTCTTGCTAAGCAACTGAAAAGAGAGAATAAGTTTCCAGTGCCGTGCTTGTTTGTTTTTCCTCCCTGCTGTAAATAAAACCTAAAAACATGTAGATTCTCTTAGAGGTTGGGCAGTCTGGAAGGCAGACAACTTCCCTGCCTAGCTTGTAGCTCTAGGGGAGGTACATGGAAAGAACCAGTTTGTGTGTTTGGCTCCTTTTTGCTTTCAGCAAGGTATTACAAAGTTCGAAGTCAGGTTAAAAAGCAAATAGAACGTCTGGAAATTCTTGGGTTTCACTAAGTTGAAAAAGCCAACTGCTTAGGTACCCCTAAACACCAGAAGAGAAGACTTGGCTTAGAGATTTTCCATAGCCCATTAAGGCTTTTTCACAAACATAAATGAACAAGAAAACAACAGAAAACAAAGATAAACTGAAGCAAAAATCAAATTAATAGAGTTCTCTTTTCACTTAAGCCTGTTGCTTCAGATAATCTCAAGATTGTCATCATTAAAAAGATGTTAAGAATGGTTCGAGTGTAGAGGGAATACGCCACGTTTAACAACTGTTTCTAGAAACAACTGTGGGTGTGGTTCCTGGAACCTGAAACTGTCTGGAAGCAGTCAGAGTTTACTAAATATTCAATTTTAAATTACATTAAAAAAAGTAATACTGAAGGGGCGCCTGGGTGGCGCAGTCGGTTAAGCGTCCGACTTCAGCCAGGTCACGATCTCGCGGTCCGTGAGTTCGAGCCCCGCGTCGGGCTCTGGGCTGATGGCTCAGAGCCTGGAGCCTGTTTCCGATTCTGTGTCTCCCTCTCTCTCTGCCCCTCCCCCATTCATGCTCTGTCTCTCTCTGTCCCCCAAAAAATAAATAAACGTTGAAAAAAAAATTAAAAAAAAAAAAAAGTAATACTGAAAAGCCTGGCCTACAAAAGCTCTCGATCCAAGTCCAAAGGCATTCCCCCAAAGAGGGAATATTCTCCAACATCCAGTTAACTTGTATTCCTAGGGCAAAGCTGGGGCCCACAGAGTGTGATGGACAATGGAGCTCTTCTCAAAGAGCAGAACCAGGTTCTACCCAAGGAACTTACTCTACTACTAGGGTAATGAGTATTCATAATTCCTGCCGAAGATTCCACCATTGCTATGAACAAGTAACTGCTATGAGTTTCACATTCTTACTTTTTTTGAGTTTTAACTGTGGTTATCCTGTTCCTGTTCCACTGTTGTTTTGTATTATATGTATGGGGATGAGGCAGATAATTTGTTTTATAGTGCATATGGCTCTGGGCCATGAAAAGACATATCCCAATCTGATGGAGAGGGTTGTGCATCATCAGACATCCTGCTTTTTGGGTTGGTATTGAAACTGAATAGAGAATTGATCTCTCTTCTTCACAGGTAAGAGTGTTTTACTGTAAGAAAGATACACACAGATGTTTAGGTGATCAGAGAGACAGATTGTAGTAGAGGCCACTGATTGTCCCTTTAAACTCATCTTTTTCTTTTTCTTAGGCAAAAGGCTGCCCAACTGGAAATCAGATTTCCAGCCTCACTGTTGCCAAGCATGGTTATATGACTAAATTCTTGCCAACGGCCTGAGATCTCAATTGAGGTGGGCAATATCCACTTTCCTTAAATTTTTGCCAACAGCCTGAGATCTGAATTGAGGTGGGCAATATCTACTTTACTTTCTTAAAGGATTTCCATGTTCTGGTCTTCTTTTCTTTCCCATACTGAATAGAGGGAACATGCTATTTATCACATACCATGATGGCAAAAATTCAAAAGTTTGACATCCTTTGTAGGCAAGGCTGTAGAAAATTGCATTCCTACACATTGTTGGTAGGAAGTTACCACAGCACTGGCTGATTGATTAAAAACAACTTAAGTGTCTAGCTATAAAAATCAAACTATGACATCCCCTCATTATATGTAATACTCTCCGGTTCAAAAAAATAATGAGGAAGCTCTCTGGACATACATGGTAACATCTCCAAAAAAAGTGAAATAAATTAAGAGGAATAATGATAAACACATATTTATTTGCAGAAAGAAATTCTATAAGGATACATGGGTAATTAATACAATTACATATGAAGATAGGTGACCATATGATTTGACATCCAAATGGAACAGTTTCTACAGTGAAAGGGCGTGTTATTAATAATCACTCCAGGACAACAGATGAAAATGGCACCATCCTGGACAAACGGGGATGCATGATCAACCTATATAAAGGGTACAAAATAGGACAAGAAATATATACGTTTTTATTGTATTTTACAATAGTACCTCTCCGTGGTGAATTAGAAACAATTCGGTTTTTAGCACAAGTTTAGGACTGTCGCGAAGAACGAAAAACAGTAAACCACAAGTGAGACGCGGAACTCGATGACAACGCAGTAATTTTGGCTACCCGGCACTTACCGGAGTTGCACAGGCAACACACGCCTTTGAACTTCATCCGCCAATCCTAAGTGGGAGCGTGCGAGCCTGAGCCCGTGGGAGAATCCTGGGCGGGCCTCAGTCTTGAGTGGATCCTCGCGTCATTCAACTCTGGGGACGGATCTCGAGCCGGCTCTCATAGCGGACGCTCTGGCCCACACAGTCGCTACTCTGTGGCACCTCAGGTTCCCTCTAGCAGCACTCTGGAGGACTACGCTCGTTTTCTTTTTGGGGGTGAGAGGCCCGATAGCCTCTGCTGAGCTGGAAGAAAGATGGCGGCAGCCGTGCGGCAGGATTTGGCCCAGCTCATGAATTCGAGCGGCTCTCATAAAGATCTGGCGGGCAAGTGAGTATTTCCCAGGGGGCTGGGAGGTGGAGAGGGAACCCACAGACCTGTTCTCCTTGGGTTGATGGCGGCTTTGGGATGTGAGGCCAGGAGCCGGCCTGACGACCAAGGGGGCGGGCCTGAGGTCGTCTGCGGACGCAGATATTAGGAGCAGCAGAAAGCTGGTGCAGGGACCCCTTGGGGCAACAGACCTGGGGTGACTGTCAACATATTCTATCTTTGATAGCTTCCTTACCGGTTTCTTAAGAAGCACGGTATGAGAGACGACTGCTCTCACGGCCTTCTCAGCCTTCCTTGGTGCCTCTTTCCATTGCTGCTGGCCTATCACACCAAATTCTGGTCTCTCTTTAGAGCCCCCCCCCCCCTTTTTTTTCTTTTTTGATCGAGAGAAAATTATATTCTGGGATTTTGATGAAGAGTTTTCTAGGAGATGGCTTCTTGAGGCTGACAGGAGCTGAGGAGGTATGGCCGCTATCATGATCAGAACCACTTGGACCATCTTCTGTGAGTCCAAGGTTCTCTGCACCACCAACTCTGAACAGGGCCACATAGGAAAGTCCTCACTACGTCGGTCAGGATGTCTAGATTCATGATGTTTGCAGAAATCTGAATTACTTAGGAATTTCTTGGACTTTATGTTGAAGGTTTAGGTCCACTCCACGTTAAAATTTGTGACATGTGCCTGTCATGAAGCAGTTATTCAGTAGTGTTAATCTTAGGTAGGTAGGTAGATATTGCCCTTTTTCTCTTTAGATAGATAGATAGATAGATAGATAGATAGATAGATAGATAGGTATTGCCCCTTTTCTCTTTGTAGATTATGTAGCACCGTTCTTTTCTAATGAACTTGCATTCTGTTTAAAGTTTGAGTCTCAAGTTAATGGTAATATTTACATTCTGACAGCTGAGATCACATTGATCTATATTAACGGGATACACCTGCTCTAACCTGGCCGTTGAAACCTTGACTGTGCTTTATGTAGGCTCTGCTGTCTTTTCTCTGGTGGTATATGTAATCTAGTTTTATCAATGGGAAATTTAGCTATGTATCTTGGGTTTAACTACTGTGTACCGCAGTTTCCTCCTCATGAAAATGAGGATAATATGACTTATTCTTGTCTGAGGACAAAATGAGTGTGTATATGTATATACACTTATATCACACATACACTTAGAGCAGTATCTGATGCCTAGTGCCACAAGATTGTCATTGGTACTATTATTATTATAAAGCAGTTAGTCAATACATATATTGACTTATTCCATGAGTTGTAAATAAGTTGAATGTGTCTTCCTGGCTTAATCCTTTTCACTTGCAGTTTTCACAGATTTGAGTGAAAGTCAAATAAGCATGTATTTTTCACCATGCTCAGCTTATATTTCCCCCCATGCTTGCTTTCTTTTTTGTTATGTTGAAGAACACGAAGTACATTATTTATCGGAAGACATACTGTTTTTCAAGTATTCACAGGATTCTGAAACTTAACCTAAGAATCTACTTCCTCAGCTCTGAATTGGGGATAAACAGTAGTACCTATCTTATAGGGTACTTTAGTTGTTTATTACTATGTAACAAACCAAAAACTTAGTGGTGTGAAACAGTTCTTATTTTTCAGGATTCTTTGGGTTGACTGGATTGTTTTGCTGGTCCAGATCTAGGCTTACTCATGCAGGTGCAGAGTCAGCTGGCAGCTCAGTTGGGGCTGGTGGAATTAAAATATACTCATATATATCAGGCTGTTGGCTGACTGTTTCTCCGTGTGGTCTCTCATTCAGTGGTTCCTTACAGAGCCATGGGAGTGTTCCAAAAGGGTGAGAGTGGTAGTTGCTAGACTTCTTAAGGCGAGCCTTGGAAATCTCATAATGTCAGTTCTCTAAAACAGGTCAAAGTAAGTCACATGACCCTCCCAGATTCAAGGGAAAGAGAGATGGAGTCTACCTCTTTATGGGAGGAGTAGCCAAGTTACATTGCAAAGGGGCATGGGCAGATGGGAGTATGATTCATTATAGGCCATTACTCTAACCATCTACCAGATGAGGTTATTGTGAAGATAAAATAAATAATGTGCTTGATAACTCATAGCCAGTGCTTTCTGAGGAAAGTCTTGGCCTTGCCTGCAGGTATATCTGGTTCTTTATGGACAAGAACATGACAGGATAATTATTTTCATAACAAAACAGTTCTGCCAGCTACATGTCTATGAGGAAAACACTCTTGAAATCTGTCAGTAGTTTTAGGATTTATGTTAGGAATTGAATGACAGAGGAATACGTGTTAAGGAATGGCAGAGTACATTTGCTTCTAAAATACTGATACTGTGTATTTCCAGCAATTAGCAGAGTATCTGTAACAGAATAGTCCTTTAATAAGTATTGGGTTGAATCATTGAATAGCTAGAAAGGTGTAGAGCTTATATTTGAACCCAGGTTTGTCTACTCTAAAAAGCTTATTTTTAACCTACTTGCCTATACGTCTTTTCTTGTCCAATCTTCAGTAAGAAATGCCTTCTCAAGGGACGCCTGGGTGGCTCAGTCGGTTGAGCGTCCAGCTTCGGCTCAGGTCATGGTCTCATGGGTTCTGTGTCTCCCTCTGTCTCTGCCCCTCCTCCACTCATGCCTGTCTGTCTGTCTATCTGTCTGTCTCTCAGTCTCTCAAAAGTAAATAAACAACAACAACAAAAATGCTTTTTCATAACCATGAATTAACAGAACATTCTAAAGTCGATGCAAGAAATTGGCCGTACGAGATTTCATTTTTGCAGATTTTATAAACTGCTTCTCTACGTATTATACATTGTGTTCATTATCCTCATACAAAGCTTTAGAAGAGGAGAACCTTGAAGAGGGAGCATTTGAATAGGTAGCTGTTGTGATAGCCTGTCTTATTTACTTGGCTAAAACCTACTAGTTCTTTGAAACTCAGTTGCAATGTTATTTCTTCCAAAAAGCCTTCTCTAAACAGCCACCAACACACATTCATAACTACCCTCACAGAGTACCTGGTTAGTTTCTGTTAGCCCAGTGGCAGACAATTTTTACTTCTACCATAGCACTTGTTTGTTTACTTGTCTGCTTTTTCAGTTGGAATGTGATCTCTTTGAGGACAAGTATGGTCTTATAGATTGTAGGTCTTTGTTCAGTTAATTCTGTAGAATAGGGCCTTTTTTTTTCCTTCTTCTCAGAAGAGGATAGCAAGCCTTTGGAGTCTAAACATTTCATTTTACAAGAAGCTGTTAGCCTAGAGAAAAGAGAGTAACGGGAGACCTTTTAGCTTTCTTTGACTATTAGAAAGGCTATTTTGCAGAAAAGAAAATAGACTCCTCTATCTTATAGAGGTAGACTTTGGATTAGAACTTTCTAATAATAGAGTGGAATAGAAATGTCAAAAAATGGGGCACCTGGGTGGCTCAGTTAAGCATCTTAACTTCGGCTCAGGTCATGATCTCGCCTTTCATGAGTTCCAGCCCGCATCGGGCTCTCTGCTGACAGTGCAGAGCCCACGTCAGATCCTGTCTGTCCCCCTCTCTCTGCCCCTGTCCCTTTCGTCCTCTCACTCTCTCTCAAAAAATAAATAGACATTAAAAAAAAAATGGAGGACACACACACACATATTAGAGGATAGACTGTTTAATCTCCAGGGCCCCTTGTAACTCAGATTCTCTGGTTCTCTGTTATTCCCACATACAAGTTTTAGTGGTTCCCATCTCAAGAGTGAAGTTCCTTATCATATAGTGTTATGTTTGTTTACATCTTTGCTTACATATTTTAATCCTTAACAAGTAATATTTACATTACATATGAGAAAACTGAAGTACAGAGGTGAAGTATGCGTGAGGCCACATAGCTAGTGGCAAGGCCATGATATATCCTATCTGTTTGGCTCATAGCCCTAAACTCTAAACACATGTACCTTTTGGACTTATATTATTTTCCCCAAACTGGACTACATTTTAGGTAGTGATTTTTTTTGGGGGGGGGGGCTAGAATACCTGTCTGCCTCTACTCTTTCCCACTTGACACTATGTTGAAATATTTAGAATGCTTAAAGATCAACCTCATTTAGGAAATTATTCCTTCTAAGTATATTAGCACTTACCTGTTTTTGAGATTTTGTGTTTAATTTTCTGAAACATCTTTATGATATATCTGTGTGGATTTGTTTTATTTTTTATTTATTTAAGAAAATTTTTAATGTTTATTTTTGAGAGAGAGAGAGACAGAGCGCGAGCAGGGGAGGGGCAAAGAGAGAGGGAGACATAGAATCTGAAGCAGGCTCCAGGCTCTGAGCTGTCAGCACAGAGCCTGATGTGGGGCTCGAACTCACGAGCTGTGAGATCATGCATTACCTGAGCTGGAGTTGGCCACTCAACCGACTGAGCCACCCAGGCACCCCATGTGTGGATTTGTTTTAATATTTATCTGTCATTTGGCTTTTGCTGTGAAATAAACCACTCTAAAACTTAGTGGATTAAAACAACAGTCATTTACTTTCCTTATAATTAATTTGGTTGGCAGTTTGGGCTGGGCCCAGCTGGATGGTTCTCTGTTCCACATGGTCTGGGTTCCACATGAGCTCCTACATGTGTCTGTAGTCAGCTGCAGGGCAGGTAGGCAGTGCTGCTTTGGTCTGTTGGCTGGGGCAGTGGAGGTGACTGGGCTACATATTTCATTATCCAGTATGTTAGCCTGAGCTTGTTCATGTGGCCACAGCAGTGTTCCAAGAGAAAAGGATACATACAAGACCTCTTGAGGTTCAGAACAAGCACTTCACTTCTATCAAATTCTGTTAATCAAAACAAGCCAAGATCAAAGGGTGGGGAAAAAAACTCTACCTCTTGATGTGAAGAGCTACAAACTCACATTCCAAGAGGGCATAGATACAGGAAGTGAAAGGATTGTGTTTTGGGCTCCTGGGTGGCTCAGTTGGTTAAGCATCCTACCACCTCAGGTCATGATCTTGCCGTTTGTGAGTTCGAGCCCTGTGTCAGGTTCTGTGCTGACAGCTCAGCCCTCAGAGCCTGCTTCAGATTCTGTGTCTCCCTGTCTCTCTGCCCCTCCCCCGCTCACACTTTCTCTCGCTCTCTTTCAAAAATAAATAAAAATTAAAACATTTTTTAAAAAGAATTGTGGTGTTTTGTTTTGCTTTTGTTTGTAAATATTGCATTATCCTGGCTGTGCTTCATTGCAGTTGTTGAATCAGATAGATTAGATTCTTTCATGGTCCTGAGATGTTTCAGCTATATATCTTCAAATGTTGCCTGTGTCCCATTCTGTTTACTTCTCTAGGACTTCAGTGAAATCCCTATTAGTTAGGCCCTCTTACTAGGACCTTTACGTCTGTTACTCTGTCTTCTGTACTTACCATTTCAGTGCTTCATTCTGGGTAGATTTTTCTTTTATTTTTTTATTTTCTTTTATTTTTAAAATTTTTTTAAATGTTTTTTTTTTCAATATATGAAATTTATTGTCAAATTGGTGTCCATACAACACCCAGTGCTCAAAGGTGCCCTCCTCAATACCCATCATCCACCCCCCCTCCCTCCCACTCCCCATCCATGCTCAGTTTAAATGTTTATTTTTTGAAGGAGAGAGAGACAGAACATGTGGGTGGGGAAGAGACAGAGGGAGACACAGAATCTGAAGCAGGCTCTAGGCTCTGAGCTGTCAGCACAAAGCCCGACACGGGACTTGAACCCACAGACTGTGAGATCATGACCTGAGCCAAAGTTGGATGCTTAACCGACTGAGCCACCCAGGTGCTCCTAATTCTGGGTAGATTTTTCTGACCTGCTCCTAGTTTATCATTTCTTCAAAAGTGTCATCTGCTCTTCAGATCATCATTGAATATTTAAGCTTGGTTATAGTATTTTTTAATTCTATAGTTTTTGGTGGTTCCTTTTTCTTTTAAATATATTTTTAAAATTTTTAATGTTTATTTATTTATTTTTGAGAGAGAGAAAGAAAGAGTGCAAGTGGAGGGGTAGACAGAGAGAGGGAAATAGGATCTGAAGCCAGCCCTGCACTCACAGCAGAGAACCCAGTGCAGGGCTTGAACTCACAAACTGCAAGGTTGTGACCTGAGCCAAAGTCGGACACTTAACCGACCGAGCCACCCGGGCGTCCAGTTTTTAAAAGTTTTTGTTCTAAGTAGGCCCCACGCCCAACACAGGGCTTGAACTTACCACCCTGAGATTGAGAGTCTGAGCCAGCCAGGCATCCCAGTGGTTCTCTTTACAAATGACACTTTTTATGGTTTCCAGTTTCTTGCTGAAACTTTTTTTTTTTAATAGTTTATTGTCAAGTTAGCTAACATACAGTGTATACAATGTGTTCTTGGCTCAGGAATAGATTCCTGTGATTCATAACTTACAACCCCTGGCGCTCATCCCAACAAGTGCCCTTCTTAATGCCCATCACCCATTTTCCCCACCTCACCCACTCCCTATCAACCCTTAGTTTGTTCTATGTACTTAAGAGTCTCTTATGGTTGGCCTCCCTCTCTGTTTGTAATTATTTTTTTTCTTTCCCTTCCTCTATGGTCTTCTGTTGAGTTTCTCAACTTCCACACTTGCTGAAACTTTAAAGCTTGAGTTTATCTTTGTAAACATATAATTGTACTACAGTCTTTCTGATAGCTCCAGTACCTGGAGTCCCTGCTTGTTGCTATTGTCTATTGCTTTTGTTGATTCTACTTCATATTGTCATGTGCCTTGTAATCTTTGTTGGGCAAGTTATTTAAAAATATACTTTTAGAAACATTTGGAGGCTTAGAATGTAATCTTTCAGAGAGGATTTTCATTTTCTTCTGCCAGTCGCCTGAGGGTTACCTAGCTATGACAAAGGCTTCAGAATTTTTTGGTTTCCCTAGATGATCCTTAGTAATCTTATTAACAAAGTGCTAGTGTTTCCTCTTTTGACAAGCATGGGATTCTCTCTCTCCCTCTTCCTCTGCCCCTCTGCAACACACATACTCTCTTTCTCTCAAAATAAATAAAACTTAAAAAATATAAAAATAGGGGCGTCTGGGTGGCTCAGTCGGTTAAGCGTCTGACTTCGGCTCAGGTCATGATCTCACAGTTCGTGGGTTTAAGCTCCACATTGGGCTCTGCCTGCTTCGGATTCTGTGTCTCCCCCTCTCACTGCCCCTCCCCTGCTCACGCTTTGTCTCTCTCTCTCTCAAAAATAAATAAACGTTAGGGGCGCCTGGGTGGCTTGGTCGGTTATGCGTCCGACTTCAGCCCAGGCCATGATCTCACGGTCCATGAGTTCAAGCCCCGCGTCGGGCTCTGTGCTGACAGCTCAGAGCCTGGAGCCTGTTTCAGATTCTGTGTCTCCCTCTCTCTCTGCCCCTCCCCTGTTCATGCTCTGTCTCTCTCTGTCTCAAAAAATAAATAAACGTTAAAAAAAAATTTTTTTTTAAAATAAATAAACGTTAAAATTTTTTTAAATAAATAAATAAAAATATGTATGCGTGTATACAGATATGTATATATTTTAAAGTACATTGCATTAAGTACATTACTCTTAACAGTAGAGACCAATACGTTTTCTCACATACATACATATGTAACAACTTAATCCAGAACAAGCTGGGGAATATTTACAGCATGCCCAGTGGTTCCCTCATGTCCCTTCCCAGTCACTACCCAGTCACTAGGAATAGATGAGATTAGTTCTTCTATATCCCTACCAACACTCAGGTTTGTTAGTGTTGTTAAAATATTACTCATTCTAGTAGAAGTGTAACGGTATTTCCTGTGCTTATAATATGCATTAACATAATGAGTATTGAGGTTGAGTATCTTTTAGTATGCTTATTGGGCATTTGGATATTATCTCTAGTGAAGTGCCTATTTAAACATTTGGTCTGTTTTTTAATTGGGTTGTTTTTTACTGATTTACAGGCATTTTAAATATATTCTGGATAGGAGGGTTTTAGTTTTTTTGTTTTTTTGCCAAATAACACGGATTACAAATCCATGGATTACAAATATCTTTACTGGCTTTCATGTTTTACTTTTTTTTTTTTTTAAGAGTTCAGCTTTTTATTGAACAGATTACAGAAGAGGCATAGTGAAAGATACCAAAGCCCATCATTGGCTTCCACTTCCTTCACAGCAAGGGACTGCAGTAGTGGAAAAAGCGGGACCTCCTGTGGTGTAGCACTAGCTGCTGGGGCGGGTCCTCTAGCCCCTACCTTGCTGATGAGGCTCCTGATGCTGACATTGGCCAGGGCCTTTGCAAGCAAGCCGTGCCAGAAAGGTTCAACATTCACACGTGCTGCTTAACGAGGGCATTGATGTTTATCCATCACCATCACCTCATTGTTCTGCAGGATGAGAGTGGAGTTGCTCCTGGCCAGCTCCAAGACGGAGGCCATGGAGCGGGTAAGTGCTAAGCAAGTTCTGAGCGAAAGAGTCATGAGCCAGTGCTGAGCGCTGAGCACTGAGCGCTGAGCAAGCTGGTGCTGGGGCTCCCGGTGTGCTAGTGCTAGTCTCAGGATGAGATGAGGGCCTCACCCCAGCACGGCATTAGATTCCTCAGAAGGACTGAGCATCTTAGCAGGAACAGAGGAAACAATGCGTCACTTTTCTAATGGAATTTAATGGCTATTGATAGATATTCTTAATTTCAAAGAACCATCTGTTTTTTTATTCTTACAAAATTTTGTTTCTTGTGGTAAGAACTTTTAAGAATTACTCTTTTAACACCTTTCAAATATGCAATACACGGTATTATTATCACCAGGATGTACATTATATCCCCATGACTTATTTATATTGTAATTGGAAGTTTGTACATTTTGACCTCTTTCACCCATTTTGCCCATTCCCCTTTCCATGCCTCTGGCAACTACCAATCTGATCCCTGTATCTGTGAGCTTGGTTTTGTTTTGTTTTAGATTCCACTGTAAGAGAGGTCATTTGGTATTTGTCTTTCTCTGTCTAACTTATTTCCCTTAGCATAATGCCCTCACGATCCATTCATCTTGTTGCAAACAGCAAGATTTCCTTTTTTATGGCTGAATAATATTCCATTGTGTTTACATACCACATTTTCTTTATCCATGCATTCATTGATGGACACTTAAGTTGTTTCCATATCTAGGCTATTATAAATAATGCTGCAGTGAACATAGTAATTTACATGTCTTTTCAAACTAATATTTTCATTTTCTTTGGATCAATACCCAGAAGTAGAATTGCTGGATCACAGGGTGGACTTTTTATTTTTTATTTTTTTTATTTTTTAAGAGAGAGAGAGAGAGAAAAAGAGAACAAGTGGGAGAGGGGCAGAGGGAGAGAGAGAATCTCAAGCAGGCCTCACACTCAGAGAGGAGCCCGTCATGGGGCTGATCCCGTGATCCTGGGATCATGACCTGAGTTGAAATCAAGGAGTCATACACTTAACCAACTAAGGTACCCAGGGACACCTATTTTTTTTTTTTTTTTTTTTTAAGGAAACTTCATATTGTGGGTTTGTTTGTTTGTTTTTTTGAGAAACCTTCATACTGTTTTCTATAGTGGCTGTACTAATTTACATTCCCACCAACAGTGCATGAAAGTTCCCTTTTCTGCACCTCTTCACCAACACTTGTTAGTTCTTTTTGATAAAAGCCATTCTAACAGGTATGAGGTGATATGTTATTGTGGATTCGATTTGCACTTCTCTGATTATTAGTGATGTTGAACATTTTTTTTTCATGTGCCTTTTAGCCATCTGTATATCTTCTTTGGAAAAATGTCTATTCAGTCCCTCAGTCCCTCTGCCCATTTTTTAATCACATTTTTTTTTTTTGCTATTGATTTGTATGAGTTTTTAAAATATATTTTGAATACAAACCCCTTCTCAGATACATGATTTACAAGTATTTTTCTCCTATTCTGTAGGTTGCCTTTTTATTTTGTAGGTGGTTTCCTCCACTTGAAGCTTTTTAGTTTGATGTAACTCCATTTATTTATTTTTGCTTTTGTTGTCACTGCTTTTGGAGTCAGATCGAAAAAGATATTAATAAAACCAGTGTCAGGAGCTTACCACCTGTGTTTTATTGTAGGAGTTTTATGGTTTCAGGTCTTACATTGAAGTCTTTAATCCATTTTGAGTTTATTTTTGTGTATGGGGTAATATAGTGGTCCTGGTTCATTTTTTTGCATATGGTTGTCAAATTTTCCCAGCACCATTTATTGAAGATACTGTCCTTTCCCCATTGTATATTCTTGCTTCTTTTGTTGTAAATTAATTGACCATATGTGTGTGGGTTTATTTCTGGGCTCTCTATTCTGTTCCATTGATCTATATGTCTGTTTTTATGCTGATACCATACCATTTGATTAGTGTAGCTTTGTAATAACTTGAAATCAGGACTGTGATGCCTCCAACTTTGCTTTTTTTTCCTCAGGATTGCTTGGTTATTTGGGGTCTTTTATGGTTCCATACAGATCTTAGGACTATGTATTCTATTTCTGTGAAAAATGCCTTTGGAATTTTTTTTAATGTTTGTTTATTTTTGAGAGAGAGAACGCGTGAGCGCTCACGAGTGCACATGTGAGCTGGACAGGGGCAGACAGAGAGGAAGACAGACAATACTGAGCCGGCTGTCTCTGTGCTGTCAGGCACAAACCATGAGATCATGACCTAAGCTGAAACAAGAGTTGGGTACTTAACCAACTGAGCCACTTAGGCGCCCAGGAACTTTGATAAGGATTTCATTAAATCTGTAGATTGCTTTGGGTAATATGGGCATTTTAACAATAGTAATACTTTCAATCCGTGACCATGGAATATTTTTCCTTTTATTTATATCTTCAATCTCTTTAATCAGGGTCTTATAGTTTTCAGTGTACAAATCCTTCATCTTGATTAAATTTATTCCTAGTTATTTTATTCTTTTTGATGCAGTTGTAAAGAGGATGTTTTTTCTTTGTGATAATTTGTTATTAGCATATAGAAACACAGCAGATTTTTGAGTATTGATTTTGTACCCTGCAACTTTACTGAATTCATTTATTTTAACAGTTATATTTCTTATATTGTTTAGTTTTATTGCAACATTTGTTTTGTTTTATTATAATTTAATGTGTGATAATATTATTTGAATTGTAAATTTTTATTTGCCTAACTGTATTATAATATCTTCAAAGACTAAGGTTATTTAAAATTCCTTTAGTGTCATACACAGAATCTTGTATAGCATTTTAAAAACCCTAGGTGCTCAATTTTGGATGATTTTATATAGCAATATTAAATAATTATTTAAATCCTTGATTTAAATTAGGTTTGTTAGTCATTCCATATTATTGTGAAAAAGTAATTTCTTATTCTTAGATACTAGAATTTTAAAAAAGTTATTTTTAATGTTTATTTATTTTTGAGAGAGACAGAGTGCGAGCAGGGGAGGGGCAGAGAGAGAGGGAGACACAGAATCCGAAGCAGGCTCCAGGCTCCAAGCTGTCAGCCCAGAGCCTGATGCAGGGCTTGAACTCATGAACTACGTGATCATGACCTGAGCCAAAGTTGGATGCTCAACTGACTGAGCCACCCAGACGCCCCTTAGGTACTAGAATTTATATATTAGAGAAGGAGCAAGTTAACATCTAGCCTTAACTCTGCACCTCACTTTCTTAGTCCATAGAAGTTGAGAGTTTGAGTAGGCAGTTTGTAATTCTCTGGCAAGTTGTATGATGTGGTTAATATAAAACTTTTGTCACTTTTTAGGTTTTTTTTTGGGGGGGATGGTGTTTTTCTACATAGATGATAATTATGAAGTAATGATTTAAAACTTAGGTTAATCAGAAAATTTCTGTGAGGGGCGCCTGGGTGGCTCAGTCGGTTCTGTGTCCGACTTCAGCTCAGGTCACGATCTCGCAGTCCGTGAGTTCGAGCCCCACGTCGGGCTCTGGGCTGATGGCTCAGAGCCTGGAGCCTGCTTCCAATTCTGTGTCTCCCATTCTCTCTGCCCCTCCCCCGTTCATGCTCTCTTTCTGTCTCAAAAATAAATAAACGTTTAGAAAAAAATTTTTAAAAAAAGAAAATTTCTGTGAGACATTGTCATCTTTGAATGTAATGTTAGTATAAAATAATTTATGGGGATCTAAAATTAAGAGGGCTTAGCCATGACATGAATGTGAAGAATATGAATATGAAGAATAATCAAAAAAGAATAAACCATTGAATATATTAAATAAAAGCATACCCAGAGCAATAAAGTAGATATATAAATATAGATATGGGAAATCATATATGTGCACATCTCATGTTTATGTATAGAGAAAATGAGATATTCCGTAATGAATTTTCAGATGGCTGAATATTCTTCCTCAAATTTTAAAAACAATTTAAAAAATAATTTTTATTTTAAATCTTAATAATATTTCCTTGCTTTACTAGAGTAGTTTCTCTCTTCTTTTGGAGTTCACTGTCTTTTCTTTCTGTATATCTTTCTTACAAAGTCAGTTTGATTCATTGTGTTTTTGAGAAATCATATAACTAAGGTTGTGAGAATATTGTATGGGTTGAGAATCAGTAAATGTTGAATGGTAGCTTGAAGGTGTGCTTTAAAAATACAAATCAGGGGCGCCTGGGTGGCTTGGTCGGTTGAGCGTCGGACTTCGGCTCAGGTCATGATCTCACGGTCCGTGAGTTCAAGCCCCGCGTCGGGCTCCGTGCTGACAGCTCAGAGCCTGGAGCCTGTTTCAGATTCTGTGTCTCCCTCTCTCTCTGCCCCTCCCCTGTTCATGCTCTGTCTTTCTCTGTCTCAAAAATAAATAAACGTTAAAAAAAATTTTTTTTAAATACAAATCATAAATTTGAATGAGTTTGGACTCTTCATATACATATTTTTTCCTATTTGTATATTTTTTTCTTGAGTATATTCTGGGTGATTTTCTGAATAGTTGCAGTGCTATTAGGTTTGTAAAATGCATTAGCCAATGCTTTTAAAATTTTTTTTTTAACGTTTCTTTATTATTATTGAGAGACAGAGAGAGAGCATGAGCATGGGAGGGGCAGAGAGAGGAGGAGACACAGAATCCGAAGCAGGCTCCAGGCTCTGAGCTGTCAGCACAGAGCCCAAGGCGGGGTTCAAACTCACAAACCATGAGATCATGACCTGAGCCAAAGTCAGACGCTTAACTGACTGAGCCACCCAGGTGTCCTAGCCAATGCTTTTTAAAAAAATTTTAATGTTTATTTTTGAGAGAGAAGGAGAGCATGTACGAGTGCATGTGCAAGTGCACAAACGTGAGTGCATGTGTGAGTGGGGGGAGGGGCATAGAGGGAGGGAGACAGAATCCTAAACAGGCTCCGTGCTGTCAGCCCAAAGTCCAGCATGGGGCTAGAACCCATGAGCCGTGACATCATGACCTGGCCTGAAGTCAGATGATCAACCAACTGAGCCACTCAGGTGCCCCTAACTAATACTTTTAATAAATATTACCATAAAGACAAAAGGGATAAAATATAGTATAATACTTGTGTACCCACCACTCAGTTTAAGAAATAAAATACTGTTTTTTAAATTTACTAAAATGTTGAATATTTGAGTGCTTGTGATATGCTGCTCTAGGCATTGTGTATATAGCAGTCAACAAAACAAACAAAAATCCTTGTCCTCGTTGAGTTTACATTTTAGGAAGGAATTTGCCATTGCCTGATAATTGTCATTGTTCCTATTTTTAGCATTTCCCCCATCCTTTTTAGAGTGCTGATTTCTTTTTTTTTTTTTTTTTCCAACGCTTATTTATTTTTGGGACAGAGAGAGACAGAGCATGAACGGGGGAGGGGCAGAGAGAGAGGGAGACACAGAATCGGAAACAGGCTCCAGGCTCTGAGCCATCAGCCCAGAGCCTGACGCGGGGCTCGAACTCACGGACCGCGAGATCGTGACCTGGCTGAAGTCGGACGCTTAACCGACTGCGCCACCCAGGCGCCCCTAGAGTGCTGATTTCAATCTTATGTGCTCATGAATATTAGAATAGTTATTAGAAATGATTGCAAATAAAGAATATATAGGCACCATCTGACAACATAAAGGGTGTTCTGTCAGTACATTTGGCTTGGTGAAGTTTATTTGGTACATACGAAGACATTTAATCTCTAATATTTGGTTTCACTGCCTAATCAACACTATCCTATTGTTGGTGACCCTAGTTTCATTAGGTCCACAAGAGGAAAGCATTCTGGGTCACCTCATATAACATTCTTGTGTGTTTGTGTAATACACAGTTGAAGGAAGTATAGTTTATCTTTTAAGGCATTTGAAAGAAAGTTGACTTTTTAGTTTAAATTCCAAACTAAGACTTTTTCCAAAAAAAATGGCACCTTAGATCCAGTAACTGAGAGTTACAGATTCACTCTTTCTTGTGATGGGCTTGAAAACTTTTTTTTTTTTTTTTTTAAAGTAAGCTGTATCCCCAATGTGGGGCTTGAACTCACAATCCCTGAGGTCAGGAGTTGCATGCCTAACCAACTGAACTAGCCAGTACCCTGGGGTTTGAAAACTTTTAAAAAATTGTGGTATACTGTAGAGGAAATTAGAAGTGGCACCTTAGAATTTATAGACTGGGAACCTACAACAACAACAACAACAATCTGTGGTGTACTATAAATAAAAGCACAAACTAGGGCATTATGAAAGAAACCAGCAGAAATAGAAATGAATAAACATCAGATTAGCATTAGAATATATAGTGTCCTCTGAAGATTCTTTTTATTTGGTATTGTTTCAGGTATCGTCAGATCCTGGAAAAAGCCGTTCAGTTATCTGGGGCAGAACAACTAGAAGCTTTGAAAGCTTTTGTGGAAGCAAGTAAGTAGAACGAAAATTCCACGTCTGCCTTGTATTATTGAGTTAGGACTTCAAAGCTTGCTCAAGCTTGTTTTATATCAAATTATCAATATAATTTTCATTGAGATTAAATTAAATATGCATTGACATTGATTGATTTTAGAATTTAAACTATTTACAACTTGATTATTTTTCAGTAAGTTGTCTTCAGAGTTACATTACCAATTAAGGTTTTGTATAGTTATTCATACAGTCACTGATGGAAGGCAATATAGCATAATGATAAAGAGAATAGTCTAAATTCAACCTGGTCTGCTGCTTTATTGAGTAAGTTAGTTCCTTTGTGCCTCCTTTTCCTGGTCTCTAAAATGAGGGATTTGATAGCAACCCTGTAGAAGTGTTGGGAGTTTAAATGAGTTAATATACATATTAAAGTGCTTAGAATAGTACCTGGCATTTAATAAGTGCCATGTAATTGTTAACTGTTATTAACGTTAAGAACATTCCTTTTGAATGGGAACTAGAAATTTCCATTCTTCAAAACACTCTCTCCCACTTCCTGACTTTAAACATATCCAGTTATCTTGAAAATGACTCAAAATTCAGGCTTGAATTTATGCTCAGTTAACAGTGTTAATGATACTTGAGAGTGCTTTCATGCACATTATCATGAGAAGTGCTAGTGTGTGTGGTAATTTCTTTCTAACAGCTGAAAGTGCCTAATGGCACTTACAATGAAACTGTTTGCTCAGCTGCATTCAGTATTATCCAATAATGAATTCTAATTAATACATCATAAACTGATGACAAGCTTTGTTACAGGTTACTGTAAGTTACTGCCTCAAAAATTGTGGCCTGCTATGTGTGATGAACTGACAGTGCTGTTAGGAATGGTTTTATTGAGAACATTGCAATATGATAGCGAAAGAATAATGATTTTTATAAACTTTGATCTTTATATAAACTTTGAATCCACTGAACCACCAAGAAAAGCAGTCTACTGTTAAAATCCTTTATGTCGACTGAACAGTTTTTTCCCCAGTAACTGTTGTCTTGAGACTTAATTTATCTGAGTAGTGGTCACAAGCATGATGTATCTTTTAAACTATAATAATAATGATCATAATAGTGGACATTTGTTGAGTGCTTTGTGCCACATGTTGTTCATAGTGCTCTCTATATATTGCATTTGAGCTTCACAGCATCCTTATCCACATTTTACAGATGAGGAAACAGAAGCACAGAGAGGTCAAGTTTCTTGTGTGAGGGCATCTAATCATGCGTGGCCTCAGAGCTTTCTTCGTTAATCACATACAGTAATAAAATGTTTATAAATAGTGTCATTAAGTATGTCTGTACATCTGGTGCTCACCTCAGTTATTATTTGTTGTTTTTATTAGGAAAGTACAAGTGTCAGTAACTGTCACTACTTGCTTTATTTAAATTTCATGAAAATTATTTCACTGTTTCTTCTTTAACTCTTTTTTATAACGAGGTAGGATAAAAGTATAGGTGTTTCTGTACCTTCCCTTTGTAGAAGAATAAAGGAAGAGAAAGGAAGATATAAAATTCTTAAATGTAAAACGAAACTTTTCCCAGCCACTTGTTTCTTAGAAAACTTAAGGGACTTTTACTGCTGTAGTATTTAATGGTGTAGTCATTATATAATCAAATAATTCTGCATAAGGAAAACCGATTCTGTTATATAAGATGATATGGGTTTGGAAATCCCCGAATAATGCATTGAGGGTTGTACAAATATATATTGTTTTTAATAATAGATTTAGGTAAAAATTGATGGCTTAATGAAAATTTGTAAGTTATTCAATTTTTTTATCTCTCTCTCTCTTTTTGACAAGTGGTGAATGAGAATGTCAGTCTCGTGATCTCTCGACAGTTGCTGACTGATTTCTGTACACATCTCCCTAACCTGCCTGATAGCACAGCCAAAGAAATCTATCATTTCACCTTGGAAAAGATCCAGCCTAGAGTCATTTCATTTGAGGAGCAGGTAAAAATCTGTAACAGTGAGTTTTGAACATGAGATAGCAGTAATTATTTTGAGAGATATTATTACATTTTTAAAGGAGGTGATCATCCAATTTTATTTTTGACAAAACAGTGTGCCAAACAGCATGTTACAGTGTAAAAACTCCAGGATGTTGTAACTCCAGCTGACATTTGCTCAGATGTTACAATTTGATTTATGAATCAAATAGTATTCTTTAGACAATTTTTAAAAATCAGTAAAATTGCAGACTCTGAGTGGCAGAGCCAGGATTCAGTTCTAGGCCTTTGGTCTTTGGAACTTTAGGCTTAGTCACTAATTGCCTTCCAAGTTTAGAAATGAGCATATTAATTTCCACAGTGAGGAGACTAGCTTGCACAGCATGTAGGTTCTTTGTTTTTAAAGAGGAGGGATAGGGTGGTGAGTAGTCTGTAGTGTCCAGGCCAAGTCTGAACAGCTTAACTATATTCTTTGGTGAATAGGGTCTCAGGGCTCAATGGCCTTAAACAGATTAAAAACCCTGGGACCACAGTTCAAAGAAGAATAAGTTATTCTATCCTCATTTCTGTTGGGAATAAAAACAGATTGTAAAAGTAAAAACTAATAAAAGTTAAAAAAAGAAAAAGAGTCAGTAAAATTGTTAATAAGGCTGAAAACTTAGGAAAACACCGGTGTTATATATGCAGTTAACATAAACATGAAACTTAATATTTAAACTAAATTATTGCCATATTCCACATTGCAGAAATGTGTTAATTTCAGTTCAGTATTTTGATATTCCATGAATTCAGAATTCATTAAAAAAAATTTGGGGTGGTCTAGATAAATTTGCGCTGTTTACTTGCTATCTTAGAATGTTGAATGAAAACATTATCACAGTAGATAAACTTACCATCCATTTATTTTAATTAGTTACTAATGTCAGTTGAAATAATTTAAAATGTCTACCTACTATTTCAGGTTGCTTCCATAAGACAGCATCTTGCATCCATATATGAAAAAGAAGAAGATTGGAGAAATGCAGCCCAAGTGTTGGTGGGAATTCCTTTGGAAACAGGACAAAAGTATAGTAAATAGTGGATATTGGATGGAGATGTATATAGGATATGTATTGTTGTTCATTTGTGGGTTTTTGGTTTTTTTTTTTTTTTTTACATTCTAGTGCAAGAAACATCATAAACAAGTTAATAAGTAAATAAATTCTGTAGTATGTTAGGTGTTAAGTGCCAGGGAGAAGAGTAAAGGGAAAGTA
Source organism: Prionailurus bengalensis (assembly GCF_016509475.1). Lineage (NCBI taxonomy): Eukaryota > Metazoa > Chordata > Mammalia > Carnivora > Felidae > Prionailurus > Prionailurus bengalensis. The sequence goes on along the minus strand of NC_057344.1, from coordinate 138,093,329 downwards.
GGGAGCAGGTTGTATCATTAAACAGGATGATTGGAGTAGTAGAGTGGTCCAGATATACCTTCTCAGACACTTGAAGGAAGTAGTCATGAGTTTAGGGAAGATTATAAGTAGATCCTCTTAGAGAGAAAGGCTAGTGTAAAGGCCCTAAGATGGGAGCATACCTGGAGTGTTTTCAGAAGATCAAGGAGACCAGTATGGGTGGAATGGAGTAAGCCAAGAGAAGGTGGGGGGCTGAGATCAGAGAGTACTGGGGACCAGATTATATAGGTTCTTGTAAGTCATTGTAAGGCCTTTGTCTTTTCTGTAAGTGAAATGAGGGGAAACCATTGGAGGATTTTGTGTGGAAGAGTGACATGATCTGACTTCTATTTTTAAAAATCATTCTGGGGGCACCTGGGTGGTTCAGTTGGTTAAGCGTCTGACTCTTGATCTCAGCTCAGTCTTAATCTCAAGGCTCAAGCCCCGCATTGGGCTCTGTGCTGGGCATGAAGCCTACTTAAAAAAAAATCATTCTGAGTACTTGGTTGAGAATAGCTGTAGGCAAGTAATGATAGAAGTAAGGACATGAGTGAAGAGGCGTATGTACTACTGCAGATAAGATGGAGATTGTGAGAAATGTTGGATCCTGGATATGTTTTTAAGGTAGAGCTAAGGATTTTCTGGTAGCTTACATATGGAGTATGAGAAAAGGAGCCATGATAAATCCTGGTTTTGGTCTGAACAACTAGAAAGATGGAGTTGTCGTCTCCTGCATAGTAAAGAATAGGTTTTGAGGGAAGAGCAGGAATTCCATTTTGGACATGTGATAACTAAGTGGAAATATCTAGTAGGGAGTTGAATATACTAAAAGAGAGATATGGGCTAGAGATACACATTTGGAAGTCACTGATATATAGAGAGAGATGGAATTTAAAGGCATTAGATTGGATGAGATCCCCAAGGGAGGGAATATAGATAGAGGAGAGGACTGAGTACTGAGGCCTGGAACACTCCAACACTAAGAGGTGAGGGGCAGGAAGAAGATAGATCAAATGAGGATTGAGAAGAAAACCAGAAGAATGTGGACTATGGCAGCCTAGAAGCCAAATGAGGAGAATGTATCAAGAAGGAGCAAGTGATCTGCTATGGTGTTGATAGGTCAATTAAGCTGAGGAGTGAAGGTTAACCATTGGAGTTAGTAAAGTGGAGGTCACTGGGGCCCTTGACAAAAGCTGTTTTGGTGAAATGGTAAGAATGAAGAAGCCTGACTGGAATGGTTTAAGAGAGAATGGGAAGAGAAGAGTTGGAAATGGTATGTATGGGCAGCTCTTTGCAGAAGTTTTCACAAAAAGAAAGAAATCTGGTAGAAGCAGCAGAGGTTAGGTTAAGAGATTATTTTTTCTTTAATGATTTTTCCTTTAATTTTTTGGAAAGCAAAAATATAATATGGGAGGGTAGAGAAGAGGATTCTTACAGGAGTGGACAGGAGGGGAAGGAATCTAGTGGAGAGATAGTTTTTAGACAGGGGCATGGATAGTTGATCTATGGCTGAGTTTCTCAGCCCAGGCACTGTTGGCATTTAGATGGAATAATTCTTTGTCATGGGTTGCAAGATGCTCAACAGCATCCCAGACCTGTACTCACTAGATGCCAGTAGCATCACCGCCCCTAGTTGTGATAGTCAAAATGTCTGTAGACATTGAGACATGTTCCCTGATGGGCAGAACAGTGCCCAGTGATCTACAGTAACAGCTAGGAATACAGAGTATGTGATATTGATATTAGCAATGTGGTGGTGGCATTTGTGCAGGTATTCTTTGATTGCTCTGGTATTCTTAAGGAAGTCAGAATCAGTCATCAGTGGGAAGTGTAGACCGGGTTGGGAGTGTTGAAGTTGAGGGAAGGCAGGAATATGAGAAAAAATTTTCTAGGAGAGTGAGACAGTGAATGGAGTAGGAATATATAATATACTTGGTAACATAAAGGGCTCATCTGAAGGTTGTAGTGATTGAAATGAGGTCATTAATATTGGTTAGGTGTTTTTCTCCATCAGAGTTCAGCTATATGGGTGCAGGAAAGGAGTAGGCAAACTTAGGTTTAACCAGAGTTAGGATTTTGGCCAAGTGTGACAGCAAAAGTGGGACAAGGGAGATGAATGCACATTCAAATCAATAATTACAATGATTCACCATAGGGCTTAAGCTAGTTAGGAGTTAAGTGAGGCCATCAAGGGGAAAAAGAGGTAACAATGTAATAAGATCAGTGGTTTGGAGGTCACAGTGAGTTCAGTGGGTTGTTGGGTTTGAGATGCTAGAAGAAGTGAGATGGAGAAACAATTAGAAAAAATTAAGATGATAGGTTGTAACTTTTATTCAGTTAATCTTAATTTTTTGTTAAGTATTTTTAAAAACATCTACAGTGCTTTATGAAACATTCCTCCCAAGTATATTGTACAAGGAAGAAGACAGATGTGAGATTCTTGGTTACACTTTTTAAACACACTTCCCCTCTCAGTACCAACTGTGAATGACTTAAAAATGTTTCATCTGTTTCTCTACTTCTTTACCAGGGAAATGAGGGATTCTTTTTTGGTCTTCATTAATATTTATGAAGGATGATAAGGCAGACACTACTTCAGGCATCTTGGCTTTTCTGCATTACTTATGAAATTATTAGGCAGTGATGCTCCTTGAAAAAGCAACCAGTTTATGAAAATGGTTTCGTTATGTAGATACTGAATTTTGCTTTCCAAGGCCTCTTGTTAATTTGGGTTTTTTTCTTTGATAGTTTGAAAAGGCTTGGCTTATTGGCTTTGGTCTTACTCTGTCTGGAGTATTTTCTTCCTAGTACAGGGCAATTGATTTATTTTCACTGGTAGTTGAAATAAATATAAAATTAGATACTGTTCTTTGCAGTGATGGGATTTATCATTTTGGTAGTCCTATAGCATTATCTTTGTGAGGATATCAGAGAACTGAAAATTTAGCCATTGTTTTTTTAATTTAGAAGTTTTCTAAACAAATTAAAAGTGATTAAAAGTAAAATCTGGATAAACGGTTGAGAACTCGTTTCTTTAAACTATGATTCATTCTGATAATTAAAGTAATACATTTAATAGATACACTTGGCATAAAATTGGAAAATTGAAAAAAGTATAGTGCTATGTATAGCAGTTTATGTAAATTTGAGTTGTGAAAGGAAACAGTGTAGTGCCAAATGTCGGTAATATATGACTTGTGGAAAAAATTCGAATTTGTATAAAAAAATTTAAAAAGTAAAGAATTAATTTCAGAGTTGGGCCATGTAAATTGTAAACTCAGTTCTTGCCACATGGTGGCATCACTTTGCTGGCAATAAAAAAGATTCATTTTTTCTCTAAGGCTTAATCGTGAATTATGTGAGTTTTGAATTAGGTGAGGTGTTCAGTTGTGCATTTCTTGCATAAAATGTGGCTACTGGGATAAAGAAGAAAATGAAAACCACCTGGAATCTCAGTGCCTAGAAATAATTGCTATTACCATCTTCATACATATGTATAGAAATACTTTCTAATGGTGTCTTCCATGCTGTCTT